>NC_090440.1:1877087315-1877390440 GCF_031143425.1 Pleurodeles waltl | reverse complement strand
TTCTGCTGTCCTAAATATTCAGTCCTATTTCCTTTGTAGGAACTGTATCACAATAGGACCCTTCCTTAGTGGAAACTAGGTTGGTTAAGCCAACTGACGCTGAAATAGGTGCAATAAAGTTTGTGTGAACAACAACGGTTCCAGAAAACTGTTTCACAATCAATAATCAATAAAAAAAATCAGTTCACACAAATGAATACAAAAAAGTTAAAACAGAAAAATCAACTACAAGAAATATGAGGTGCCACACACAGAATCGAAATTATAAAGAATTATTATTGTAAATAAGTTTTATATATAACAAAAACACAACATAAGCAGTACAGTGCATACATTTTTGCTGCACAACATATTACACAAATAAATACTTTTAAGGGTACATAGTGTATTACAAATGAACAGAAAATGGCAAAGGGACCACAACTTTGTAGAATAGACCATAGATGAAAATGGAAGATTGTGAGTTTTAATTCCTTCACAATTGCCAAAAAGCGTTGACGTCATCATCAGGACCGAGAATATAGACAGGACAGTTCTCTGAGCAAAGCATCTGAAAAGAATCTGAAAAGATGTACAGAGGGCATTTTTAGTGCAAGATAAAGAAACAGAAACCCATAATCTGTTATAATGACCATGTTACTTATGTCAATACCATCAATGAAACTAGGCCATATTTATGGAAGCTTAGCGTCACCTTAGCATCATTTATTTTGGCGCTAAAGCAGCGCTAACTTTACTCCATATTTATATTTTGACGCTAGACCCGTCTAGCATCAAAATATTGAAGTTAGCGCCATTTTCAGGATGCGCAAACCCACCTTGTGTCAATGAGATACAAGGTAAGCGTTCACGTCCCAAAATGACACTAGCCCTCCCGTGCCATAATTAACTCCAGGCGCAGAAACGATGCGCCAGTGGGCCTAAATAATGGTGCTAAGCCCACTTAGGCCATTATTTAAAGCCGGGTCAGACCAGGCATTAAAGTGCAGGTAGGCCCATCTCCATGGGTAAACACCATGGAATGGGCACAAAGATGCCCACCCCAAACCCCAGCAACACCCACACCATAGGGACACTACAGGAGGGGGAAGCCCATCCCAGGTAAGTGTTGGTGTATGTGTGTGATGTGCCATTGGGGGCAGTTTACATGTAGCCCACTGTGTTGCACTTGGTATGTAGAGCTTGCCCAGGGGACACTGGTCCCCTGTGGTAGGTATTCAGGTGGTTGTCATGACTCCTGTCTATACCTAGACAGGAGTAATTTTTTGGTGGCTTGTGCATCAATAAATTACGCTAGGCTGATTAGCGGCAGATATTTTGCTGCTAACCAGCCTAACGTCATTCCTGACCCACTAGCGCCATTTCCCCTAACGCCATCCCCCACCGGCTAGTGTCTTTTTTTGTGGTGCTGGCCATTCCTTAGTTTATCGTGCGTCATTTCATAAATATGGCACACGAATGGCTTTAAGAAATGGTGTTAGCCGGCGTTAAAAAAATGATGCACAACTGCGTTAGCACAGTTGTGCGACATTTTTCATAAATATGGGCCAGAATTATTAAGTCCAGAGTCAATCCTTCCTGAAATAAGTGAAAACCATGTCACCTATATGGGACAAATAATGCCAGCTGTTTTGAAACCCTGTACTAGAATTACTAGAAAACCTGTTAGACTTTTCATCCTTGGCGTAGTCTCCCTTAACTTTTTGCCTCTGTTTCCCAGGTTGTTGATGTGTGCTGGACTCTGCTAACCAGTGCTAAAGTGCAAGTGCTCCTATACAAAATGTGTATGTAATTGGTTTATCCATGATTGGCATATTTGATTTACTAATAAGTCCCTAGTAAAGTGCACTAGAGGTGCTCAGGGCCTATAAATCAAATGCTACTAGTGGGCCTGCCGCTCTGGTTGTGCCACCCACATAGGTATCCCCGTAATCATGTCTCAGACCTGCCACTGCTGTGTTTGTGTGTGCAGTTTTAAACTATAAATTCGACTGGGCAGTTTACCCACTTGCCAAGCCTAAACTTTCCCTTTTCTTACATGTAAGGCACCCCTAAGGTAGGCCCTAGGTAGCCCCAAGGGCAGAGTGCAGTGTATGGTTAAGGTGGGACATATCGTAATGTGTTTTATGTGTCCTGACAGTGAAATACTTCTAAATGTGTTTTTCACTGTTGCAAGGCCTGTCCCTCTCATAGGTTAACATGGGGGCTACCTTTAAATCTGATTAAAGTGTAAATTCCCTTTGGGAGCGGATGGACATGTGGAGTTTGGGGTCTCTGAGCCCACAATTTAAAAATACATCTTTTTGTAAAGTTGATTTTAAGATTGTGTGTTGGAAAATGGCACTTTTAGAAAGTGAGCATTTTCTTGCTTATACCATTTCTGTGACTCTGCCTGTTTGCGGATTCCCTGTCTGGGTCAGTTTGACAGTTGGGCTGGTTGCACCTCTCACTAGACAGTGACACAAAGGGAGCTGGGGCGTAGTTTGCATTTCCTGATGAGCCATCTGTGCTAGGAGGGAGGGTAGGAGTGGTCACTCACACCTGAAAGGGCTGTGCCTGCCCTCACACAATGCAGTCTCCAACCCCCTGGTGAGTGTCTGGGGCCTGGTCTGGGCAAGGCAGGATTTCACAATCAATAGAGACTTTGCTTTGAAGTGGGCCTACTTCAAAAGAGAAAATATACGAAGGACACCCAAAACCACAGACTTTAGAACACTTCTGGAAAAACCTCTGCCTGGAGAAGAGCTGAAGAGCTGAGGAAGAAGAGCTGCCCTGCCTGTGACTGTGCTTTGTGGAGCTATCCTGCAGTTGCTGCTTCTGTCACGATTCACCCTGGGCTTACCGTCTGTATCGGAGAGGGATGGTGTGCGGCCCCGGTTCCTGCAAGTCCTACTCTGACCGAGGTAGGGGCGACCTCTTCCGGTAGCCACAGTGCTGTTGACAATAGTATGCCACCACAGTCCGTGCCCTCCAGAAGGAGTCCCAGAGGAAAAACCCCAAGGGGAAAAGGAATTAGCACTCAGAATCCTGGAAATACTGGAAAGCAGAGAAAAAAAACAGGAACAACTGGAGTCCAAGCGAAGACCAGCTGGAGCGTGACCACAACGCAATGAGAAGAAGAATTGATTCCCCTTATATACCCCTAGACAGGAAGTGATAGACAGAAAGAAGTAACACCACCATTTTGGATTGGAAAGGGGCGATAGCAATAGATAGGAAAAGGCACCATAGTAAAAAATGCATGGAGGGAAAAGAGAGGTGCAAGGTGTGCTGGGAAGAAGAAGGCATGGCTCCAGGAATCATGAAGGAGGAAAGGAAGGCCCTGAAACGGGGCACCCGGTAAGTGTGATGCTAGAGGGGGGGCGCAGACACCCCACGACAACACCTGCGTTGCGCGCTGTGTGCGTGGCGAGGACCGATGCCCAATCCTGGGCCTCAGGCCTCGCCGCAGCAGAAGAACAGCGCGCAGCCGAAGAAAAGGGCTGCTGCGGGCCCCGCAACCCCTAACACGGCTGCGGTTTCCCCCGCGGCCCAGCCAGGAGACACCCCGGGCTGCCGCGGCGCGACAGCTTCTGCCTGTGCTAGAGGACAAAGACTGGACTTTGTGTTGCCTTCCTTCTTGTAAAGATCTCCAGGGGCTTGATTTAGAGCTTGCCTACTGTTATTTGAAGTCTCAGAGACAGCAAAAACTTCTCTCTGCTAGCATCTGGAGTCTCTGGAGAGACTCCTACCCTGCCAAGGGGTGCCCATCCAGTTCCTGGGCCCTTGAAAGGAGAAATTGGCAGCCCAAGAGTGAGAAATCCACGCACAGAACGCCGTGCGGAGAAAAGACTGACGCAACTCCGATCTGAGGCTGAAAAATTGGCGCTCGCCTGCAACGCGACCCGACGATCGACGCCCGAGGCTGTAGAAACGTTGCACAGCATTGCTGACGGAGGCTGGTGAGATCTCAACCGCCGCTGCATGGTTTTCAGATCATCGTGCAGCTGGATTTCCCACGCAACCACTGCTGGCCATGTTAAAATGATGCAAGGCCTGCCCGGTCCCGAGAGGGCTGACCGGATCGACGCATCGCTGTCCTGCGGAGAGAAGAAACGATGCACGCCAACCCGACTAAAGGAGAAACGACGTAAGGTCTCGCTTGTGAGTGATATTGATTCATCACAAGCCCTTTTTGATGCACACTCACCCGTGCAGGGTTATTTTTGACGAACCCAAGGTACATTTTCACATTAACAGCATTAGCGTTGTGTTTAAAATTACATGAAGACTCTTTTTGCATTTTTAGTGATAACTTGACTTGTGTATTGTGGAGTTTTGTCATTTTGGTCTTGTTTTGTTTAGATAAATATTCTGGGCCATATTTATACTTTTTGACGCAAAACTGCGCTAACGCAGTTTTGCGTCAAAAAAATTAGCGCCGGCTAACGCCATTCTGAAGCGCCATGCGAGCGCCGTATTTAATCAATGACGTTAGCCGGCGTTAGCCGCCGGCACTGCCTGGTGTGCGTGGAAAAAAACGACGTACACCAGGCAGCGCCGGCATAGGGGGATATGGGGCTTGGGTGTCAAGAAATGGGGCAAGTCAGGTTGAGGCAATTTTTTCGCCTCAACCCGATTTGCGCCATTTTTTTTCACTCCCAACCCCCATCGAAATGACTCCTGTCTTAGCAAAGACAGGAGTCATGCCCCCTTGCCCAATGGCCATGCCCAGGGGACTTCTGTCCCCTGGGCATGGTCATTGGGCATAGTGGCATGTAGGGGGGCACAAATCAGGCCCCCCTATGCCACAAAAAAATATATAAAAAAACACTTACCTTAATGTCCCTGGGATGGGTCCCTCCAGCCTTGGGTGTCCTCCTGGGGTGGGCAAGGGTGACGGGGTGTCCCTGGGGTCATGGGAGGGCCCCTCTGGGCTCCTTCAGAGCCCACAGGTCCCTTAACGCCTGCCTTTTGCAGGCGCTAAAAAACGTTGCAAAAGCGGCCGTATGTCATTTTTTTTGACCCGCCCACTCCCGGGCGTGAATTTTGCCCGGGAGTATAAATCCGACGCACATGCCTTGGAGTCGATTTTTTAGACGGGAACGCCTACCTTACATATAATTAACGTAAAGTAGGTGTCCACGCTAAAAAATTACGCTAACTCCATGGACTTTGGCGCTAGACGAGTCTAACGCCAAAGTATAAATATGGAGTTAGTTTTGCGTCGAAATTGCGTCAAAATAACGACGCAATTCCGGCGCAAACGGAGTATAAATATGCCCCTCTCTGTTTTTCTAAACCTGTGTTGTGTCATTTTGTAGTGTTTTCATTAAGTTACTGTGTGTGTTGGTACAAATACTTTACACCTAGCACTCTGAAATTAAGCCTACTGCTCATGCGAAGCAATCCAGGGGGGTAAGCAGGGGTTAGCTGAGGGTGATTCTCTTTTACCCTGACTAGACTGAGGGTCCTTGCTTGGACAGGGGGTAACCTGACTGCCAACCAAAGACCCCATTTCTTACACTACCCATGTACCAGGTGAGCCAAACTCAGCTATATGAAACAGTCGGCGACCAAGTGAATAACACATGTTAAAAGAAAGGTGTATATATGCACACATGCATCCATGCATAATACAAAATGAAAAAAATATACAAAAAATAATAATAATAATAACAACACTAAGTCAAATTAATGAACAAATGTGTTGGGGGAGATACATTAACCACTGCTTTATCAAGCATGAATAACTTAAGAAGCCATCACTTCCAATAGCCAGTGAACAAATACTTTTAAAAACATTAAGACACCACTCATGCGGCTTCACGGGGTAGTCGCAAAATCTTTTAATTGCGGTGTCTCCTAGAAGAAAATAAATCAGTTGGCATTGTAAACAATCTATACATCGCCTCAAAGCGGCAAGTAACCAAAACGAGAGTCCGACTCTTACCTGGTAGCAACAATATGCTATCCAGGGTATTCCTCCAATCTGTAACTCGCTATGAAATCCAACAGCGCACACGCCAATCAACCCAAATGAATGGTGTTTAAAGCAGTGCTAATCAACATAGACATGACAAGCATTTCCAATGCAACAGGTCTTGCATTTGCTTGTGTTACAGCTATTGGCATTGTAAATTCATAAATGTGGTCTTTTCCTGACACATAGTGCCAGTGGGCCTGCATATAACTACAGCACTTCCATTTACTTTCTTCCTCTATGCCTCCCAAAATGAAAATGTTGCCATTTGGCATCCTAATTTAAACCTGCTATGCTAATTCCAATAGAATACCTCTTTCACCATCCAACAATCAGAGTTGCTGGCTGGCTAATACAATCCCCCCAAAAAAGACACAAGACAGCCACGGAGGAGTAACGAGAGAAATAAACTAGAAGGGTCACCCTAACATATCAAGAGTGTTCAAACAGTCATAGTGTAATAAGGATGTTAAGTTGGTCTGAATCATGGTCATAATTGCAATAAGGAGTGATTAATTAAACATATACAATTATCATGTAAACCCAATAAAAACCTTTATCAGGAATAAACTTTTGGTATTAGACTGTAATGCTAGAGGACACCACAATGAAAATAGCATTTGTAAGAAACATGTTCATGTAACTATAATTAGTCCCTAGAGAGCATAACCACATGAAAAGAAAATGGCAGAAAGTAATGTAGTGTAACAATATATTTAGCCCCTAGTGGTCATAGCGCATTACACATTTTTAGGGCTAGCAGGCCTACTGCAATGAAATTACAAACAAGGCCTTTAAAACACAAACTACTCCTAACTGTAAAACAAAACTTACAAATATAACAGCACTTAAAAAGGCTAGATACCCTAGTGTGGAGACCCAGAATGATGTAGGCAGAAATAGTTCGTTCTGGTGAATGTTTTGAGGGTGGTCTCATTGTCCTAGGACCACCACAGGCTGAGGTGTAAGCAAATATGTTTTGTAAAAGTAATGCCCTCCAAAGCATCACGGGGTGAGATTTTGTGGTACAAATATTGTACTATGTTGACACAATGACTGAAATGTTTAGAACGGCCCCTGGAGAACACCACAATAAAAATAGCATTTGTAAAAAACATGGTCATGTAACCATATAGTTAGCCCCCAGAGAGCATAACCGCATGAAAAAAAGTGACAGAAAGTAATGCAGTGTAACCATTTAATTAGCCTCTAGAAAGCATAGTGCCTTACACATTTTCTGAACTAACAGGCCTACTGCACCGATAATACAAACAAGGCTCTTAAAACACAAAGGCCCGTATTTATACTCCGTTTGCGCCAAATTAGCGTCGTTTTTTTCGACGCAAATTCGGCGCAAAACTAACGCCATATTTATACTTTGGCGTTAGATGCGTCTAGCGCCAAAGTATGGGCAAATAGCGTCATTTTTTTGCGTGAACGCCTTCCTTGCGTTAATGAGATGCAAGGAAGGCGTTCCCGTCTAAAAAAATGACGGCGACGCAAATGCGTCGTATTTATACTCCCGGGCAAAAGTCACGCCCGGGAGGTGGCGGGTCAAAAAACCCCGCATTTGCGCCACTATTTAACGCCTGGGTCAGGGTAGGCGTTAAGGGGCCTGTGGGCTCAAAATGAGCCCACAGGTGCCCTCCCCTGCCCCCAGGGACCCCCCCTGCCACCCCTGCCCACCCCAGGAGGACACCCAAGGATGGAGGGACCCACCCCAGGGACATTCAGGTAAGTTCAGGTAAGTATAATTTTTTATATTTTTTAATTTTTTTTGGGTGGCATAGGGGGGCCTTATTTGTGCCCCCCTACATGCCACTATGCCCAATGACCATGCCCAGGGGACATAAGTCCCCTGGGCATGGCCATTGGGCAAGGGGGCATGACTCCTGTCTTTACTAAGACAGGAGTCATTTAAATGGCGTCTGGGCGTCGAAAATAATGGCGCAAATCGGGTTGAGGCGATTTTTTTGCCTCAACCTGACTTGCCCCATTTTAAGACGCCCTAACGCCATTTTCCCCCTACGCCGGCGCTGCCTGGTCTACGTGGTTTTTTTCCACGCACACCAGGCAGCGCCGGTCTGCTAGCGCCGGCTAACGCCATTCCATAAATACGGCGCCCGCATGGCGCTTCAGAATGGCGTTAGACGGCACTAAATTTTTTGACGCTAAACTGCGTTAGCGCAGTTTAGCGTCAAAAAGTATAAATATGGGCCAAAGTACTCCCAGCTCTAAAACAAAGGTTTTAGCCATGAGAGAGCTTAGAAAGACATAATGGTGAGAGGGATTATTATTTTAGGGTCCCCACTAACCTAGCGTGGGGGCCCAGAGATGATGTAGACAGAACAAGCACGTAGTGGTGAATGTTTTGAAGGAGGTCCCATTGTCCTAGGGCCACCACAGGTTGAGTTATGAGCAAAGATGCCTGGTAAAAGTAATGCCCTCCAAAGCATTATGGGTCAGATTTCCGTGCCAGGAATATTGTTCTATGTTGACATGATGAACGTAATGCTTAGAACAGCCTCTAGAGGGCACCACAATGAAAATACCATTTATAAGAAACATGATCATGTAACCATATGGTTAGCCCCTAGAGGGCATAAACAAATGAAATGAAAATGGCAGAAAGTAATGCAGTGTAACCATTTATTTAGCCTCTAGAAGGCATAGTGCCTTACACATTTTCTGAACTAACAGGGCTACTGCAATGATGTTACAAACAAGGCTCTTAAAACACAAACTGCTCCCAGCTGTAAAACAAAAGTTCCAGCCATGCAAGAGGTAAGAAAGGCATAATGGTGGGAGGGTGTTGGAAATGGCCTTTCTAAAGGGTCACCCCCAAACTTTTTGCCTTCCTCCTCTTTTTCTGACCTTATTTTTGCTGGCTTTAGGACTCTGCACACTGTAGCACTGCTAATCAGTGCTAAAGTGCACATGCTCTCTCCTTACAACATGGTGACATTGGCTCATCCACAATTGGCATATTTAATTTACTTGTAAGTCCCTAGCAAAGTGCACTACATGTGCCCAAGGCCTGTAGATTAAATGCTACTAGTGGGCCTGCAGCACTGGTTGTGCCACCCACATAAGTAGTCCCTTAACCATGCCTCAGGCCTGCCACTGCAAGCCAATTTCACTGCCACTTCGACTTGGCATTTAAAAGTACTTGCCAAGCCTTAAACTCCCCTTTTTCTACATATAGGCCATCTCTAAGGTAGGCCCTAGGTAACTCATAGGGCAAGGGGCTGTGTAGATAAAAGGCAGAACATATACCTGTGTAGTTTATATGTCCTGGTAGTGTAAAACTCATAAATTCGTTTTTCACTGCTGTTCGGCCTACTCCTTTCATAGGCTAACAGTAGGGCTACCCTCATATACTGTTTGAGTGGTAGATTCTGATCTGAAAGTAGTAACAGGGTCATATTTAGTATAGCCAGAATGGTAATACAAAATCCAGCTGACTGGTGAAGTTCGATTTAATATCACTATTTTAGAACTGCCACTTTTAGAAAGTAAGCATTTCTCTGCATTTAAATCCTTCTGTGCCTTACAAAAACGTATGGTTACGTTAGTTGACAGCTCCCTGGTGCATTTCACTCAGACAACCCCAAACACAGGATGCTCAGTCACACCTGCTCACATTTTTATACTGAATGGGTCTTCCTGGGCTGGGAGGGTGGAGAGCTTGACATTTTCATGGCAAAGAACAGTGGCCTGCCCTCCCACAATGAACTGCCAAACTCCCTACTGGGACCCTGGCAGACAGGATGGCACTGAAAGGGGACCTTGTACATTTCGAAGCCACTCTTTGAAACCTCCCCCACTTCAAAGGCACATTTGAGTATTTTAAGCGGGTCCCTGACCCTACCAACTCAGACACTTCTTGACAAGATACCTACTGGGAAAGGAACTCTGAACCAGAACCTGCAACCTGCTAAGAGAAGCTGCCAAAGGACTCACCTGACTGCTTTGCTGTAAAGGACTGCTGCCTTGCTGTTGCCCTGCTGCCTTGCTGCCCTCTGGCTCTGCTGAGACGTGGTCTCCAAGGGCTTGAATTGAGCTTGCCGCCTGTTTCCTGAAGTCTCAGGGGCAAAAAGACTTCATGTCTGCAGAGACTCCCTGTGTGGTGAATATTGACGCACAGCCTGCCCGAATCGACACACAGCCTGGCCTGCGGTGAGAAAATCACTGCATTGCCAAACCGGAACAATGCAGCCCAGCTCCCCAAGTGGAGATCAACGCAGCGCCAGCATTACAACCGGAACTTCGACGCACGGCCCACCGGATTGACGCATCGCCAAGCCGGAAGGACGCAGCCTGACTTCCTGCGAGAGGAATCGGCGCAGCGCATGCCGTGCGACAGAAATTTCCCTGCATCGCCCACCGGATCGACACAGCTCCTGTGACTTCGTCCTTCATGACCAGGATTTCTCTGCATCATCCCCGGGGCGTCCAAATACCCCGCAACCCAAAGAGGATCTAAGTCTGTGCCCCGGAAATCAACACAAAGCTCTTGCTGCGTGGAAAAGCATTGGTGCATTGTCTGTGTGCGTCCGAAGAAACCATTGCACACCTCCCTGTTTTCCATGCATCTCCTGCTCTGCGGTCCTGTGCGGATAATTTAGATGCAAATCAGGTACTTTGCGCTCGCAAGATACCATTGTTGTTTTTAAGAACTAAAAGACTATTTATCATTACAAAAGTGATATCTCAACTTATATTTATCAAATCTTGATTCTTTGACCTTAGTCTACTCAGGTAAATATTCTATATTTTCTTAACCTGTGTGGTGTATCTTTGTGGTGTTTGCACTGTTTTATTCCATGATTAATTGCACAAATACTTTACACATTGTCTTCTAAGTTAAGCCTGACTGCTCAGTGCCAAGCTACCAGAGGGTGGGCACAGGATAATTTGGATTGGGTGTGACTTACCCTGATTATATGAGAGTCCTTGCTTGGACAGGGGGGTAATCTGACTGCCAACCAAAAACTCCATTTCTAACAGAGGGGTTATTATTTTGAGGTCCCCACTAACCTAGTGTGGGAACTCATAGATGATGTAGGGAGAAAGAACACATTGTCGTGAGTGTATTGGTGGTGGTCCCATTGTCCTAGGGCCACCACAGGCTGAGTTATGAGCAAAACTGTTTTCTAAAGTAATGTCCTGCAAAGCATCATGGGGTGAGTTTCCGGAATGGGGTGAATATTGTGGTATAGGCTCTCCCACTGTGTCAGGAGAGCCACTTTGAGGATTTCTGTGTTTTTTATGTAAAGCATTTATCAATTACAAGTGTTTTTGTGAAAGCTATGGAGCGTGAAGGGGAGAGCCAAAATAAATGACTCTGATTAGGTAACAGTGTGAACAATGTGACCAGTTCTTCAATACCGCTGATCGAGTTTGTGCTGTTCTGCGCCATTCTCGCTGCGAGCGCCATGGCCGCCATTGCAAAGGGGGAAGGCAAAAGAAAAAATAGTTTGCCCACATTGATGTATAACTGTCAACATCAGGACAGTGCGCGCTCTACGGGCAGCATAATGCAAAATGACAAACCTTATGCAATGTAATAATTCATGCATTATGTGTTGATATTGTATATTAACCTTTTGCATTGCAGGTATTTATCTTGAAATGTCATTAATGCTGTTTGTAATGTACTGTTCATTTTCAAGCCTTTCCTGGAGCCTGGCTGGGTGTGGCATGTGGGAGGGCCTTGGGTCTATTTAAGGGACCCAGCCCAGCTCCACGTGCTCACTATTCAGAGGTCCCGGTGCAGATAAGCAGCATTTTCCTGAATTCCTGTTCCTGAGACCTACTTAGGTATTTTCCTGGCCTGTCCTCATTATTTTGTTGATCTTCAAGCAGGGCAGTAAGGCGGAGGTCGGGGTAGGCCCTCAACTCTGTTTCTAGAAACACTTGAGTTTTGGCCTTGTGATTTACAGTGTGCGCGATTTATTCTTGCCCATTAACCCTTGCAGTTTGGATCGGCAGAGTGCACGATCATTTCGAGGCATTTAAATCTTGATGGTTGAATCGCCAACAGTGTGTGCAATTCATTCTTGGCAATTAACCCTTGCAGTTCGGATCGACAGAGTGCACGATCATTTCAAGGCTTTTGAATCTTGATGGTTGAATCGGCAACAGTGTGTGCGATTCATTCTTGGCAACTAATCCTTGCATTTCAGATCAGCAGAGCGTGCGACCATTCCAGGTATTTCAGTCTTGATGCGCTGTCTGGCATTAAGGTGCGCAGTAATTTCTGTGCAATTGAACCTTGAAACTCGGATCAAACAGAGTGTGATCTTTCTAGAGAAAACAAGTTTAGTTAGTTTGCCTATTCTACAGTATCATTCATGAATCCTATAGCAGTTAATTCTTTGGGAACTAATGTACTCATTGATTCTTGTTATGACGTAATTGCTATTCTAACGACTAACTTGAGAGAGTTCAATGTTCAGAGTATATGATTATAAAAAAGTCACGTTATTGAAAAGTTCTTGATCTCTCATGTTATTGGAGCATAGATAATTACAACAAAGTTCATGAAGATTAATGTGAAAAATCTTGCTGTTGTTTTCTTAACTCTTGCTTTCATAGGTCTCCTTCCCCAATGTTCCCAACCTAAAACCCCATCCCCCACTTGGCCATTCTTTAACTGTGTGCTATGATAGCTAGTAGAGATTGGCACTGTCAAGAGGTGGACATATTGGGAACAGGCGCAAACCCCGAGGATCCGGTCTTGCTGACAATAACGGCATTAGTGCAATAATCCATGTAACAGGGTCAGTCTGCAAAGGGGAAATAAAACCATCCCAAGGTGGGACAAACGTAAAACATTAACCATTGATATCAAGGGATTTCTGAAAGACAAGCCCACAAATTAGTTAAAGTGATGAGCGTGAGATGGGCGTGGTTAAAATCCCACAGAACACTTACAACAGGTTGAAAAGCGAGTGCGTGCTCGACCTAAAAAAGTCACTCACGCAGGCACCGAGCCTCCCATATTGAGTACATGCAAAACAGTGCTAATCGACATAGACAAAGTATACCAGATGGAAACCATGGAGACTGCTGTATGTAAACATATCCTAATGCAACAGTACTAATTCACATATTGCTCAAATAGATAAAAACTTGTGACCAAACAAAAAATAAATACTCGTATCTAAAGAGTTGTCACAAGTATATCTATTACTAATATTGACAAAGAATGCAACAGAAGCTGACTGCTTATAGACAAGGGAAAACTATTTATCACAACCAGTAGCCCACAACAAGATGTGGGAAAGGTATCTAAAATCCAATTATACACCCTCTATCACAACAACAAATTAATAAATTTGTGCATACACCTTCGTGTTAAAAAGAAGAAGAAAGAAAAACAGAAATGAAAGGAGGCAGTTGATATTCCCAATAGTTCAAAATGGTGAGACTAGTATTTGAAACAAATTAAATTTCAATCGTAAAATATGGCTGTAGATTGGAATTACAATAGGGCTTGCAATATGCAAAGCTGAAAGGACTTTACTTATGCAAAGCTAATTGAATAATTACAGAATAGGAGTAGTATATATTACCAATATAAAGGGTCACAAATGCCAATAATTAGGAATGCAAAAAATGACAAATGCAAAAAGTTACAGATGTAATGATTTAGCAATGGGAACACTTATTACAGATAAGACAAAGTTGCTTATTACAGACCTAAAAATCAAATGAGGCATCACAGAACAAACGTCTTTACATTCATAACTGTAATCAGGTTGAGCATAGAAAAGGAAGACTGGGCACATATCAAAGTAATGTCATAGAGTTGTACTCTTCCATTGTATTAAGTCCTTTAGTAATGCTGTCACCTCTAAGAATCCAACAACATTCGGCCCTATTTAGAATGGCCGGAGTGTCATCTCCATGCACAGGTCTCTCAATCAACTAATTGATTTGCCATTTGATTTCATTTGCAAAATGAACAAACTCCAAAAAATGAGAGATCAATGGAGCAGAAATGATTTTATAACAGATTCTGCGTGGTGTGTCCCTCATAAATCAAATTGCTCGGACACCAGAGAGCATACACAATATTTTGAGAATTACAATTGGTGTGATCTTTCAAATTATGTGTAATGTCAAAGTGGATGAACTGTTTGGTGTCATAAGTTGACACACGCATTATACAATTCCCACATTTGAAATAGTCCATACTTTTATTCTGTACCCACAAAGAGGCTAGATCAGAGGGAGTTGATTTTGTGATATCTGCATAGACCAAGTGGTTTCTAAAGTTCTTTTCTGTCTTAAAGGAAAACAAGGGCAAGTTGTTTGAAACGCCTATTGCTCTTATCAGAAGCCAATGTTTCTTTACAGTCCTGGTAAAAAAAAAAAAAAAACTCTGCGTGGAAAAGGTCGTCACTCGCACAATCTTTTTCATTGTTTCTTAGCCTTAGTGGTCAGCAGAAATTCCTTTTGGTAATACCAAGTGCATTTAAAAGAGGGCGTTGTCAGTCTTGTGGGGCAACCATATGCCTACAGTTTCTTGCTAAGATGTTAGGTTCACTAAAATAGTCATCCTTAAATTTGCAATTTCTTGAGAAACAAAGAAATTGCCCAAATGGGAGGCTGTGCTTAAGCCTCTTAGGATGGTGGCTGGTATACTGAAGTAAGGTATTGCGAGCAATTAGGCTTGGTGTATAGCCAATTTACCCTTGTGTACCAGAATAGTCAGGTCCAAAAAATCAATACAACTATTATTAAAATGTGATGTCGTTTTCAAATCAACAGGCATACAATTAAGCTATTGTAATAAATCAGTGACTAAAGGATAATTGCCAGTCCAGATAAAGAAAATATCATCTATGTAGCATTTCCACAGACGTATATTTTCAAAAAAATGATTAGTGTCTGGATCATAAATGTGTCTTTTCTCGAAATCATCTTCACCGCTAGACATGGTTTCTTCAGCCACCACATCATTCACCAAGTAAGAGTTGACATTGCACTGGAGTCAGTGAGGGCTCATTGGGAATCTTTCCTCTGTTCCGAAGTACATAATGGTCCTAGTACGACCTACTTATACCAGAGGTTCTGACATGTATAGTGTTTTCCTGACCTTCTGCTTAGCACCAGGGCTTCCCAGGCACTGTCTATATTAACTTTCAAACCATTAATGCCCAGCGGTTCCTCTCACTGATACCCCCTATTTTGATCCCATTCGCCCAGCAGCTGGGCACTCATCAACTCATGAAGGCCCCAGAAAATTTGATTGTCACTGTTCCTGAATGGTCAGGTGGGAATACATTTCTGGGGCGAGTCCTAAATGTTAGGAATAAAAGGTTATCCGCTGTACTTGTGTGTTTTGTTGAGATGTGTTCATTTTGTATTGGTATTTACTAAATGCAGTCTTGATATCTTGATACATTTCAATTATTGCTTGGTCTAGTCCAAGTTAATGATGATGCTTATTCCTCGTTGTTTTTTTCATAGTTTATCCTTTAGAAGAATGCAGTATATTATCTGCATCCGACAGGGGATCAATCCCTTTACTAACTACATTGGAGGCACACTTAGAAGAAATGGTTAATTCAATGACTCTGTGTCCCTATTACAGATTTGGAAGGGTGGTATCAGTAAGGGTGGCAGGCCCAGCGTTACCTGATCTTTTCCCTTACATGAAGGTCAACTGTTCTGAAGGAACTAGCAGCAAGTGCTCTCATTTTCTGTAGATACTGATTAAGTGATACCACAATTACTTCCAATGAAGACTTAAAGTATGCAGACTATACCTTATGTTTTGTTTAAGGGTATGCCTTACAGTGACAGTCTGGGATCATTGAAAACTATCCGATGAAGCCGCTGAGGCAATAACTATGAGCACATGTTTGAATTTCACTCTTTCTCTGGCATCATTTTCCAAACATCATATGAGCAGAGGTCGTGACTTTACACCACCCTTAGCTTCTCATGACATTACTGGAGGCAACATGCCATGATTTCTGGACACTGACTAAAGGCCATTGTATTTTTGTGTAATAAATGTTATTGAAAACACGAGGCTGCAGCATATTATAAATAATCACGGACAACAGGGTTTAGACAACAGCTGATAAATTAATAGTTCTAGTTATTTTAGCATTTAAACCTTAATTAGTCAGATTAGTTAAATTGCAGGAACTGCAAAACAGTTCACAGAGGATGCAAGCAAAAACCTAAGGGTGCCAGTTTAGACTCATAGGGCCTCATTACAACCGCCAGGGCTGTTTTGGCGATTGTACCGCCAACAGGCTGGCGGTACAATCTGCCGTATTACGACCGCAGCGGTAGAGCCGCGATCGCACTGCCGGGACCAGCGATTTCCCGCCATGGTTGTCCCGGTGGTTTTAATCCGCCAGGAGGGGATTTCGGCTCCCCTTCCCGCCAGCCTGTCCATGGCGGTAGATACCGCCATGGACAGGCTGGCGGGAAGGGGAGTCACCTGGGGTCCTGCACAACAGACAGTGAAAAGCGCGATGGGTGCAGCTGCACCCGACGCACGGCCGCAACACCGCCGGCTCCATTAAGAGCCAGCTCCAATTTTACAGCCGGCCCAGCTGGGATGTAGTAATGCGGCTGGCAGGATTGTGGCCGCATAGGCGGCTGCTCGGCGGTCCAACCTTGGCGGGTGGCCTCCGCAGCACGCCAAGGTTGTAATGAGGGCCATAGTGACCTCTATATAACAGCTTTCCTCCACATGACCATAATCCCCTTTCATATTTCTGAAGGTGCAGGAGACTCCCCAGCTTAGACGTCCTTCTAATAAGAGTATTAGTTGTCTCCCTGTCATCAAAGATCACGCCATATTCTCATCTTAAATTCTACAAAGCACTGTGATCTAGTTGTTTGGTCTAATATAGTTAATTAGAAGTGGGCTAGCGCTGCAACTTCAAAACTGCACTGAATTGTAACATGAATGCTGTTGACCTCTTCTTATCAGATAATCTAAAGATAAAGTGCCTAGCAGGTTCGGGGGTAGTCTTGTCCCCAAGCATGTATGAGGAAATGTGAACTTTATTAGATTAAGATTGCCAGCAAATCATATAGCCTACTCAATAAAATGAGCCTTCTTGTGTCTAAATATGTTTAAAAACCACAAATGTTTATTAAAACGTATGATCATTACAGAAAGCAAAAATATGATTAGTCAATAGCATACAGGAAATTAGCATAAAGCTCTAAAGTAATAGATGCAGCATGAGATGACTTTACGCCTCGCTCCATTCACAAGTCTGCTCCCTAAGAGACAGGCAAAGCAAGTCTGCTTCACCTCCAGAATTAGCCCTATTTTATAGCAAAGTACACAGTAAAATCTTACAGCCAGCATGAGATAAGCAAAATGGTACATACGCTCAGCAAATCTGAGTACCGAAGAATATAATGTAAAAATACGTAACTGCACCCCCTAAATGAAGAATAATTAGTCCACAGTTGTCCTCATGTCATCGGATGTGACAGTACAAATCGTGTTACACATAGAATAATGAAATGAATGGGCACGCTGAGATTCACCAAGAATATGCCGGAAGGGTAACGTGAGAGGAAAGCTTCTTCTAGAGTTTACCAAGAACAACATCTCATTCAAGGGAAATGGCAGAACCACAAACACAATTTTCAGTGCACGTTTTGCTACCAATGGAAACTATAAGTCTGAAAACTTTGTAACGTTTGAATTCCAACATGTAGTCAGGACCTAGTTTGGACAGTCTAAGGGGAAGATTGTTCTGTAGTGTGCAACGAGTTGATTACTAGTGCAAATCATTCATTATATTATTTATTAGTGAGAAATACCTTTCTCAATACCAATGATAGTGAGATAGTGTGCCTGAAGGTATGCAGTCATCTTGTAATGTTAACCTGTATGAGTGTAGGTGCAGAGGCAGGTTCGAAGAATTGGACGACCCTGTTAGGGGAGATTCATTACTGTGAACAAAGTTCTGCTAATTCCCTTAATGAGTGCATTCACTATTTGGTGCTAATTGAGTCATCCCCTCATTATCCATCCCTGCTTCGGTGTCCGGAAATGTTCATGGTGATGAATTATCATGCAGTTATGTCACTTTTGCAGCCCTTTATGGGCATGGTTCTTTGTTGGCTAATGTTTGCGACGCACGTAAGAGTGCCCCAGACACCAATTGACTGTATAGGGCCCCTTTGGACACATGATAAAGGGTTTGTGTCCCTGCACCTCTCGGTATTTGTCCAAACAATAAAACACACTGTCAGCATTGACATGCCAAATACAAATGGCTTCCCATTAGGGCAGACAGTGTTGCACTCCCTGTCACCAAACCCCGTGGTAGACGTTAGAGGGTTTACTAAAAGCAAAATGAACGTTTAGGGAGAGAGAGGGGCTTATTTTTCCTGCCCTGAAATCCATTAGAACGGAGAACATTTTACAGAGAGGAAGCAGATGAATTTATCATTTCTGGACACTTAATCAATCCGTCGCTCTTAAAGGAGGGAGGACGAGTTGACAACTCTGGTGAAAGCACTTTTATCAGCAGATGTGCATCTGCCTTTGTCCTTGATTAATAAAGAAACTCACTTGAAGTGTTTTTTGTGAGCAGCAAGTGAAACTATAGGCGTGCACCACTATTACGAGCCCGGCTGGGTCTCATATTGATTCTAGCCACACATGCAAGAGAACAAATCCCACAGTATTGGGAAGAGTGAGGAGATAAAGTTAAGGCTGTGGTTTGCTATAGCTCCAATGTCAGCGAGTTACCATGAACTATGTATCACAAAGAAAGGAGGGCAATGGTGGTGATAGTCTATAATCATGGCTCAGGCCTGCATCACTGTCTTGAATAATATGTGTGCAGCAAAACCCCCCGCCTTACTAAAATAACACAGCAGGTTAACACACTAGAAATGAAGATGACAAGCACAAAATGGGGCAGGGCGGAACAATGCAGCAGAAGTAAATAATGGGGTATAAGTTACCAAAACAGAGTTGAGTAAACTCAACTGAATAAGGACCTGTACACATGTTTCCAAAATGGGTTGAAGAACGATTACATAGAATTTTGTAGTTATGTTTGATTTGTTCTGCATTCAGTTCATCATCTGTTGTTTTTGCTTTTGTCACCCTAAGTGGGAAGGATATTCCCAGTCGTGGGTCCTGTGCTCGCTATGCCACCAGATTCAATCTAGCCTGGATGATGAGGAGTGATACCCTGAAACCGGTTCCAGGATGCTTGTTTCAGGTCCAGGGAGGACCTGGCTTGGCACTTGTGGCTAGACTGTTCCCAAAGGGAGCAGGATCAAGACTGATTTGCATATGGCTGGGTCCAAACTGGAATAGCATGGTGATCATCTGTATCTGGGCATGAGAGTGTCTGTCCCAGTGTCTGTCTGGGTGTGAGTGTGTGTACATCAGTGTTTTGGTGGGTGTGCAAGTATGTGTGCTGGTCTGTTAGTGGGTGCATGAGGGTGTCAGTGGGTCTGTGAGTGGGTGAGTGACAGTCTGCGTGGGTTTGTGAGTGGGTGCATAACTGTGAATGGGTTTGTGAGTAGGTGTATGAGGATCTGACTGGGGCTGTGAGTGAGTGCATGAGGGTCTGAGTGAGTCTGTGAGTGGGTGCGTAAGTGTCTGAGTCGGTGTGTGAGTGGCAGAAATTGATTGAAAGAGAGACAGAGAGAGAAAGAACGTGAGAGGGAGAGAGATACAGAGTGTTTTAGGCTTTGATGTCTGATATGCTTAGAATGAGATATTTGTGTACAATTTAAAATAAAACATGTATCTGTCATTTTAAAAATATATAATCATTTGCACTTTATAACACAAAATAAGGAAACAAGTCCAGCCAGACCTGAACCCTCAGTGCTCAGTGTGAAGGTCGGAGATATTGCTCTTCCTTTTTTGTTGTTATTTTTAGCCCTTAATGGACAATCTGGGACCACAAGGAGCAATAATGGGCTCCCCGCAGTCCCTACATATTTATTTATTTATTTTTATTTATTATATTAACAAAATGCCTTTTACAGGCTATCAGGCACCGTAGGGGAATCCTTAGGGCTTCTTAGCGGAGCCATTGCTTCAGCATGCAAAGAACTCCTTGAACAGCAGCTCCGTGCTTGCTGAAGCAAACCTTTCATCTCTGTTCCCTGTACTCGTATAGGGAACAGAGATGAAAGATCCGCTGTTTGACAGTGGACCGTTTGCTGTGGCTTGGCTGCAGCTAAGCCACAGCAAACAGCTATGTCCCAGGGGTAGGCACTCCGGGACATAGCAGAAGCCATCCCTTGGGGGTTGCGGTCCAGAGGCCATCAGAGGCTCGTCAAGGGGGGCCGATTGAGCCCCCTCCAAGTTGCACATAGCCCGGGGAGGTGGTGATCCCCAGGACTATGGTGGGGGTGCATGCCCCCTGCACCAGCTTTAGAAATTGCCCTGGGGAGGTGGTGGTCCGCACAGCCCCCTGCATTTATTATAATAAAAACCCTGGGGGGCTGGTGGTCCCTGAGGCTGTGGGGGAGGCTGGCGTGCTCCCCCACGCACCTATACCACCTAAACCAATTTGCTCCAGGGAGGTGGTGGTTCCCGGGGCATAGGGATGCTGTGGGCTCCCCTGCATATATCAGAAAAAGTCTCACCGGGGAGATGGTGGTCCTTGGGGATGGGGTGGGTCAGGAGGCCCGCCCCCCCACAAAATTATGAATGCCCATGGTACCTGGCCCACCAAATTTCTTTTTTTACAGAAAATTGGACAAAAAGTCACAAATATTGTGATTTTGCAGCAAAAGGTTTTTACAAAAATGCTTTTGGGCTCTGGGTGATCCCTCTGGGGCCCACCCCCGCCAGAGATAAAGGGTCAGGGTGTCCCTGCCCTGGCCCCTTTTCTTTTTTTCTTTACTTTTTTACTGGGACTCGGCTGAAGCTGATTCCCAAGATGGCTGCAAACACTTCCTTGTTTGAAATGTTGTCAGTTAATCAGAGCTGTGCATTTCGCTGCACGAGCTCGTCTTTGTTAGCGAATACTTTGCGGCCAGAGATATACAAATTTTAATTTCCATAAATTTCTCAAAAACTACTGAACAGATTTACTTCAAATAAACCAAAGTGTAACCTGCGTACCGAAAGCTAGCTTTCTGCCAAATTTGGTGCAATTCCCTTGAGTGGTTCGGGCAGTAGATGAGTCTAAAGGTCCTCAAGGAATTAACATGAGAAACACAACTTTTTTGAGTCTTTTTCTCGGCCCCCACTTGATGGATCACCCGAAAATTTATGTGCGCAACAAGCATCACCCCAACACTTTTTGGGAAAATTTCATGAAGATTCGTCAAACGGTGCGAAAGACATAAACAAGTCAAAAATCACTTTTTCTATGGAAACATGGTTCTATCTATAGCTACATAGTGTTGACCGCCACAGGGTAATATGTAAAACGAATTTCTAAGCATAAAGAACAAGCTGGTGCAAAAAAACAGAGACAATTTGTGAGAGATCAAAAGGACTTTCATGAGGGCAGAATTTTGACATTCAGGTGGAGATCTGATGAAGCATGAAGAAACATAAAGACCTCCAAGAATTTGGTATATTTACAAACGAAGGAAGGATATGAAATAGCAGAATCCAGAAGTGATAGGACTGAAAGTGATGTTTCAGAAGATGGAATATTTGGCCAAGGTGAAACCAGTATGGAAAAAACACTGATTTGTTTCATCTACTGAGTCGAGGAAGGAACCAGCAAAACTGGCTGATGGATCATGGCCGAGGTAGAGAAGAGGAAGAGAGGGAAGAGGCAGACGCACAAGCACAAAACCAGAAGAGGAGGATGGCACAAGAGTGACTGCAACTCCCATGAGAATGACAACAAAGGGACAGAAATCAGAACAACGATGATCATGTCCAATAATGTGGTAAATCTATCTGCACATCCTCTTTCTCCCACTGGGATCAGGGTATTGAAGACGGGGATGTCATTTTGTCCTATGAACCCCTTTGACTATGCACAAAGCAGGATTGATTTGTACCACTTTCTGAGAAAACTTAAACTTCATAAATGGTTCAAATTAAACGTCAAGGAGGCCCCTAGCATTAAGAACCAATTCACACAGAGTAACTTGAGTATCAGAGACATTCATACACTTTTTATTTTGGCAGAATTAGATACAGAAATGGAGCATACAGGGAACAAATTCCTTAATTTAGAAATGATGTGCCTTGAACTAGGGGAGACTAGCCCGAGTAACTTCAAACCCAAATCACCCTTAAAAGTGCTCTTTTTCTAGATGCAATTGACATGTTTGAAACATTGGTGATTAAGGATTTCAAAAAGTTGGCTAAAAAATCTCTGTGAAAGCTTGACAATTTGAATGAGTGAAAGATTAGTGGTGAAGAGACTGAAGGGATGTGATAACTGAGTAACCATGAAAGTTATGAATTGGTGAATAAAACTGCTATTGCGATGTCAAACAAAAAATATTATGAGATGCTAGTTGACTGGACAGAACATGGCCTCGTAGAGTGGAAGGGATGTTGCTTTTTACTAAACAAATTTCCCAGAACACCATTGATTTACTTGTTGCCTAAAGTGCACAGGGATTTGAGGGCACCTCCAGGAAGTCCTAATGCGTCATCAATTGGGTCTATGATGGAGAATACCTCAAAGTAACGGAGAGGAAAGATTTTTTGCAAAGAATCTATGATATATCATGAGAAAGTGATTACTTATTGGTCACCCTTGATGTAAACAGCCTATACACCATAATAGGGCATAGTGATGAGATTCAGGCTTGCAGGTAGTTTTTGAGGGCACTCTCTATCTCTTTGCTATTTCATAATAAGATGCTGTTAACCGTGATAGAATTTTGTTTGAAAAATAATTTTTTAATCTTTGACAACAACCTATACAGACAAACCCAAGAAACAGTGATGGGCACCTGTTTTGCTCTCAGTTACACCAACCATATGAGGGACCACTTCCTCCCCAGGGCTAAATAACATGTAAAGGGGAACCTGCAGACCCCCTGGGCCCCAGGGACCACCACCTCACAGGGGCCAAATGTTCTAAAGAATGGGAGCTTGGCTGCATGGGCCCTCTCCAGGACCGCATACAGCCCCCGTGACCACCACCTCCCCGGGGCCAGCCCCAAATAGTAAAGGAGGGGGGCTGCGTGGCCCTTCTCCTGGAGCCAATAATGACCGCCATCCCCCAGGACCGGTTCCTGCTATGTTCCAGGGTGCCCACTTCCAGGACATAGCTGTTTGCTCTGACTTGGTGAGAGCTTTGAAGCTCCTGCCAAGTCAGAGCAAACACTCCCTTTCCAGCGGTTGAGAGCTGTCAAAGTGCTCTTGCCTGCTAGAAGCAGAGGTTTAATCTCTTTCCCTGCCCGCAGAGATGTGGGCAGGGAAAGAGGTGAAACTTTTGCTGTTTCATACAGGGAGCTGCATGTTTAGCAGTTCCCTGTGTGCAATCACAATGCTGGCTCCCGCAGAAGGTGGAGGAGCCTGCTGGGACTGCGAGGGCTTGAGGCTCCCCCTGCAGTCCCATTATAAACTGGGTGCCCTGGCTGGGACCAGGGCACCCAGGGACACATGGCCGTGCCCAGGGCATGGAGTCCCCAGGGCCTCCTCCTTTGAATTGTGCTGGGCCCCGGGGGAAGGGGTGTCTGGGGTCCAAAATGATCCCAGGGAGAGGGGCTGCATGGCCCTCTTCCCCCATTGAATTGTTGTGGGCCCCGGGGGATGGGTTCCCCAGTGCCGAAATTGGCCCAGGGAGGGGAAGTGCACATCCCCCACCCCATTGAATTGTTTGCCAGGGCCAAAATAAGCCGGGCTGGGGGCTCACGCCCACCTCCCCATGTCTTTAAATAATGTAAGGTCTTCCCCCTTTTGCCAGGATAACGGACAGCTTACCAAAAGGCCCCGACAGTGCGCTTGCAACCGCTTTTGGTGGCACGTTCTTGATGCCGAGGGATATGAGGACATCTCCACAAAACACAGAACCACCTATGTCATATATATAAGAGGAAGGGCCCTGGTTTGGTGGAGATGTATGTCTTTGTAGTCATAATGGCTTCTGTATAGGAGGATTCCTTTTATCACAGAATTTTGGAGAAAAACACATGACTCACAATCACATTGCTAATCTCACACAGGGTCGCTGGAGACATTTCCTCATGGTTCACAACACAGCTATAGTGTAGAATACATAATTTACATTAACCCAAGGAAGCAGAAAGAACTCCACTTGGATAGATATTTTGTGCAAAAGTGTACACTCTTGTTGGATAAAAGGGCAGGTGAGGTTCCTTTGTGGCCAAATCACTCACACAGCTACTGACACACCCACATTGACACTCACACACCCACTCACAGATGCCCTCAGAACTTCCCTCAGACACTCATGCATCCACTCACAGACCCACCCAAAGACTAATATACTCACTCATAGACCCACTCAGACACTCACAAACTCATTCCCAGAC
Source organism: Pleurodeles waltl (assembly GCF_031143425.1). Taxonomy (NCBI): domain Eukaryota; kingdom Metazoa; phylum Chordata; class Amphibia; order Caudata; family Salamandridae; genus Pleurodeles; species Pleurodeles waltl. The sequence continues at coordinate 1,877,366,016 of NC_090440.1, read as the reverse complement.
CCACTCAGACCCTCACACACCCACTAACAGACCCACCCAGACACTCACACACACCCACTCACAGAACCACTCAGACACTCATGCACCCAATCACCGACCCACTCAGACAATCACGTACTTACTCACAGACCCACTCTGACAGCAGCTCCGTGCTTACTGAAGCATTTCGTCTCTGGACCGAGATGAAAGCTCTGCTGTTTGACAGCGGTACCTGCTTTAAAGGCCCCATCAAACAGCAGAGTGTTTGCTGTGGTTGGCTGCAGCTGCAGCTTTTAAAAAGCCCCCAGGACTTGGCCCACCCAGGGGCATTAAACCAACAAAGCGGGGGAGTCAGCTCTTTGTTTTTTTTTATTTTACAAGTGGATTCGTGGATCCACCACATCTCTGCTCGTAAAATAAAGAAATAATGTTTTTTAGCCCTGAGAGGTGTACCTTTGGGACCCCACCACCAGAGCTACGGGGGTCAGGATGTTGTACCTTGGCCCCTTTTCTTTAATTTTTACCTTTTTTTGGGGCTTATGCTGAGTCCCAAGATGGCTGAAAACACTTCAATGACTTCTGTTGTTGAAGTGTTATCAGCCAATTAAATCTCAGCACGAGATCGGAAGGGGTGGCGAATCCTTTGCGTCCCTAGATATACAAATTTATTTCCCCGTTAATTTCTCAAAAACTACTAAACAGAATTACACCAAAACAAAAAAAAAACCTTTTTCTAGACCAGTACCTAGCTTCCTACCACATTTGGTGTAATTCCATCCAGTAGTTTTTGCGCTATTGCTGTTCAAAATCCCGATGGAAAAATGAATGGGGAAAACGTGTTTTGGGATCCCCCTTTTTTCTCGACCCCTTCTGGACGGATCAGACTGAAACTTTCTAGGTGGCAGCTGACCCGAATGGCAAATATTTTTGGAATGTTTCGTGAAGATTCGTCAAGTGGCACCAAAGATATAGGCAAGTAAAACAATGTTTTTTAAATAGAAACTAGGTCCTAACTATAACTACCTAGCAGCAACTGGGTAATTACAAGTCGCCACTAGGTAGTTATAGTTAGGACCTAGTTTCTATAGAAAGAGCTTTTTTTGTTTTGCTAATAACTTTGGCACCATTTGATGAATCTTCATGACATTTTCAAAGAAAATATGACACTCACTTCAGCGTCTGTCTGGAAAGTTTCAGGGTGATCCATCAAACGGGGCGGAGAAAAAGGGTCGTCCGAAAACATGTTTTCTCTATTCATTTTTACACAGGCATTTTGAACAGCGATAGCACCCAAACCATTGGATGGAATTACACCAAATTTGGCAGAAAGGTAGCTCTTGGTCCAGAAAGAGCCCTTTTTGTTATTTGGTGTAAATCCATTCAGCAATTTTAGAGAAATTAAATAAAATCCAAATTTGTGTGTCTATCTATCTATCTATCTATCTATCTATCTATCTATATATATATAGGTGGGCCAAGTCCTGGGGGCATCGATATTTGTAATGCAGGGGGGCCGCTTGACCCCCCCGTCACAGCTCCGGGGACCACCACCTCCCCGGGGCTACAATAAAACAATGAAGGTGGTCCATTTCGGAACCCCGAGCCCCACAGACCACTACCTCCCTGTGGCTATTTCCGTTGCCTTCGAGGAGCCACTGATGACCCTGGGGACCTCCACCCCCAGGGCTGACTCCTGCTAACTCCTAGGGTGCTCACCCTGGGACATAGCTGTTTGCTGTGGCTTGGCTGCAGCTTTGACAGCTTTGACAGCTGCTGCCAAGCCTCAAGCCTCAGCAAACACTCTGCTTGCAGCGAGGGAGAGCTGTCAAACAGCTCTACCGCACTGCAAGCAGAGGTTTCCTCTATTTCCCTGTCTCCAAAGATGCAGGCAGGAAGACAGAGGAAACAATTGCTCTCACAGAGAGGGAGCTGCATGTTTAGCAGTTCCCTCTCTGTGACAGCAATGCTGGCTCCCACAGGAAGTGGGGAGCCAGCAGGGTCCGTGGGACTCTTCAGGCTCCCACATGGTCCCCAACATTAATACTAGTTCACATGGCTGGACCCCAAGGGATGGGGCCTCCAGAGCCGAGATTGGCCTGGGGACGGGGGGGCGCGCATCCACCCTCCCCCCAAAAAAATATAAATAATTAGGCTGTGCCCCGTGGGATGGGGTCCCCAGGGTAAGATTGTCCTTGGGAGGGGCTGAACGGTCCCCTCGCCTAAAATAGAATATTTAGGTCAGGCCTTGGGGGATGGGGTCCCTGGAGCCAAGATCAGCCTGGGGAGGGGGGCTGCATAGTCCCCTCCTCCAAAAAAATAAATATTGAAGCTGGGCCTCAGTGGATGGGATTTCTGGAGTCAAGATTGTCCTGGAGGGGATGTGTCATCACCCTCCCCCCCTCAAAAAAAATATATTTAGGCTGGGCCCTGGGAGATGGGGCCCCCTGTGCCAAGATCGGCCTGAGGAGGGAGGGCATGCGGTTGGGTTGTTGTAGGGACTGGCCACAGGCCAGGCCCTGCGGCAAACCCCGCTGTACACAGCCAAAGTCTGTGCACAGCGGAGGGTTGGGTTGTTATAGGGGTTGGCTACAGGCCAGGCTCTGCAACCAACTGCTGTTGCACTGTTGGATTAACATATAGTAATAAAACTTAATTTACATTAATAAAAACTAGAAGTAGAAGTTCACTGAAAAAAACAAAGGTTACATGGACGTTATAGTTAGGAAATAGAATTAAAAAACATAGAAATTTACTTTAAAAAACCCAAAGGTTACAGGGATGTTATAGTTAGGCTCACATTTAAATGTGCAAAACCGAAGAAATTCACTTAAAATACCAAAGGTTACAGGGACGTTATAGTTAGGCTCACCTTTTAAACGTACCAAACCAAATAAATTTTTCAGTTATAGTTAGAGTTAACCCAATTACCTATAACTTATGCCCTAACGTAACTATAACTCGCGCCCTCACCATGCACTGCTAATTACGCCACATAATACATCACTCATGACATCTTTGATGACATCATTGAAAATATCAATGTAACATTTGCAGTAAAATTATTTACCAGAAAACTGTGCATGGCAGTGGCGCGAGTTATAGCTACCTTTGGGAACGAGTTATAGTTACTTGAGATAACTCTATCTACTACTAATGAATTTCTGTGGTTTGGTACGTTTAAAATATGAACCTAACTATAACATCCCAGTTACCTTTGGCTTTTTAAATGAATTTCTATGGTTTTGTACTTATAAAATGAGAGCCTAACTATAATGTCACTGTAACCTTTGTTTTTTTAAGTGAATTATGTATATATATTTAACTTTAAATAAACAATTCTTATATGCTCCATTGTTTCATTATTTATACATTTTGTTTTACTATTGAAGACCCTCATGTACCCAAAAGGTTTCTATATGCTGTGGGGTCTCTCAAAGGAGTGCTTCCCTGTTTTTTGTTTTTCAAATATCTGGAGATGGTCGTACCTCCTGGGAGCACCGGCCTGAGTGGTGTGTTACATGTAGACTGAATTGGGGATAAATATATGTATATATATTTATATATATGCTAGATATTTATCCAGGTAATAAATATACTTTTCTGATTTGTTGTAGTATGTGTGTGTGTGTGTGTGTGTGACTTGAGGAAGATGGCCTCTGTGATCTGAAAATTAAGTAAATATATAAGAAACTGTGTGAGCACATTCTGACAGCAAAGAGCATGTGTGTGGAGGGGTAGGAGAGAGGGACCCCGCTCGCCTTCAATGGGTAGTCAAAACATTGACAACATTTCAAAGACTGTCCCACATGGTCTGTGTTGTAATTAACTGTAGTGAAAGCCTGTTTTCAGGACCACAAGAAAAGGGGCACATATAAAGGGTGATCATAGATTTTAGTCACAATATAAATCATTTTTTGGTGGTATCATACAAATTCTAGGAATCATTGTGTATTCTAAGGTGCTTTTACCCTGTGTAAAATGCTGATCCTCTGCTGCAATTTAATAAAACATTTTTGAGAAAAACTGTTTTCTCTCATCATGCTCTCATTGAGGCTATTGAATGTGTTGCAGAAGCTAAAATGAGAGCATATTTTCTGTAAATTAACACTATCCTCCTCAGTCATATATGAATAAAGTCTGGCATAACGAGTAGTAAAACATGTAATTCCAACAAGTTCAACGGTTTGTCATTCCATTCCCCTCTGTTCTACTGCAGGCTTCCTCAGTGTTCTAATGAACAACTAGAGCACTAACATTCTTATCTATAACAAAAGTGTGGCACACCTGAAGCCAGCTCCATTTAATCAAAGCTGTAAAACTAAAACATTTCCATAAATTGTGGTATAGTTTTATAGAGTGCAGTTCTAGAGAGTGGAGCAGAGTGTCGTACAGTGTAGCCGTGTAGAGTGCAGTGGCATACACTGAAGTGGTTTGAAGTGAAGAACTATACAATGGAGTAACATATGATGGAATAGCAGACAGTGGAATACCATACAGTTTATTAGCTTACAGTGGAGTATAGAAGAGTTGATTAGCATAAAGTAGAATACCATACACTGGAGTATCATAGAGTGGAGTGCCATACACTCGAATAACGTAGAGTGCGGTGGAATAAAGTGGAGTGGCATACAGTGGATTAGCGCACAGTGGAGTAGCGTACAGTGGAGTGGTGTAGACTCGAGTGGCATACGGGGTAGTGTGATAAACTGAAATACCATATAGTTGAGTGGCATGCAAAAAAGTGATGTGCAATTGAATAGCGTAGAATGAAGTGGCATAGAGCGCTATGACTTACAGTGGAGTGGTGTACAGTGGAATAACTTATAGTTGATTAGCGCACAATGAAGTTGGGTACGGTTGAGTGGCTAAAACTGGACTTGCATCCAGTGTAATGTGTACAATGGAGTTGCATACAGTGGAGTTGCGAATACTTCAGTGCCATACAGTGGAGTGGGGTAGAATGGAATGGCATGTAGTGAAATGTAGCAGAGTGGAGTGCCATCCAAGCGAATAGCATAAAATGGAATGGCGTAAAGTGGAGTGGCGTAGAGTGTTGTTGCGTACAGTGGAATAACATGCATTAGAGTGCCATTCAGTCAAATAGCATAGAGTGGAATGTCAGAGCGTGGAGTGGCATATAGTGGAATAGCATAGAGTGGAGTGCCGTAAAGGGGAATAGAATATAGTGGAGTCAGATACAGAGGAGTCACATACACAGCAGTGGCGTACAGTGGAATAGCATAGAGTTGAGTGGTGTACAGTGTAGTGGGGTACAGATGTAGTTGAAATTTTGGAGGACTCTAGATTATGGTGTACAGAGTAATGCAAGGCAGCAACTTGCTCTGCATTATGTTTCTGTACATGTACCAAACAAAGCGGGGCGATGTATGGTGGCTTTGTGTAGTTTTGTAAATGTTATTTAGGAACTGTGTTGCCATTGCAACACTATGCATATCGCAAAGGTAAAACAATAGAATACCACATTTGTCCCCTAGTGATATATTGTGCCAAGGTATATTGTGGTAAGTACATAGCAATACCAAGCCAGTGTTTAATTGGCTCATGTCTGCCTTTACAAACTTAAAAAGAAGCCATGATCGTTTTAGTAGACTTTTTGATTGTTGTGGCTTAGGCCCTTAAACATATTTAAGTAGTAGGTTTTACGTTTTTTCCCAACTTATTACTATGTTCTTGAAGTGGAAATAGGTATGGATGTTTTAAAATAATTGTTAATATATTTATTTAACCAGTAACATGGTAGTACCTAGGATATACCATGTTTTTACAAAATGTACCTTTTTTGTAAAAAAATTTAAGAGTAACGTAGTCATTTTGAGGTATTACCGCAGTAATGCAAAGACTTTTTTTGACATAATTAAATATGTAAAAACTACAAAGACACTGTAATACACTGTATTTGGGAAATATTGTGTATTACTGTTTTTTTTCAATGTTTATTCATATTTTTTTTTTTTTTTTTTTTAAAGGTACCATGATACTACCTACCTAATACCTAGGTAGTACCACGGTACTCCATAATATCTTTTTTTTTAAATATATAGAAACTGATAGTTATAGTTCCCTACCCATTACCACTTAAACGAAGTGGTCATAAGAAGAGAAAACATATCAAACCTAATGCTATATTTAAGGCCCTAAGCTAGTACACCGGCAAAGTAGTTACAAAACAACATAGCTGCCTGCAATTTTTGTAAAGACAGTCATTATCCAATCAAATAATGACTTGTCATCAATATGTACTGCAGTACTACCTCAAATCTACCTTGAAACTACCGGGCAAACAGATTTCTCTAAGTTTAAAATGTTAATAAGTAAAAATACTTACCCTTTTTCAGTCGCAACCACAAAAAGGATCATCTGCACGCTATAATCTTTCATCCTGCCAATTTTTATCAAAATCCGATGTATTGTTTTTGTCCTACGTCCAATACAAAATGTCTACATAAAATGCATTGGAGTGCAAATCTGTCTTTGGAGTCCCTTTTTAATTTGCACCTCTTTGACCAATCCTCCACCAGTGCGACAGATGCCATATATCTGCAACGTTTTGTAGAGAATCGTCAAACGGGTGCAGAGTTATTAAGGGATACAAATCTGAGGAATTTCTATCTGTGGTATCCCTACCTCTAACTGCAGTGTGGCTACCACCTTTCTGTAATATATATATGTGCTAATGTCATTAAGAGAACACCTTCGTGGTAAAGTTGTGCGTCGTAAAGTATCTGAAAATGACCTGCATGGTTCCTACCAACATTGTGACCACTGTATGTCAGAGGTACAATGTTGTAAAGTGTGTGCGATAAAGGTAACATACCGTTAAGGGACGCAGAAAAATGTGTAAACAAAGAGAAAATAACATGAAATCCACCAAAAAAAGGAGGAACTGTTGTGGGCCTATACTTTCTGTTACGTTTCAGATGGTAACTTTAGCCCAGGATTAAGTCCAGCTGTTTCGCATTTTGACGAAAATCAACGGGTTATTAAAGGCACAAGCCGATACACCAGACGTTCGTAATGTCTCCATAAAGAAACCACAAAAGGACAGGTGGCCAAGCTCCCCGTCTCAGGCACAGCATGGAGACTGTTGTCTTAAATGTCCGATATCTTTTGTTATGAAGAAATAGGATCACTTTATCCCGGCATTGAAATAGTTCTGCAAACGTCATGCAGATGAAAGATGTTAATGAAAATTCCTGCGGTGAGTCTACAAAGTAATTTTTGAACAAGACAACTGTTCCACAAGCACGTGCACCAAAACACAGCTAGTGGTTTAGGCACCACTAAAGAGGAGTCACGTTGGCGTGCGTTTAAAAACGTTCATGTCTACATTATCTACATTATAAGCTTTATTTTCTGACGACACTCTTCTAGGGACTTTTTGGAAGGTAAGGAAAGCCGATTTAATAATGTTCGTAGGAGAAAGAGGGGCAAGACAGTGGTTACATGATAAATCATTCCACTAGCGTTCATAAATAAAACTTGTCCTTTTCGACGGGTACATGAGGACCTCACGTGAACTGTACTGACATTGTTTGCTGGTTTTTTTTAAACATTTGATGTTCACGTAAGGCTGTACTGCAAAAAGGAGATACGTTTATTTATGGCTGGTATGGGGACTGTTTACAAAATTGTAACACTTTAGTAGAAGTGACGAAATGCAGTACTTGAAACAGTAGACAGTGTGGGTTTCCTAGCAGATGCAAATTGATTTTTGTTGTAGACCCCCCTCACTGACTCATTGTAGGAAATTTGCAACAACATTGCCAATAGAATCATGCATTTATTAGCAAACCTTGACCAAGCCAATAGGCCTGGGTTTGTTACATTTATGCACAGAATCCAACACTACAGGCACACATGCAAACAGAGTAAACATACTGGCACTTCTAGGCACTCATAACTGTGGATGATGATGAAAAAGGTGACTTGCATAATGTAGTTGTCCTGAGTTAGTTACACTGAGTGATTGAAGGAAGTAGTGCTAGCGGCTCTCTTGCTCTGCTGGTGTCCAGCGTTCATGTCAGGGGTGTGCTGGGGACCTCTATGCTGATGTGGGTGTTCACTACTGATGAGCCTGACTCTTGGGCAAGGGCGGTCGCTCTGTGAACACCCTATTTTGATAGCGAATAAGCCGTGAATTTCAACATATGTAAACATTTAAGAACGTGTAACAAACATTTTATTATCGTTATTAAAAAAATGAATTACATTTTTTTCTAAAGACTAAATCAAAACTGGTCTCCACTGTCCTTCTTTAGTGATAAATTATAATTTTATGTATTGCTGGCAAGGTATGTTCCGGGAATATCTTAATTAAAATATAATCTGACACAAATATTGTGTTCAAAATATATTTTGCAAAAATATTGTCCCATCGGAGTTGATAAAATAAATTCTGCATCAAGTGGAACAATATTTGTGTAAATGGCGTTTAGAACACACTATTTTTTCAATTACATTTTTGCTAATGATATTTTGACAAACAACCGAAAAAGCTCTGTCAACAATCAAATAGGAGTACTTAAAATATAGAAAAAGTTCTGTACAAAAACTTCAGTAAGAGGTCGTGTTTTACACTAATGTTTGTTTAAGGTAGCGTCGGCTGAAGACGCCCCCTCCCTCACTCCAACCTTTTGTGTTCAGTGGCTACTAAAAATGGAATAAACATGTTTAGCCTAAAACTGCCAGCACAGCTGATCCCAAATGTTATGATTACTACAAAGCCATCTGTGTCATGCTTTTTCATATTGTTTACTTTTCTTTGAGCAGTTTTTTTTAACGATAAGAATAGTCTCTGCGCTGCACTACTTCCTTCCTCGGCAGGGAGTGCGAGCCTTCCTCTGAGTGTGTTTTCCTGCGCTCTCATATCATCACTCACTGTGATCAATCGACTAGAGCCGGCTTTTATGTCGTATTTTTTGGAGGCATGTGACAAGGACTGCCATCCGAGCAGTGGGGATTCGGAGCTTTGCGGCAAGTAAGAGAAATTCTGCATGCATGATGGACAGCATAAGGCAGCCTCGGTATTGGTAGCCAAAAACACTTTTTTTATGGCAGGGACTCGTGGTTTAGAAAATGGAGGGAATGAAAGCCCCAACACGGGCAGCGCTGTCTACGGCAGGACTGGCTGTGCATGGTAAAGAGTAACGAGTGAATGTAATGTGTTAGTTCCATTGCACCTGTCAGTTGTGCACTTTATTAAAACTGTTAGAGGAACAGCAGTGCACGTGGGAACCGGTTATGGAACAATGCAGACAAGGTGCCGACTGCACAAAGGCATTATCCTGTACAAACATTTTTCATTTGTCTCGTCACAACAGCATTCCATCTGCGCCTGTACCGAGGATCAAAATAACAATATGGCTAAGAAACTGAAATAAATACGGCTACATAGACCTTTTAGTCTCTCTGGGCTCCCCATAGCACTTTGGGCCCTTTCAAATGACAAGGGGTGTGTGTCCGTGCATGCGCGCTCACCTAGGTGCCAGGGTTTTGGGCCCACTAATACAGTGTGCACATGTGCAACTTAGGCCAGGCTTTACAAAAAGTACAGTCCACGACCAGGTCTTTGAAGTCCCAAATGTTGAGGCTCAGAACATGCATTGGACACTCTTACACCCTTACAAACACCCATGGGGTTAGAGCGTCTGACCTTAATAAGTAAACTTACAAGGGGACACGAATAGGTCAATTAACCTTTTGACTCGCATTTAAGATGTTCCCACCATAACTCCAGTACATGCAGATCAATAGTCAATAACTTATCAATAACATCAACAATCAATGATAATCAATAGCATTAGTAATCAGTTGGAGTTCAGTAACTATCACTCACCATGACTTTTCAGTCACAATAACCACACCTTTAGTAAAAGTTAGAACATTTATTTCCCTTTACTAACAATGTTAATGTCATGTGAGATAATCTCAACTCAAATAATACACACACAGAAACATCACTGGCTGTCCACAGCAGTGAAAAAAGCGTACTCTAATCAAAGCTTGAGTCGCTTCACATTCTAAAGTTACACTGCAATTTGAATAATGAGAACTTTGCGCAAACAATATCAAATACATTTATTCAGCAAAGAAAAGAAATCCATCGTTATTCTCTATAGCAGACTTTCATTAGTAAGGATCCCTTAACTAACACCAGATTAGCATCAGCATGTCGGGCTTCATGCAAAACAATTTAGTAAACACATATTTGGAAAACATCTAACTGCGGCTCTATCAAAATAGTGTGGTTGGTACCTAGAAAGGAAAAGCAAATAGCCTTAAGGAACACATCAGTAATAATATACCTCTCCTCAAATGGATCGGCAAGCTAAGATTGTCTTCGTCATCAGGACATCAGTTCGGTCAGTAAGGTATCAGGATTCAGCATCAAAGTTCAGGAAATGCAAAGTCTTTAAGCAGTAAAGTTAAGCACGTCTCTTGTCAAAACGCTCAAGAAAGTAATGACCTTTCGCCCAGAAAGAAAATGAGCAAATGGGTGCTCTTCCATCAGTGCAGTCTGGCTAAGTTAGATTTCCTAAAACTACCTCCCAAGTCCCTGTTGGTCAGGGGATCACATGTTCACACTTTGTCCAATAAAACTAAAACTTCAAATCTATGATTTCTACTACTGCTCGGTTCACATGTCGCTGATTGGCTTCTCTTGTGACGTCCTCATCATTCGGCTTGTCAGGTAACAATATTGCTGCAGCTTATACTCCAGTCAGTGTCTCCATTGTTCTTCTCCTGGGAAAGTCAGTCTTACACACATTACATTTATAATGTTACATTTAGCAAGAACAGCATCTTCTAGCAAGCAGGTCTCACGAGGAAAGACTTTTAGCTAAAAGCACATTTAGTACAGTGGGAAATCACAGTTTAATTCTCTGGACAGCCATTTTATTAAATGTTTAAAAAATTCAGCTTGACATGAGGCCATGCAGCTAGGCCAAGACCTCTGCTAAGTTAAGGTCTATAATTAATAAAGCTAATACATAGTGCATAACCCTCAATATGATGCATTACTACATCAATCAAACAAATGCTCAACATTTCATATTAATGAGCCATTGATAAGTACACTTCGTGAACATTGATGGCCACTCATTGTGGTCACATTTTCAAAGGCATGCATTATTTTTCTCTATATTATTACATTTTCTACGCAAATCCATTACTCAGAACACATGAATATTCATTATTATTTTTATAAAAACACCTGCTTCAGCAATCCCTCCTCTGATGACTAAATATATCATCACACTAAACTATCACTCACAAATTTTTGCATCAGCTAAAATTCTGTCATTTCAATCCCTTCACACTTTTGTTCCCTTTTCAAATTTTCCCTAAACAATTTTTCCCTTTTCTTTTCTTTTCTTTTCTTCCCTCCTCTGATTATTCTTTCACCTCTTCAGTTGTATTCTTCTACACAATTGACACACTCCCCATATTCCAATTAGGCAAACCATGATAATTATCCCCTGTAAAATCTTCAATAAGATCCCCTTCCCAATGTTACTGAGCCAATTTCCCACTGAAGCAAAACCATTGCCAACTTTCTCCCAAACACCTTGTTCTTCAGTTCTTTCAAATCAGCACTTTCATCACTCAGGTTAGTAAGTAAGCCTCTAACTTCTTTACTGTTATCAGGAACGAGCGGACAACAATGCCTAGAACTAAGCATCCTACAAACTCCGCCATCCTTTGCTTAAAGAATGTCTAAAGCAAGGCGATTCTGAAGAGTCATAGCTCTTTCAGCAGCTAATTCAGTATCTATCAGGAGTATGGCTCCTGAAAAATTTGTCAGCATGTTATTAATAATAGTAGACAACTTTCAAATCTTTATCGAATTCAGAACAACTCCCACTGAAGGAATTATTGCTCCAAATATATCTCCCACTATATAAGAAGGAGACTCCCCCTTTGCCTCCTATGATGTAATTCAGTCACTTTCAGAAACTTCTTTAAGTCATCTATTTGAAAAATCTTTGGGAAAACTATTCCCAAATAACATGTCCCATACCATCCTCTTTGAAGACAGTAATAGGCATTAGGGCCACAGATGTAATATATCCCAGGAATCACCGGATCCTGTCCATTCAACATAAATGGCCATTGACTCTGACACAAAAACACATGTCTACATTCACTTGTTCCCACAAATAAAGAGTCAGTCCGTGATTTAGGCCTATTTGTGCAAAGTTTCCCCATGCGTTGCACATCTAAAGCTAATTTCCCTTGTGTTTTAATTGTACTATAAGCATAATCATTCTTGTAAGTCCTTTTCTCTAAGCCTTTTTCTAACTTCTCCTTCAATGCCTTTCTCTTGTCATCTGTGTGATCTAAGAAGCTCTTCTCTAAAGATGTAAGCAAGCATGTTAGATTGTTCCTGTGAGCATAAGCTGTGCCATAGGTTAATGCGGGTTCAAAGAAACCCCTAACTAATACTATGTCATTATCCTTAGCTGTTCTACTCAAATACCTAATTATAGGGACAAATGAAAACACAACATCATAATTTGAATAAAAATACTGAATGTACTCCTGGTTATAGAATCTTGTTAGTAACAAACTACAACTTATCCCATATGTTAGTGACAATCTATGATAAGTAACTCTTTCTTCGCCTGATGAATGAATCTGTGTACCCACATAACAATTCCTCAGATCCATTGTCTCAACATACTCAGCAAGCGATAGAAGACATTAGAAGAAAGTTCTCCTTGGGCTTAGTACCCTCATGCAAATACTTCTCATCTAACCTAAACTTCCCAATTGCTGTTAGTGCAGTAGTTGTTTCAAAAGCAGACGTATGGTTGGCTTTGCTCTTGTCAAGATCAGACATTCCCATGATGAATACCACAAACAATATCCCATATATAATTGCCAAACCAATACTCATGTACTTACAGAACCTATTCTTCCTACCCTGCTGGCTAATGTTACTCATGATCTGTAAAGAATCAGAAAGCAGAAGAGAAATTATGAAAAAGCAGCAAAAATCAAAAACAATTTTTTTTTTCTTTCAGCAGTTATTTACAGTTTTCAGTCTTTCTTCCAGGACTCCTTGTCAAAATCGGTAAACAGTTTGTCAAAATCAGGTTTCAAAATGGTCCAATCAGGTTATCAAAGTCTTTTCCGGTTACTTTCAACAGTCTCTTTTTCAAAAATGTTCTCATATTGTTTCAACAGTTCAGTTCATCAGCTTCCCTCAAGTGCCAAAATATTGACCTGGAATGTCTCTAGCAAAACAAAAAGACAAAAATTATTTCTGCCATTCACTTGTAGTTGCATACGCCCATTCAGGATCTGCGTATCTTCGACTTGCTGTTCTCTTTGTTTTCAACCTTCGATCACCATTCAATTCTCCTTCACTTAGATCTTTTCTCCTTGTTGTAGCCACTTCTTTAATTGTTGTTTCTCTTTGCTTGTGACTCCAGCCACTTATCTCCTTTCAGTGGACCCTTAGTCAATGTTCTTTTCAGTGCGTAACTTGTAACTTCTCCCTGTTCTATGGCATTTTCTCTTGACGGACCTGCAACTGGTTCAGAAGGAGTCAGATCACAGTGACTTTGATCCGCCTCAACTCCTTTCCCCCGGGGTCTGGCAATTGCTCTGTTTGTCTCTCAAAATTGTCTGCTTTTGGGAAAGCTCTCCTCTGACTAGGCTCTCCTGCTGCCTCAATTGAGATAGGCTCTCCGTCACCCTCCTGGAGGTCTTCTCCTTCATCTCTCACAGGAGTGACTGAACCGTCCTCAACGGGCTCAGGTGCGGTCTCAGTTCCCCTTTGTTCTCCTTCCGGCCCTGAGACTTGTTTTGTTATTGTTGGTACTTTCAACAACTCGGCTCCCTCATCAGTCAGGCATACCACTTTCTTTGTGTGACTGGCATGGATCCAGTTTGGAACTCCAGCTCACTTTACAGCTGTGGTAGTTGTCAGAACTACCTGGAAAAGTCCTTTCCAACGAGGCTCCAAACACGTTTTCCTCACGTGTTTCAGGACCACAACCCAGTCGCCGGCCCTCCGATTGTGCCCTGGGTCATGGATTGGTGGCAGTGTGGTGGCCTCCACCTGCTGAGAGAAAGAGCGAACTACATCATCCAGACCTTTGCAGTAGTCCAACACCATATCATCTGTGATGTTGACAAGTGCATTCGCAGGCATCGCTGGCAACCTCATGGCTCGGCCCATAAGGAATTCATGCGGCGACAATTCTGTCTTCTTGTCGCGTGTGTTTCTCATTGTCATCAGAACTAAAGGCAGTGCATCAGGCCATTTAAGATTCATGGTCCCACACATCTTTGCAACTCACACGAACGAATCATGGCATCTCTCTCAATATGTGCTTGACCATGAAAATACCTAGCCATTTGAGACAACAGACTATTAGGCAAAACTAATTGGCACTCCTCTGAAATCCACAATTCATCACGTCGCGGTACACAATTAATTTTGCTCCATGACCGTTTCTCTTCCCTGTCAACATTATTCTGCAACATTTTCAATTCCTCCAACATATCAATTACTTTCAACTTGGACATGTTTCATCTTCTTCAGGTAACAGTTCCCACTTATCCTTGAACCATACACAGTTCAATGTGCAAAACCTTGGGACTTGATCTGCATATCCTTTTTCCAATGACACAGAGTCCTGAGACTTCAGATCTACACTGCATTTCACCAGAGCAATATTTTCAGGCATTTGAATAGCATGCAACAGATGTCTAGTTCTCTCACCATTTCTCACTGGTGAACCAGAAAAGGTCATGAAACCTCTCTGTGACCATAAATGGACAAAATCATGGACTATTCCAAATCCATGCTGGCTATCCGTATAGATTGTAACTTTCAGTTGAGCAGAAACATGGCACGCTCTATTAGGGGCTACCAGTTCCGCTACTTGGGCAGAATACACTCCTCGAAGCCAAGAAGCTTCCAGGATACCAGTAATTGTGCACACAGCATATCCTGCTCTCAGTGTCCCTGTATTGTCTCTTAGACAGGAACCATCAACAAAGATAATTTGGTAATTCTCTTCCAATCAAGTGTATCTAATGTCAGGTCTTGGTTTTGTGCACAAGTCAGTTACTTCCAGACAATCATGCTCAACATCTTCCAATTTTTCAATTTCAACATTTTCATTAGGAAGTAATGTTGCCGGGTTCAGCACTGTACATCTTTTCAATGACACATTTGGTGACCCTAGAATACTCGTTTCATATCTGATCAATCTTGCACCAGTCAAATACTGGGTTTTCGTCTTTGTAAGTAGGATCTCAATAGAGTGAGGGACCATTATAGTCAAAGGATATCCCATCACAATGCCCTTACACTGTGTAAGGCTTTGTCCAACCGCTGCAACTGTGCGCAAACAACCTGGTAAGGCTGCTGCAACTGGGTTCAAAACTCGTTTGGGCACTCCCAAATGCTGTTGATAGTAGTGTACTCGCTGCTTTTTTTAAATCAAGATATTTCTTTATAACCTGTATTGGACTCATTTTGAATTCGGACAATCTTTGTTATTGCGTTTTCTGTCGGAGGACTATTATTTACATGTGGTTCGTCACTGGATTCAAGCCCTGAACAAGTCATTTGGGTTAATGCCCGAAGACGAAACACGTGTTGGCTGCATATCTATTTAATCATATCGACGGTTGTACATCTACTAACCTTAACAACGGAGTACTGA
The DNA here is from genome assembly GCF_031143425.1 of Pleurodeles waltl. Taxonomy (NCBI): domain Eukaryota; kingdom Metazoa; phylum Chordata; class Amphibia; order Caudata; family Salamandridae; genus Pleurodeles; species Pleurodeles waltl. The sequence goes on along the minus strand of NC_090440.1, from coordinate 1,877,350,327 downwards.
AAACGCATTGAGTTGTTCTTCTGTATACACACCACAGAGTAAAGTGTACTGCCCAGTGGAATCAGGAGTTTTCATGAATAAACTCTAAAGGACTAGATACCATTAATGGACTGTATTTGTGATGATTTTTGGATCTACAGTATTAGTACCTATGAGAATACATTAAGAAGGGTATATGTGATTGATTCATAATTGATTGTTAATGAGTGCATCATAATTGTTTCTATTTCTGTATGTGTTTACTTTGTAAACCAGTTGGGGGGTTTGGGGTGTTCCCCTGTGAGTGCACCAGTTATACATAATATATATTATCCTTGAGCCCCAGTGTTGTCCCCTAATTTGCACCAAGTATTTGATCAGTCTTCATCAGTTACTTCCAGACAATCATGCTCAACATCTTCCAATTTTATAATTTCAACATTTTCATTAGGAAGTAATGTTGCCGGGTTCAGAACTGTACATCTTTTCAATGACACATTTGGTGACCCTAGCATACTCGTTTAATATCTGATCAATCTTGCACCAGTCAAATATTGGGTTTTCGTCTTTGTAAATAGGATCTCAATAGAGTGAGGGACCATTATAGTCAAAGGATATCCCATCACAATGCCCTTACACTGTGTAAGGCTTTGTCCAACCGCTGCAATTGTGCACAAACAACCTGGTAAGGCTTCTCCAACCGGGTCCAAAGTATCTGAAAAATATGCTACTGGGCGGTTTACACCTCCATGGACCTGTGTCAAGACAGACAAGGAACACACATCACGCTCATGACAAAACAATGTGAAAGTTTTTGTGTAGTCAGGCATACCCAAAGCCGAAGCCTTGCTTCTCTCTCAATTCAGTGAACACTTTCATTCCAGGCTGGTTTAACACTATGGAATCAGTGACTTCTTTATGAGTCAGCTTCTGCAATGGTCTTGAAATGACTGAGAAATTGGGATCCATTGGTGACATTAGCCTATCCCAAGAAACATCCGGACATCTCTCTGTGTGGTCGGGGGATTCATCTGCAATATGGTTGTAACCTTTTCTCTGGATATCTTTCTCGATCCCTTCTCAATATAGTGTCCCAAATATTTCACTTCTTTCTGACAATATTGCAAGTTAACCAGGGAGACTTTATGATCATTCTTTCCCAAATGGTTCAGCAAAGCAATCGTGTCATACTTGCACCCGTCCCTTGTTTTGGACGCAATCAGCGAGCCATCAATGTACTGTACCAAGGGTGATTGGAAAGGCAATTCCAACGACTCCAAGTTAATTTTCAAGATCTGATTGAATATGGAAGGTGGCTCTGAAAACCCTTGAGGAATGTGACATCAACAGTAACCTCGGTCAAAAAATTTGAAACAAAAGAGAAATTGTCTGTCCTCGTGAAGAGGCACAGAAAAGAAGGCTTGCGACAAGTCAATGACAGTGAAGCACTCTGCATCACATGGAATCTGAAACATTATCACAACTGGATATGGCACCCTGGGACAACATTGGACCACAAAGTAATTTACTTTCCTCAAATCCTGAACAATTCGCACCTTCCCACAGGGCTTTTTCAAACCCATTATCAGTGAATTACATGGCTGCTCAATACTTCCTTCAAAACCTCTTATTTCACAAAGTCTGCAATTATTTGGGCGACCTTCATAAGGACATCTTGTGGCATGTGGTACTGGGGAATTTGAGGGAAAACAGCATTCGGCTTTACAGTAACTTTAATTGGCTCAACTCCCTTTATCAAACCTATCACTGTACCTATCATATCCCACACCTTCTCTGTAACCGTTCCTTGCAAATCAGGGTGAAGCTCCTTTACTGTGAATACTGGAAAGGAATCAATCAGAGGGTATTCTTCATTTGTAGTCTCACATTCAATCTCTGGGGATTGGTCATCTTCACCATCACTATTCGTCTAAATCTCAATTCCATCATTTGAACAAGTAATAAAGCATCTCATTTTACACAAGTGTTTTCCCAATAGGGATACCAGACTTGAATCACAGACTACGAATTTGTGCAATCCCTAGAAGTTGCCAATTTTAACTTGAACTGGTTTTGTAATCGGGTTAGTCAAATACTGCTTCGCTACCCCTACAATCTGAACTGTTTTACCTGAAAGGGGCAAGTTTGGAACCTCAACTGATCTTACTGTAGAACGTGTAGCTCCTGTGTCAACCAAGAATGAAACTCTGTGACCCATGGCTTTTTCCTTCACGTAGGGACCTCTCTGGTCTACTTCTAAGGAGGTTGCAAGCACACATGGCTCCTCATCTGAACATTCGCTCACACAATCAGTGTTTATTGCATTCTCACTGTGTAACGGTAATTGGTGTACTGTGTTATTACTTTGGTTAAGCTTCTGACCTGTCCCTGTTGAGAAAGAATCATCTGCTGTTGTTCCATTGGGGCTTGAGGTATGTGAATTTGCTGTCTAGGTACCATGGAAACCTGCTGCTGCATTGGCTGCAACTGTGTCATTTGTACACGTGGCATTTCCACCTGCTGCATGGGTTGAAAATTCTGCACTGAATTCACATTATTTAGAAAATTTGGATTAGGACCTCTCATTCTCGGTCCTCTGATGTTCTGGAATCAATTGATGTCATTAGTCTGCTGAACAACACCTTTCTGCACCAACATCGGACACTCCCGTTTCCAATGTCCGACGGCTCTGTAAACATGACAAGGCAACAATTTCTTCACCCCCTGCACATCATTCTGAACTACTACAGTACCCAAGTCAGGACTTTGATTCACATTACTTCCGCAACGTCTACCTCTCATCTGGGGTTAAAACACCATGGCCCTCATTATGACATTGGCGGTAAATCCCACTTACCGCCATGCTGACTGCTGCCAACATACAGCTGCCGCCGCGGATGTCCGCTAACCATATTATGACACACCCACACCAATCCGTCACTATTCAGACACATACACAAATCCGCCACACCAAAGGTCAGTGATACACTGGCGGTATCAAAACCCACACTGTTACGCCTATGGAACAACGTCCACAACATTATGACCCACGAATCACCACAGCGGACATTCAACGGCGGTAAACCATTGGCGGTACACACTGCCTTGCTCAAAATACACACAAACAAAACAGCACCACATTAGACAATTCAAACTACACATACCTGACTCCCATCACACACCACACCCACACCACTATAAAACACACACCCACATTACCCACAACACCTTACGACAAGAAATAATTGCCAGCAGAGAGAGACAGCAAGAGCACACACACAACCAGAGCCACATACCCCCATCACCTTATATGCCACCCACGCACCTTACATCACACACACCAACAGAGCAACCTACACATCCTCACCCATACCACTCACACCACACCCATGGCACCACAACGACAACCCAGATTCTCTGAGGAGGAGCTAAGGGTCATTGTGGAGTAAATCATTCGGGTAGAGTCACAGCTATTTGGATCACAGGTGCAGCAGATATCCATTGCTAGGAAGATGGAGCTATGGTGGAGAATCGTGGACAGGGTCAACGCCGTTGGACAGCACCCCAGAACAAGGGATGACATCAGGAAGAGGTGGAACGACATAGGGGGGAAGGTACGGTCCCTTGCAGCAAGACACCAACTAGCTGTACAGAGGACTGGCAGTGGACCCCCACCTCCTCCCCCACAACTAACAACATGGGAGGAGCAAGTCTTGGCAATCATGCATCCTGAGGGCCTGGAAAGAGTAGCAGGAGGACTGGACTCTGGTAAGTCAACTCTATACTACTATTACCCGCCTACCTGCTTGCCATCACATACCCCAACCCTCACTCCCATCACTCCACCACTATCCACACACCCCACCATCACAACCCACTCATCCCAATGCCAAGCCCTGCATGCCATACCAATGCATGGATACCACTCACAGACCTGCATGGACACTTATCACCAAAGCATGCACACTAGAGACAATCAGCTAGCCCACCAAATAACAACTCACACAAGGCAAAGCTTCCAGGGCAATAACAACCATAGAGGGCAACACACCCATGCACAATATGTCACAAACAGAAACAATAACACAACATTTACATCCCCAGAGGTACCCCACCCAATGTCACCGAAGAAGAGGTTCCAGCAACATCCAGTCCCCCCACCCCTGAAGAGGCCCACAGTGATGACAGCAGCTCTGGTCGCCTGGATCTGGATGACCAACCTGGCCCATCAGGGACCTCCGAACAGTCGGTTACCCAGGCACACTCTCACACCACCACAGAGCCTCCCCCCTCAGGAAATACCACCACACCACCTACCCAGCGGGCCCATACCTCTGTCCCCAGGACATGTCAATCAGCAGTGTGTCCACCACTACAGGGACCCCAGGGCACACTACAAACCCAAGACAATCAGGGACCTGGGGTCAGTGGCAGTGGGCACACGGTTCAGGAGACAGAGGCACAGGACAACAGGGAAGCTGGGAGGACTGCTGTGCGCCAGGGGGAGGACAGGCCAAGGGAACCGACTCTCCAGGAGGCACTCACCGCGATCCTGGGAGCATACCAACATTCCCAGGATGCGGTGGGCCAGATCCTGGACAAGATGCAGGAGAACATGTAGCTGCAGGAGGGACAGTACCTGGAGGACTTCAAGTCCTCCCTGGGGACCAGGGAGCACTTGAAGTCCATTAACACCACCCTGGTCTTTATTGCAGGAGTGCTGGTAGACATGGCCAACTGTACGAGGGAGGCAGTGGTGAAACAGCGGGCCCCTCACACTTGCCACATTACTGAACAGACCTCCAACTCTGCTGCCGCTAGTGGACAGGAGGCCTGTCCCCCTGCAGAAAGAGAACCACCATGCAAGTGTACCCTGCGATCCATCCAGAAGCCAGAGACTATTGCCAAGACCCCTGCCAGGAAATAAGACTCTCCTGAATGTCACCCTTGTGTCCGACTCTGTCACCCTGTCCACCTTGAACTGTCATTGCTCCCCTTCCTATGGCCCCTGTGCTACCAGTAGACTAGACTCTACCCTGGACTTTCCTCCATCATCACCCCAGCCCATTGCACTACCCCCTTTTCTTCATAGCACTTAAATAAACATCCTTAGAAAAAATACAATTATGGAGCATGTAAAATTATTTCAAAATGTATTTGTCTAACAAGGTTCAAAATTGCATTTCAACTGTACAGTAATGTTTACATAGGAAAGACCTGTAATTGGCTGCACTGAACACACCAGGTGCAATAGTGGGGCACCAACATCTCCAAACTGTCAATGAAAAGTGAAATAACACTGTCTTACCTGTGTGTCATTGGAAGTATTGATGAATGACTGCACTTCTGTTGTCGTCATCCTCATCCTCTGTCTCCTCTTCTTCACTGTCCACAGGGTCCACTGCTGCCCCACGGCCATCTCCACCCTCCTCCTCCTGCAGAAAAGGCACATGGCGTCGCAAGGCAAGGTTGTGCAACATACAGCATGCCCGATGATCTGGCAGACCTTCTTGATGAGTAGCACAGGGATCCACCTGTTAGATGTTATCCTCCTGGTTCGCCAATGTGCCTCATTGTAACGTTATTCTGCCCCTTGTCCTGGCATTCCTCACAGGGGTCAGTAGCCATGATAGGTTGGGGTACCCAGAGTCACCTTCAAACATCGAGGGACAACTGTTAGCCACACACTAACCCACACCATACCCATACACCAACATCCACTGGGTGGGAACCAGGGTTCACCTTTTAGCCACAACCTGTGCCTCTGGAGTTGGCCCATCACATTTGGGATGCTGCTATTCCTCAGGATAAAAGCATCATGCACTGACCTGGGATACTTAGCATTGACATGGGAGATGCACTGGTCCACCAAACACACCATCTGCACATTCATAGAGTGATAACTTTTGCGATTTCCGAAGATCTGTTCATTTAGCCAGAGGAGACAAATGCAATATGTTTCCCATCAATCGCACCAATGATGTTGGTGATATGTCCCATTGCATAGAAGTCAGCCTTCACAGTGGCCAAATCCTCCACCTGGGGAGAAAACGATGTAGCTGCAGATGTGTTTGATCAGAGCAGACAAAACTCTCGTCAGCACTATTGAGAACAATGGCTGTGACATTCCTGCTGCCAAGCCCACTGTGACTTGGAAAGAACCAGTTGTCAGGAAATGGAGAACTGATAGCACTTGCACAAGAGGAGGGATCCCAGTGGGGTGACGGATAGCAGATATCAGGTCAGGCTCCAATTGGGCACACAGCTCTGTGATCGTGGCCCTGTCAAGTCTATAGGTGATGATAATGTGCCTGTCCTCCATGGTTGCCAAGTCCACCAGGGGTCTGTACACGGGGTATGTCTCCATCTCCTATTCATCCTCAGCGGTTGCATTGTATGAGGCAAAAGCGTGACCAGCTGGTTATTATCTGTACATTGTAACCACTACACTACAATGCTTATTGTGATTTGTACAATATTATGGTGGCATATGTCCAGAATGTGAAAATGTGAACTGTGAGGCATTTAGGGTCCATGGCCTGCCCCCCCCCCGATATGGCGTCCACCTCTCCAGTATGAATGGATAGGTGGAAGTGAGATAATTCCGCTGATGTTTTGCGCCGCTGCGGGAGACGGTCGAGAACCGCTGTGCAACTCCTCATTGCTTATCATTGGGCCCTATGGGTTACAGTGGCCAATGGTGATGTATGCCGGCGGTGACGGTATGCACCGCTGCGGACATGACCGCCATTTTCTATCTGTTCACTCACTTGCTACCTGACCTTCAACAGGAGAGGACCTACGCTGCTTGTGCTGCTGTGACCTGTGTCTGGAACCTACTATGGCTCGTGTGACTGGGGAGAGGGCCCCTGCCTTCACCTCGGCGGAGTTGGAGAGATTGCTGGGGTACCCCAGCACCGACTGCTGTATGGGCCTCCAGACCAACAGGTGAGTACACTGTGAGCACGATGCATGGGGCATGAATGCATGGAGTGCTGTGTGTTCAGGCCTCGTGTAGGGGGGTGGTGGATGTCCCCTGGGCAGCGTGCAGCATGTATGCAGGGCCATGTCTATGCTAATGGGGATATGAAGGGGCCTGGTGGGCCATGAGTTGAACAGGCATGATGGTCTGACTAATACCTTTCCCTGTGTCTGTTTTTCTGCAGGTCAGTGCCCATCAAAAGAAGGGTATATGGTGTGCCATCGCCAAGGACGAGCGGACCCTGGGGGTCTACGGCAGGCGGAGCACCCACTGTTAGAAACGGTGGGAGGACCTGAGACGCTGGGTATGGAAGACGGCAGAGGCCTAGCTGGGGATGGCCTCCCAACGAGGAAGGGGTGCCCATCGAACCCTGACCCCCCTGATGGCCCGCATACTGGCGGGGGCCCATCCAGAGCTGGATGGGTGCATCACAGCAGCTACAAGGGGGTGAGTACAGTGCCCTTCATTACAACTTACGCCTGGTGGGGTGGTATCCAGGTGGGGGAAGTGGGCCTGTGGGTGCCCCTAGGCCAGGCCTGACACTGCAGAGTAAGTCCCATGTTGGGAAGGGTTCTGATGTGATATTCCTCCAACCTAGCTAGTAGACATCCACGGCTGGGCAGGGGTGTGTGGGTCTCAGGTATGCTGCAGTTGGTGGTATGTGTCCCTACCCATGGCCTGGTGATTAGCATTGTAAATGGTAGTGCATTGCCTAGTGCGTAGGGCTGCCCCCTGTGTGTGAGTGTCTTGTGTACGCCAACGGTGGTGTTGGAGCGGCTATTGACCAAGTGTATCCTTTGTCTCTTGACCCCCCCTTTTTGTTTTGTCATCCTGTCCTTATGTGCATTAGCATCATCTGACGGAGGAGCCGAGGCACCTGTGACAGAGAAAGCTGCATTCCACAGGACTCAGGAAGCCGAGTCAACCGACTCTGACGGCACCAGTCGGACTGGAGTGGACAGTTCTGACACGGATACCTCCTCCGATGGAAGCTCCCTGGTGGTGGTGGACACCTCTGTGCCCACCCCAGCTACAGGTACAGCCGCCATCCCCCGTACCAGCACCGCCCTCCCAGCAGCCCATCAGCGAGTAGCCCGTGCCCGCTCACCCAGGAGGGTGGGCATCTCCTTGGCCCCAGGCACCTCAGGCCCTGCACCAGTGAGCCCTTCTGCCCTGAGTGAGGAGGCTATTGACCTTGTGGCATCCCAAATGCAAAATCCAATGCATTTCTAGAGGGCATTCACACTGGCTTGGTGGCCCAACAGAGATCAATCCAGGCTCTGGCCTCCTCTCTGATGGCAGCCATTTTCCCTGTTTCCGCCCTCGCCCCTCCCCCTCCAACTTCCCCTTCCCAAACCATTCCCCTCAATCCCAACCTATCCCAAGCACACAGGCAGACGAGCATGCACACAGGACAACACATAAGAGTGGACATGGCAAACACAAGCACCACACTTCATCTCACAGGCACTCACACAAACACCATCCAGATGCAGACATACCATCATCCACTGCCTCCACTGTGTCCCCCTCCTCCTCCACCTTCCTCCCATTTGCGTTGACACTCACACCTGCATGCACTACATCCTCATCCACTACCCCCATCACCAGCACACCTATCAGATCACACACCTCACTGGCAGTCACCACCCCCACAATCATGCACACGTCCCCGTGTCCTCTCTCACTGTGTCTGTGCCCCCTCCTCCCAAATTACACAAACACAAGCACTCAGACACCCAATAGCCATCCACCTCACAACAGCATCCAGCCCATGCACCTGCACCCAAACACAGCAGACTGACACCTCCTACAACCACTCCCTCTTCCTCCACTCCCAAACCTTCTCCCTCTTCCCACCCCAATGTCCCTAAGAAGCTTTTCCTCTCCACCACTGACCTCTTCCCTCCCTCTCCCCCTGTCCTTCATGTCAACCCAGGATGGTCAAAACCCAGGCAAGCACCTCAGCCACCCAGACCACAGGCACAGTAGTGTCCCCAGCAACTCCAGGTGTGAAAGGATCCTGCCCACCAGCTAGCCAGATGGAAAGGGTGCCTGCCCCAAGTGCTGCATGAAGGAAGGTCAAGGAGCCTGCCCCAAGTGCTGCAGGAAGGAAGGGCAAGGAGCCTGGTGCTGGGACTCAGTCGGAGCCCCCACCACCAACCATGGTGGTGCAGCCGTCCAAGGCTGCAGGGGATGGGCAGGAGCTTCCCCCAACCAGCACCAGAACCGCCACACGCACCATTGGGCAGCCGTCCTAAGCTGCAGGGGATGGGCTGGAGCTTCTTCTCACCATCACCAGCACTGCCACCAGCAGCATTGGGCAGCCGTTTGAGGCTGCAGGGGATAGGCTGGAGCTTCCCCCCACCACCACCAGCACCACCACAAGCACCATTGGCAAGCCATCTGAGGCTGCAGGGGATGGGCTGGAGCTTCCTCCCCACCACCACCAGCATCACCGCCACCAGCACCATTGGGCAGCCGTCCGAGGCTGCAGGGGATGGGCATGAGTTTCCCTCCACCATCACAGGCAGCACCACCACCAGCACCATTGGGCAGCCGCCTGAGGCTGCAGGGGATGGGCTGGAGCTTCCCTCCACCACCACCAGCAGCATCGCCACCAGCATAATTGGGCAGCCATCTGAGGTTGCAGGGGATGGGCAGGAGCTTTCCCCCACCACTACCAGCAGCACCGCCACCAGCACCGCCACCAGGACCATTGGGCAGCCGTCCGAGGCTGCAGGGGATAGCCTGGAGCTTCCCCCCACCACCACCAGCAGCAGCACCACCACTGCCACCACTGAACAGCCGTCACCACCGACGGACATTCATTAGACCTGCGTCCATGGGCTGTTGTGCGGCCTGACCCATACAAATCCAGTGGGTATGACACCCACCTGAGAGACTTTGACCTTGCACTCCCCAATATCTGCATCACAGGGCACGATGTCACCTCCAGAACCAGTGGAGATGCCATCCACTCACCCTATCCTCCCCAGGATGAAGCTCACAGGGCAAGATGCCCCCTCCAGAACCAGTGGAGATGCCATCCACTCACCCTATCCTCCCCAGGATGAAGCTCACATTGCATGATGCCCCCTCCAGAACCAGTGGAGACGCCATCCACTCACCCTATCCTCCCCAGGATGAAGCACAGGGCATGATGCCACCTCCAGAACCAGTGGGCAAGTCACCCACATCAGAGACTGTGGTCTTGCACTCCCCAGGACCAAGCACAGGTCATGTTGCCCCCTCCAGAGCATGTGGGCAAGTCACCCACTTGAGGGACTGTAGCCTTGCACTCCCCAGGACCAAGCACAGGGCATGTTGCCCCCTCCAGAGCATGTGGGCAAGTCACCCACTCGAGAGACTGTGGCCTTGCACTCCCCAGGACAGAGCAATGGGCATGTTACCCCCTCCAGAGCATGTGGGCAAGTCACCCACTGAAGAGACTGGGGCCTTGCACTCACCAGGACAGAGCACAGGGCATGTTACCCCCTGCAGGACCAGTGGTGTTGTTCCATCTGCGGGCTGAGGTGGCCCCTTTCCCCGTCCCCCTGAGGTGCCTGCCTATTTTCAACCTGATGCCTCTGCAGTGTTCTCTCTGTGTTGTTACAGGAGTAAAGTGGGGCCTTGGACTTTGTAATGTGGCCCTGTGGCCCATGAACATTGAGGACTGGGCAGTATCCCTACATTTGTAAATATGTATATACTTTGTTATTTGGATGCACGTATTTCGACTTTTTATCTTATAACACTCACTTTCATCAATTCCTTTTGTCCTTGCATTATTCCTGAGGGGTATGGGGTAAATATGTTATATTGCTGCATCTGCTTGTGTGTATGGTGTTGGGGATGAGGGTGTTGCGTTTGTGTGTCACTCTCTTTTTCCTCCCCCTATCCCCTGTGTGCTAGGCGGCTGTACTCACTGTGGTCGTCTTCGCCGTCGTTGGTGTTCGTAGTGGAGCAGCACGTAGAAGAGCATTGGAAAGACATGCAGCTCGGGCTCCATGGCGGCGTGGTTCTTCCCAGAGTCTCCACAGGTGAGTCGTTTCCCTTCTGTGCAGTGTTTCCGCCAGGCTTTTGAAGTCGTTGGTCTTCTGCCTGGCTGTAGGCAGTTACCGCCGTGGTGCCTGTTGATTCCACCCTGACGGTCGGTGTGTTAAAGTGGCTGTCTGTCTGAGCGGTTTCCGCCATGGTCATAATTTGGCAGTATTTACCGCTGGCTGTTGGCCGTATTACAGACGCTTTATCACCAACCACCAGGGTTGTAATGAGGGCCCATGTTTCCCTGCTGCTGCTGTGCTAACTGTGAAAAATTCCCTTTCATGCCTGTCTGAGCAGCTTTAATCTGCATCACCATCGCCTTTTCTTTAAGCTTTCTCTGCTTCAACTCAAATTCATCACTACAGTATTTTACATACTGCAACACCTCATCAATCAGCTTTGCTTTCCAGCAAATCAAATGACTCTTAATCATCTGGCTAATTTCAGGTCTCAATCCTTCCACAAATCTGAACACAAAATGAATCATGTCCTTCACTTCAATTGTCTCTGTACCACTGTAATGCTTGGAAACCTGTAACAATCTCACGTAATATGCATGTATCAATTCCTGAGCTGTCTTGTCAATTCTCTGCCAATCAATGTTCTTCGGCGAAATTCTCGTTTTCAAATATTCAATCACCTTATAGTAATATTTCATTACCTCGGGGACGGTGCGCCTGTAGTTTTATCTCTCTCTGGTTCTCTTTTGTTGTCCAATCTACACACCTTTTGCATTCTATCCACATATCAGCTGGGACCACTATCTCTAATAAGGTGTTCAAATCCTCCTACAGGCACTTTGCAAGTTTTACAAACCTCCTGGTACCATTCTACTGGCTTCTCCCTCAATTTTGGATAATCATTTGTAAATTATAGAATATCACTCCTGCTCCAAGGGACGTGAACAAAATTCCCTCTCTGCCAGGTCTGCTAGCTTCTGATGCACCTTGCCCCCTTACCTTATAATCTTTGGGCACAAATACCTCAATTCTGCTTCTGTGTAGGATTCTAACCTGTTCACACCCATTGTTCCTTCAATGAGCTCACCGGCTTCCATGCTTAGCCTAGCATAGTTCAAACACTCCTCTCCTTTAGGAGCACTCATGTGAGGTATTCAACTTGTCTAACCATTCATTCAACTGCTAAGCAGTCAAACCTTGCAATGTGATGTTACTGGCTTGGACAGGTGGTACCTGCTGTGCAACTGCATTTGGGTTCTGCGGGGTCAGCAATTTCAAGCTCTGGCTAATGTTTGACCCTATCGTAGAATCTGGAAGTTCTCCGAATAGACTAAGGTCTAACAAGGACCTTGATCCGTCAAAAGTCTGTCCCATAGGAGAAACTGCTTGAGTGTTTTCCTTATGTCCTCCCTCCATTGCATTCTGTGTCATGACACCCTGTTCACATCCACTGGGGTTCTTCTGTGTAACCAAGGGAACAACTGGACCAACAGTAATAGGTAGAGACATGGCATCTGGGGTTGGGCTGGTACTTAAGTTCTGTGGGAGAGTAACTCCCATGTTCTGATTCATTATTGAAGACATATCTGACTGTGTCCCTGTTACCGGTGTGAATCTCGGCATGGCTTGTGGCTGCACTAGGGGCAGTAAAAGCGGAGTTGGTTCTGTCTGAACCAACATCGGTCTCGGGACTACCTGTTCTGTAAGCACCATTAAGTTTGTAGCCGTTTCCATAATGGGCACATCAGGGTAAATTCTTTTAACCTGTGGCAGCTGCACCTGAATATGTACCAGTGGAGTAGTAGGCATGTTAAGACTACCCTGCATTGGACTCTGTGTGAGGCAAATATTAACCTGCACCGGCCTCACTGTCCCATTAACCTGTGTCGGAGATGAAGGATCAGCATGGGTGCTCGGACCACTCTCATGTGCTGCATATGGTGGTAGACGATTTCTCAATAACTGCAAAATAAATTCATCATCATCTGATTCTTCTTCCACTGTTGAAGTCTTTCTATCCTCCCTATTTTCGGAAGGGCTTCTGTTAGTATTTCTAGTAGCTTTCCTTCCTTCCTTCTCATTGCGTAATCACTGCAAACAACTTAATTCCGTGCAAAGTCTCCATTCTCCAAACTCTCTAAGCACTGTCCCACTTAGCCTCTGTTAATGTCTTTTCTGCCTTTCTCATTCTCCTCTTGAATTTCTGTTGCTACTGTCGGCTACTAGCTCCCAAATCGATAATGCCTTGAACTGTGCTGGTCTTGGAGTGGGTTTCAGATCGTACAGTAAATGCTCAAAAGCCCTCAAATTGAATGTTCCTTTAGCAGGAAACTCCCATCTTTCTCTGTCACTTTGACCCATTGCTTTAGCCCTTCTCTTCCATTATAATGTAAGCTGGTGTACCTTCTGGCGGTGTAGCTTTGCCTATACTTGTTGTAATGTATGTATCTCCCCTTAAAGAACTCTTTAAGGCCTTGAAAAATGTCATCTTTTCAACCTGTATGTTATTCAAAATCAAATCAGGAAGTGATTTTTAATCCCAGAATTCTCTTCACTCACCTTCTGAACTAATTGCGCCTCATGGACGGCTGCCAATCCGTGCAGGACCCTTCTCATTAACCGACCTATCCCAGCACGGCTTCAATGACATCACACTCACATGTACTGTGGCTGACAAAGTCTTGCAGCTTGTCCTCACAAACTTCAATTCACACAAAACTAATGCAAAAATTGTGATCACTAAACCCAAAATCAAAAAAACTAATCTGCTGGTTTACTTCAGGAAAGATAACACAATCGCTTCAGAAACTTTACAGATTTTTCACTGACTGCTCTTCCCACACTTACAGCTACTTCTTCTTTCTCAGTTCCCCAGAATCGCAAGCAAAATTCGGCCCACAAATTTTACTCTCAACTGACCAGTGGGTCTGTCCTGGTGCACATAGGACTCACCAGATCTCAGTTGAAAATTCTCTTCCACTCACTTTAACTCATACTCTGACTTGTCGACCACGCCCGATCAACCTATTAAACCAGACAAATTACAACATAAAACCAAGGGGGTCATTCTGACCCTGGCGGTAGACTACCGCCAGGGCCAACGACCGCGGATGCACCGCCAACAGGCTGGCGGTGCATCCCAGGGCATTCTGACTGCGGCGGTACAGCCGCGGTCAGAAACGGAAAACCGGCGGTGTCCCGCCGGTTTCCCGCTGCCCTGAGGAATCCTCCATGGCGGCGCTGCAGGCAGCGCCGCCATGGGGATTCCGACCCCCTTACCGCCAGCCTGGTTCTGGCGGTTTTGACCGCCAGAACCTGGCTGGCGGTAACGGGTGTCGTGGGGCCCCTGGGGGCCCCCGCAGTACCCATGCCAATGGCATGGGCACTGCAGGGGCCCCCTAACAGGGCCCCACTAAGATTTTCAGTGTCTGCATAGCAGACACTGAAAATCGCGACGGGTGCAACTGCACCCGTCGCACCCTTCCCACTCCGCCGGCTCCATTCGGAGCCGGCATCCTCGTGGGAAGGGGTTTCCCGCTGGGCTGGCGGGCGGCCTTCTGGCGGTCGCCCGCCAGCCCAGCGGGAAACTCAGAATTACCGTGGCGGTCTTCTGACCGCGTAGCTGTATTCTGCCGGCGGAACTTTGGCTGGCGGCCTCCGCCGCCCGCCAAAGTTAGAATCGCCCCCCAAGTGTCTCATACACTTTTCAATATACTCCGGAGTCTTAGGCCACACAGGTTCTGGACATCAATAATCACGTGGACAATTTTTTAGCACAAAGTGCCACACACATGTGAAGTTCAACTACTTCCCTACTCTCTATCTGCAGAGTACGCACACTCCTTCTACAACTTCATTTGGAGTATGCAAACTCCCTAAACTCTCACAAACATCACAATTCACCTGCGATTTGCATAAGCTGTGCAAGCGCAAAACCTACTCCATTCACTCTATCACTAGAACGCCAAGAACATCCTCAAACAACTATTGGCAGGCTCCAAGATTCTGGGAAAGTCATTTCTGGACTTAGGGAACCATTTTCTCTCCAATTTGTATCATTGAAAAATAAATCCAAATCTCAGTAATAACAAACTCTCAAAAGACCAAATCATCAAGCTACTACCATCTCTGTTACTATTTATGTCTTTCTGCTACAGTCCCTGGGACACCTGTTATTGCCCAATACCATGTACCAGGCTTCTACGATGGGCTCTTAAGGAGACTAACCTATACCGGACATCTATGATGGGCTCTTAAGGAGACGAACCATGACCTCTGCTACCACGTCTGTTAGCGCATCTGACCTTAATAAGTAAGCTTACAAGGGGGAGCAAATAGGTTGATGAACCTTGCATTTAAGATGTTCCCACCATAACTCCAGTACATGCAGATCAATAATCAGTAACTAATCAATAACATCTGCAGTCAATAATAACCAATAGCCTTAGTAATCAATTGGAGTTAGTAATTGTCACACACCATGACTTTTCAGTCACAAATAACCACACTTTAGTAAAAGTTAGAATATGTATTTCCCTATATTAAGACTGCTAATGTCATGTAAGAAAATCTCAACTCAAATAATACACACACAGAAACATCACTGGCTGTCTAAAGCAGCGAAAGAAGTGTAATCTAATCAAAGCTTGAGCCGCTTCACATTCTAAAGTGACAGTGCAATTTGATTAACAAGAACTATGCGCAAACGATATCACATACATTTTTCAGCAAAGAAAAGAAATCAAACGTTATTCTCAATAGCAGACTTTCATTAGTAAGGATCCCTTAACTAACACCAGATTAGCATCAGCATGTTGGGCTTCATGCAAAACAATTTAGCAAACACATATTTGGAAAACATCTAACTGCGGCTCTATCAAAATAGCGTGGTTGGTACCTAGAAAGGAAAAGCAAACAGTCTTAAGAAACACATCAGTAATAATATACCTCTCCTCAAATGGATCTGCAAGCTAAGATAGTCTTCGTCATCAGGACATCAGTTTGGTCAGTAAGGCATGAGGATTCAGCATCAAAGTTCAGGAAATGCAAAGTCTTTAAGCAGTAAAGTTAAGCACGTCTCTTGTCAAGATGCTCAAGAAAGTAATGACCTTTCGGGCAGAAAGAAAATGGGCAAATGGGCGCTCTTCCATCAATGCAACCCGGCTAAGTTAGATTTCCTAAAACTACTTCCCAGGTCCCTATTGGTCAAGGGATCACATGTTCACACTTTGTCCAATAAAACTAAAACTTCAAATCTATAATTTCTACTACTACTCGGTTCAAATGTCGCTGATTGGCTTCCCTTGTAATGTCCTCATCATCCGGCTCGTCAGGTAACAATATTATTGAGCTTATACTCCAGTCAGTGTCACTGAGAAATTCGTTCTTACACACATTACATTTATAATGTTATCTTTATCAAGAACAGCATCTTCTAGCAAGCAGTTCTCATAAGAAAAGACTTTTAGCTACAAGCACATTTAGTCAGTACAGTGGGAAAACACAGTTTAATTCTCTGAACAGCCATTTTATTAAATGTTTAAGAAATACAGCTTGACATGAGGCCGTGCAGCTAGGCCAAGACCTCTGCTAAGTCAAGGCCTATAATTAATAAAGCTAATACATAGTGCATAACCCTCAATACGATGCATTACTACATTAATCAAACAAATGCTCAACATTATATATTAATGAGCCATTAATAAGGACACTTCGTGAACATTGGTGGCCACTCATTGTGATCACATTTTCAAATGTGTGCATTATTTTTCTCTATATTATTACATTTTCTACGCAAATCTTTGACTCAGAATACATGAATGTTCATTATTATTTTTATAAAAACACCTGCTTTAGCATGGGCACGTCACTAAGGTATCTCTTTGACCCTATGCATGTTGCCTTACTGAAATTATGCAGAAAGAGTCATAGTTACCTCATTTGCACAGCGGCGCTACCTTCTAAATGTGCTTACGCCGACAGAGCTTTCACACATTAGCTATTATGGAAGTGCCCCTGCAGTCCCCTCTGTACTGTGATAATTATGCATGTATGTATGCATTTGATTTATCTAGCATGAACGTTTGCTTGTGACAGAGTACTGTAGATGGGATAGTTTTACATTGGAGTACGAGCCCTGAGAGGAGAATTGTTTGGAAGATCACGTGTAACTCTGTTTGTCCCAGAAAAGTGCACAATCTTAGGACGAAGATGTGAATGATGGAAGGTGAAACCAAAAGGAGGATTGTGTTTCAGCAGAGTGGAAGTTTGGGGCTCTGAAGTGACAAAAGTGTTGCTTGAGGAGGGACTTCTTCACTTCCCAGAACTGGAGAAGGGCTTTTAGGGCCAGATGTACGAGGTACGAATTGCTATTTTGGGACATTAAGAAATGCAAACTGGACTTTTTGAATGTACAAAGTCCTTTAAGGAATCACAAATTGCAATGTCTACCCTGTAGAATTCTCAATTTGCGATTTCCAGAATAAAATCACAAAAAGGGATTTCCTATTTGCGATTTCGATTCCGATATACCATGCATTTCCTAAATGCTACTTGGGGCATTTTGGAGATGCAATTACCATTGAAGTCAGTGGTATCCAGGTGCACTTTCAGAAAAGCACCCCAAAGTGCTTTTTTTAAAATTGCAATAGAGCACACACATGCCCTGTAGGCATATGTGTGCTCTAAAGGTGGACCCCTATTTTTTGGGTGCACCAAGGGGGTCCTTTTGCCCACTGCCATCCTTGGTTTTGCATTTCATAAATAGTAATTTCCTAATAAGAAATAGCTATTTAGGAAATGCAAAACTGGCCCATTGACTCAAATACAATGGGTTTTCTTAATAGTGATTTCCTAATAGCAATTCCTACTTTTTAGGAATTACTATTAGGAAATCAGTATCTTAGTACATTGCATTTTGCAGGCCTTAAATAGCGATTTCCATGAAGTCGCTATTTAAGAAATACAACATTGCATTTTTGTATATCTAGCCCTTAAATTCTGGGTGCATATATGCTCTACAGACTTTTCTTTTTTAGACTTCCCTATGTGTTGGATATGTTGAAGATGCTGCTGCTGCTATGTGTTGTCTGTTTTTCGCCTAACGTGTTGATCTTGGTTACAAGGTATTCTTGGATGTTGGTGTTGATAACTTTGTAGGTGTTTTGAGTGTGATGCCTGTTAACAGGGCTCTTCAGGTATGTCAAATTCAGGATGTATTCTTTAAGGTCAAATACAAAATGTTTTCTTCTTTATTTTGTCCACTGCAAAAGTAGCCCCATTCACCTGCAGCACAAATCATTTAGCTGCCAGTTTACTATATAACAGAGTGTATCTGTGTAATGATTGTCTGCCAATAAAAGAAAGATTTGAATTCATATGTATAAGTTGCTCAAACTTGCATAAATGATTAATACTAAAGCCTGTACTATTAGTTTAGACTCTCTAAGGAAATCTAGTGAGCACTGAGCTCAGCTTGCAGTACTGACAGTGATTTTGCTGTAAAAAAGCATACTCGTTTTTGCAAAATATAACAATTTTAGGCTCTTTAAAGTGCCCCCTTATCACATACAAATAAACGCACACGCATGAACGCAAAACTGATGATTGCTTTCAAAGTAAAAAATACACAAAAATTGTAACTTTTATTGCAATTTCCCTGAGACATAATTTTGCAAAACATATTCGAATCATGGCAAGATGAAAAAGATGAATAAGGGAGAATCAGTGTGCGCAACATGAAAATAAATGATGAGACTGATTCGTAAAAAACATAGGGCCTCATTAGGACCCTGGCGGTCATGAGACCACCAGAGCTGCGGTGGTGGTTGGACCGCCTCCAATGTGGCAGCCCAACATCCACATTATGACCGTGGTGGTTGCGCCACAGTCAGACCGCCAGCACCACCAGTTTTCCTCCGCTGAAGGGGCTGGTTGTACTGGCGGGCATTGGCAGTGCAGAGTCCCCCTGGCCAGCCCCGTCGCGATTTTCACTGTCTGCTTTGCTTTGCAGACAGTGAAAATCAAGACGGGTGTTGGTTCACTCTATGCACTACAGCACTGCCGCCGACTCCATTAGGAGCCAGCGTCAATTTTGTAGGCCGTTTGCAGCTGGGCCAGAGGGCAGAAACTCTGTTTCCGGCCGCTGACCCAGCGGGAGACTCTTAATGGTGCCTGCTGGAAGGGGGCCGCACTGGCGGTAACCTGACCGCTGGAGTTTGGCGGGCAGCCTTTTCCATCCACTAAAATCATAATGACCCCCATAGTCACAAAAGGGCACCCTTGGACATTTCCTTGCATCAGTGCAGATTTATGACTTTCACAAATTCACAGTAGTTTACAGAAGCAGGCCTGGACGGTATTCTTAACAAACATTTATTGATTCTGTTTTCACATCATGAGATATGCTGCAAGGAAAATCTACTATACAATTCCAAATGTACTTCCCCACATCCCCTTTTAAACTACCCTGCAAAAATGTTACCTTTATCAAGACTAAACTTCAAGTTTTTTCAATGTGGGAAGAGAATGGATGGGAGATGCTGAATAAAAATCAATGTTCATTTGATGGTGTGCGCAGACTCACAAACGCAACCCTCAACCTTCTTCTTCTTACTTACTTCCAGTTCCTGTATGTATTTTTGCAAAAACATGGCAAAATCAGAGTCTATTTTAAATGTAAACCCTGATGTGAGTCCTAACATAATCTGAGAAGCTATTATCAGTGGTTTTAATCTACAGCAAGGTGGTGGATTAAATGCTTGAATTAATCGCAGGCACTGGCAAATGCTCAGTGCATCCCAGTCTGATTTTCATCCACCGAGCCACCTCAGTTTGGACCTAGCCATATGCAAATCAGTTTCGACCCTTCTCCAGTGCGAACAATCCATCCGAAGTGCCAATCCAGACCCTCCCTGAATTGTAACACATGAAACCTTGGACCAGTTTCACCCTGCTTACAGCTCATCAGTCAGGTATAGCTTGGTTCCAGTGCCACAGTGAACATGGGACCCACTTCTTGGCATATCCATCGCTTTTAGGCCATAAACGACAACAACAATAAAGTGATAGATGAAATGCTGGAATTAATTTTAGCCATTGGCAATCACCGGTGCTGCATCGAAGTCCATCGTTTTTTATCCACCATACCACCTCAGTTTAGACCCAGCCATACGCAAATCAGTCTTGACCCTGCTCCAGTGGGAACAGTCCTGCCAGAACTGCCAGATCAGGTCTTCCCTGAACCAGAACACAAGCAACCTAGGACAGGTTTTGCCCTGATTAGGGCTCGTCAGCCAGGAATTCCATAGTGTGCAAAATAACTATGGACCAGGATGCTTCTCTGAGTAATTACCAGTGGCTCGGATTATTTCAAGCATGTCATCCATCACTTTGTTCTATACATTATCATTGGTATGACATAATAAGAACATTGTCACAAGTTTCACATTCCTGACTGGCACCAAAAGGGACAATTGGATATGTTTACAGGACAAGTACATTTCTGAAGTAGATTTTTTATAAAATTCCACTCCCCTGTTGTTCTCAATGGCAGCTGATGAGAAAAAGTCTTGCACTGTGGACGCACTTCACTAATGTAAGGCGATTCTCTGGGATGCCAGCCAGCAAAGTGTTGTAGCCAGCATTGGTTCCAGGTGGTCTTTGTTTTGTGCATGATGTGAGTGTTGAAGATGAGGCTGGTTTTGATGGGAAAGTCCAAGGACTTTGCTGAGATGAGGAGTTGGAGACAAAAGCCCCCTCAGATTTATTTTCAAAATTGCTTGCTGCCATTGACAATGAGAAACATTTTTGTCTTGTTAGGATTCAGTTTTAGAAAGGATTTAGTCATCCTTGCTTGGATCTGGGCAATGCAGTTTTAATTGGTTGATGTCCTGACCTAGTGAGATTTGCATTCATGACTGGACGTCATATGTACATCAATGAATATATTGAGTTGACCAGCTAGACTTTCAGGGGCACCATATAACATTGAAGATTACTGGTGAGATGATGAGGCCTTCGAGGACACCACAGTAGACTGAAATGGTTTCAGATGTGGAAGAGCTGACCTGGCCAACCGGATTCTTTTTTTCCCACAAGTGAGGTGACCTGTTGCAGGACTGTTCAGTTAAAGCCTATTCAAGATTAGAGAGTGTTGACTGGAGCTCGGTGATTGTCACTTTCAAAGATTGCAGAGAGGTCTAGGAATACAAGTAGAGAAAAGCTGTCACTATTGGAAATCAGAAGATGTGTGCTAATAGAATGGTGTTTTATGTTGTCCTGTAAGAGGGTGATGGTTTTGTGTTGCAGTTGGGAAGTAGTCACTTTTTTGATGGTCTTCCCTAGGAATGGTAGGTTGGTGATCAATCAAGCTAGTGAAATTATCTGTGTTCAAGATGGGATTTTCCAGATAGGATGTGACTCGTATTCATGGTATCCAGGAAGATGCCTTGGCTTAGTGCAGTATTAATTAACTGTGCCCACTCAAGCTGGACCCTTTTGGTGCTTTGCAGATGGTAATTGATTTGTTGATTCCAGTGATGCAACATTTATGATGTATTCTCCTTGGCATAGGGTAGAGTTAAGCTGGAGCAGTAGTGATGGAATGCTTGATTGCATTGAAGAGGGCTTTGCTTCTGTTTGGGGCTCCAATGATAATAATTATATATAGTAGGAAGTTCTGGCCTCTGCCCTGAATTGCTTGTGTGGTGGAGATTGTTCAGTTTTGTCAGGTAGTGCTGTTCCTATTTTCTGCACATTTCTTATCTCTCGTCTAATTGTGTGCTTGCTGTCAATGAGCTCTTGTCTTAATCATGGTGTGGAGGGTCTGAAGGGTTTGGCTTTCATGGTTTGTAATTTAAGTGGAGCACCAGTGTCTCTCATCCTCAGGTGGGTTTCAACATTTGTACTGAAATCAGAACGGTTGGAAGTAGAATCAGATTAGTGTTAGGTGCAGTGGTTGGGAAGTTTCTGATCATTGTTTAGCTGGTTATAGTTGACTTTCTAAGATGTGTGAGTTATGTATCACGTCAGATGCTATCCTGGAGTGACTGATCTAATCAATAAATTGGGTGGAGTGGTTAGCGTGTGCTTTGAGGCAGAGTGGTGCAGATGACATCCAGGATGTTCACTGTAGTGTGGATAGAATGTGCAGTGAGATGGACGATGTCAGTGCTGGCTTATACACAATTGTAGTCACTATTTCCCATTCATGGTTGATGCATGGCCTGGCAGGTATATGTCTTCAAGGAAGATGTTTCTTGGTAGAAAGCTAAGTTTGCACCAGGAGATCCGAACAGGAGACAAAATGAAATGGTATTTGTAGCACAATATAATTTAGTTGTTGGAGTGTGCAGGTCCAAGAGGTAGGGTGCATGACAGCAGATTCCTCACAGGCCTATTGGGGGAATTGATGTGCTGAATGTTGTAAACCTGTGACACTGGAATATCATATAGGTGGGTGGTGGTTAAGGTGAGTGTGGTGTCTATTAGAAAGATCATACCAGGATTATTATCAGTGGTAATTGCCTATCATTTTGAAAGTGGGTGGCATTATTTCATTGTCAACTTATCTTATGCTCCCTCAGCTTCTCTATTACTGTTCTTCATTTATAGCCGCACATTTCATGGTAGCTATACATCTTTTATCCTTTACAGGATTGTCAACTTCTCTTATCCTCCCTCAGCTTCTTTTTGACTGTTCTTCATAATCAGCAGCACATTTCATGGTAGCTATAGGTCTTTTATTCTTTGCAGGATGTGGTTCCTAAGGGAGATTCACTCAAAGCCATATCTTCACATATTTTGGCACATGTTTCTTCACAGCACTCAAACTATATTTTACATACATGTATTAATTTTTGTTGTCCATGAAGCTAGTCATCTGTGTCAAACAATGTTATATTGAATTTTTCATTCTGAACTTTTTTCATTCAAATAATATGTTTTTTTCTATTTCCAGTCTGAGAAGTGTGTCAAATTATTTTCTGTAAGTGATGTTTTTGTTAAATTTGAAAGGGAAGCAAAGCTCATGTAAGGCATGTACTTCATGGTTTAGTTAAAAATATAATTTCTCTATGAATCATACCTGCGCTAGACAAGGTATGAGTTTCCTGAATTTGCCAAACTGAATTCCCCAAGCATTTGTTTTCACTAATTTGTCCTCACAATATGTTCAAACTTATCTGAGAACCAAATCAGGACACAGTGGGGAATAGATAAACCTATGACAAGTGATCAAAATCTTTTTAAGTTTTCCAGTTTCCTTAAAATAATAAAATGCAGGTCGATCAGATTATTCATCTTCGAAATAGGAAAATATTTTCTGAAAATGTTTAAAACTGTAAATTAGTCCTTGCAGTGTTCCTACTGTGCAAAAGTATACACTTCCCTTGGGCTTTTAAATGGATTATTGTAATATTGTATTATTGTCCGAAATGATGAAAACAAAATAGCTCCCAATTCTCTGCATCGAGATATAGATTATCCTAATCCACTGAAGTGTACAAATTTAAGCCAGTCCTCAATTGTTTATCAGCATTAATGTCCCATGAACTTTTAAAAGACCCTGGAGTGACAATGCCATCCGATCAGATTCTTAAAACAAAATTTGAATAATGTATGTAGGGCCCAAACTCTGATAAGGCACTTTTCCCCAGAGAAGACTATTAACCAAAGGGTACCTAGTGATGTTAACAGTAGGCGTGGGCAGAACTCGTAGTGGTTTCTGTTCAAATGTCATTATCTGGCTGTAGTTCAGGCACAGACATTGTGAAAGTGATGGCTCTCACAGCTTGAGGATGTTGGCTTGAAGCAGGAAGATCCAAAACATAGTCACAATGACATGTTAGGACTCTACACCTGACTGTCATCAGCCTTCCTTAAGTATCATTCAGGGACAGAGAAAAGGGCAGGCTCACCATTTACAACAGAATCTGCTAACTCTTCCCCTCTACCATACCATCTACCAAGTGGATGTATCCTTCAAAATCAAATCAGCAATTGCTTGTTAGGAAGACCTCTGGGTGGGGCCATGGTTTGGGTGCCACCTGAAATGGCCGCCTGATCCCGGAGTTCCACTGCGCGGCAAAACCTTTGTTGCATTTTTGCGACACACATCATGAGTTGAGCGGATAAATTGGATTCTTCTTTGACCGAACATCAGGAGCATGCAATGTTGGTGTTTGAAGGCCAGATGAAGCCCTTCTTGCCTCCTATTTTGTTGCATTGCTGAAGAGCCACAAGTTGCCACCACTTTGAATTTCCGCTCCTCACTAGTTTCTTGCTGCATGCCAAAATTGTGAAGTGCATCCTTTCTAATAACAAAGTATTCGCTCTTTCTTCCTGGCATCATGCCTCACATGCTTATTTGGAGTGGTTTAATTGTGCTTTCATGCTCCGATTCTATTGCATTTTGAGATTAAAATGCACTCTCTTTTTCATGGAATCTCTCCTAAAAACTACCTCACCCAAGGAGCTCCAGGTATTTAGCACTTTTTCCATCACAATGTTTCATGGAGCTAAATGCTATTGATAGCGTATTTCTCACCTTTGAATGTCTGTTTGGCTAGTTACACATCAATTTCTCCATTATACATTACAGATGTGTGTCAGTATTTAACTACGGTATATGTGCTTGTGAGAGTTACCTCATCCACAGGATTTCAGAGCTCGTGCAATAAAGTTATCAGATATCTATTATTAATGTGCAAACATAATCTGTACAGCTGTTGTATGGAGTAAAGAAGCCACTTTTTAATCTCAGCTCCAAAGCCCAGTCTACCCCTAAAACACTTGCACAATCCTCCTCGATAAGCTCCTTGATGGATAATCTGGTCTTTTCCATTGAAATGGCAAACTCAGTTACTCCTCACACCGCATTCATATCTGTCTCTTCAGTGAAGGCTCCGGCTCCCTCTTCTGCAAATAAATAACTTAAACAAGACTCTCCTTGACCCAAAAAGTCACCATCTCCTATATCTATGGAGATTTTGCTAGAAGAAATTTGAGCCCTTCGGCCTTTTGTTGAAGAGACCAACAAACGCATCCAGCATCTTGATGATAACTGGTCCCTCATGGAGACACAAATGTCTTTGCTGGAGCAACAGGTCAGTGACTTGCATAATTTAACCAATAAAATTACAATTTTGTAGAAAGAGGTCCTTCAAGTTAAGACACACTCAAAAGACTTGGAAAATAGGAACATAAGCAATAATCTTCATATCTATGGTCTTCCTGAAGGTACAGAAGGTGATGATCCTGTCTCCTTTTTTGTATCCTCTCTTCCGCAATTGTTGGACGTGCCGCCTTCCACCAATCATAATATGCCATGAACACATAAACTGGGTCCTCGTCTTTCTTCTTCCATGCCACGTACTAACCCTTGAGGAATTACTCTCTTCTTTAAAGAGTTCACAGACCTATTAAAAGTTTTTAATGCTGCCAAATCCAAAAAGCAAATCATATGTTTGGGCAGAAAGATTTTTGATTCACAGGATGTTTTAATTGCTATGGCCAACAGAAGGAACAACTTTCTTAATCCCTGTCCCGCATTACGCAATCTGGGTGCTCGCTATGGCTTTTTTCATTCTTGTCTTTTTAAGGTCACCTATCAGAATAAGACTACCTCACAAGAGGATCCGGCTGAGCTCAAACATTTATAAGCTCTCATCTGGTGGATACTGTTGATTCAGATGGATCCTCTACACGCTTATTTCGCTGGAAATATTTTGACGATTCTTCATCTTGTGACTTTAGGAAATGTTTATCCCGGTGATGTTATGTCTATGTCAATATTATCTTTCCTTTATATTGCAGATTCACAGTTATTGTTTACCTTTCTCATCCCCTTGTTATGTACATGCCGTTCCACTATGACCGTGACCCCTCCTTGTCAGATGTGCCCCTGTCTTTCGTGTTGTCACCACTCCATTCTTCTTTTTGCCAAATTCAGGTGTCTATTTTCAGTCATCATTTCTTGACATGTACAATCTCCTTTTGCTGTCTTTCCTTTCCCTTCTTTTTCCTCTTGTTTCCTTTTCCCCTGTTTCTCCTATCCCTCTTGTATTATCATATGTCACTTTCCACATTTTCCCGTTTCTATATCTTGTTTAATATTTCCAGTTTCACCCGTCGCGCTTTTCACTGTCTGCTATGCAGACAGTGAAAATCTCCATGGGACTGTGGCAGCGGGCCCCTACACTGCCCATGCCAAAGGATATGGACACTAGTCACGTGTTGACAAAAGAGGGTACAGTGGGTGCAAACTCCAGGTTACAGAGCCATTTCTGGACCTTGGCACTACCATGGACAGGCGTAGACCTCAGCACATATGCTAGATTAGTGCGTGTGATGGACCAGAAAAGGGTAAAGATACCAGTTTCAGATGCAGTTGGGCCACTCAGAGCAGAGGTACACACACACCTGTATACTATGCAGAGGACATTCCCATTCCAGTAAGGTGTCTGTCATTAAATTTCCAAACAGCTGTAAGAATTGACATCATCTGAAAAATGTTGATCCTTCCAATACAATCAATAGCATGCTGATCTGCCAGCCTAATCAGTGACTGATGGCAGTTAAGTAGGCGTCACTGGTTTGATTTTGGTAATATCCTGTCACAACATGCATACAACATTATAGAGTTTATGCCACTATGACACATCACGTGAATTTAGGGAGAAATTTTAACAAAAGGTGTACTGTTTGGGTAACTTTTGAGCGCAGAACTACAAATACAAATGTGAGCAGCAGTGTTTTGAATGAAAACAACTGGACATCAGCCTGAAATACATTTTTTGAGTTGAATTACCAGCATGTTGCGTTAATATGTGTAATCTCACATTAGTTTGACTTAATTTCACGTATGTATCCTACAGCAAATTATATGAGTTTTACACACCCCTACAGTTAGCCTCTCAGCCTTTTTGCTAAATAAACCCCGGATTGGCCCAAATAGCTCATCCTGTAGATACTATTTGGAACCCTACTCAATAACTGCAAAATCCCTAAGCTTTATGTTAGACTTGAGATTCAAATTTGACACGTTAATTAGTTCCATAGCTAAATGCAAACTATCCGCTGAGAGCTGAGAGGGAACAACAAACATTTTCCTCCTTTTTGAGAATTTGGTTCAAAGTGTGGTCATCTTAGAATTTAACCTGGTAATGCATTACGGACTGGCCTCTATTAGATCAAACTGGCACCCCACAAAGCAGTCCTAAACTCATTTGCTCAGCTAATCTCCAGAACCAAAGCATTTTATTTAGAGTCTGCTGTGTTTTTGCTACAGATGTGTGGGCATGTGTACAGCATGTTTTGTGGCCTACCTGCAGCTTAGGGAGTTTCTCGAGTTTCCTTAAGGTACGCTCTCAGGTAGTTGTTTCTTCAGGTAAACTGGCAATATTCACTCATGCGTGGCAATGTTTTTATGCAAGAGCTGAAATGGATGCACTATTTTCATTTCAGTGAACTTAAAAATTGTTTTCCTCTTAACTTTGAAGCTAGATCGATAGAATTGTCTCTAAGCAAGTTAAAGGGGTTGTGAAAGCCCTGTTTTTACTGTTATAGCTCACATGCAGAAAAAACAGCAAATTTTAGATAGGAATTCGTTTTTGCCAGAAGTGCTAGAAATGTCCCTGAAAAAAACTGCATCTTAACACACCCTTAATTTTACATTATAGGAGTGCTGGCTTCACCGAACTGGCATAGGAGCATGCAGCACCTACAAGACCTTTTGCATCTTTTATAAGGCACAACACATGAGCACCCCAGAATATTTGGCTCAAAAACCCACTGTCTCTGGGACAAAGAGTGCTTGGGAGGTAAATCTCAAGTGATGCTCGGAATCGTCACATTCAAGAAGAGCTCTACTATAAAGCACTTCTTCACAGGCAGTGCTCATAAAAGATGAAACCTTGGCCCAGATGTACATAGACATTTTGGGCCTCATTACAAGTTTGGCGGTCTGATGGTAAGATTGCCGCAGTGGCGGGCACCAAAAACCACCATGTTGGAGGTCATACAGACCGCTGTATTACGAGTTACACAGGCAGGACCACCTAAACCAAGCCAAAATTCAGACCCCGCCAGAACTCTGGTGGGCGGGAAAAAGGCGGTTCCACCACCAGCACCGCCAGCCCGTCAAAAATCCTCCGAACCAATTATGACCCACAAATCACAAAAGCAGTTAGTTGCCCTATGGTGGAAAACCAATGGTGGTGCAAACCGAGGCGGTCAGCAGTCGGCAGTCTACACAGTAATACACTACACCACATTGTATTGTTTGAATTCCACACACCTGACACACATCTGCTCACCTGACACACCTACAAACAGCACTATTTAACACACCCCTTCACACCCCACAATTCTTTGCATCAAAAACTCCATACACAGCAAGATAGAGGCTGCACATAAAAATTAGGAACCATAGAATAGGTACTCCTCAACACTCCAAATACCATTCATCCCATAACTGCACATCATACATATCACACAATATTTTCACCACACATCACACACCACCCATCACCCACTCACAACACAACACCCACACCTCATCACCCATTTTTCTTACCTTACTGTGTCGCCCACCTCTACCATGTCCCCACAAAGACATCCCCGCTTCACAGACGATGAGTTGAGGGTCAAAAACATCAGAGTAGAGCCACACCTATTTGGAGCCCAAGTCGAACACGCCTCTATTGCCAGGTAAATGGCAAAAACTAGTCAACAGGGTAAATTCTATAGGAAGTTATCCACGCACAAGGGAGGACATCAGGAAGAGGTGGACAAACCTCAGGGAGAAAATACATTCCATGGCTGCAAGGCACCAGCTGGTAGTCCTGAAGACTGGAGGTGGGCTCCCAACACCTCCCCCAGTGTTCACATCATGGGAGGAGAAGGTCTTGGACATCCTGCATACTAAGGGCTTGACGGCAATACCTGGGGGAATGGAGTCGAGTAAGTCACAACAATAAAAATGTCACCCTAAAGTCCTGTCTTGCATGCTCATTGGTCACCTTCTGACACTTTAACAGCCAACAGACTGACCACCCCTGTGTCCAGCTGTCCAAAAACCCCTCTTTCACATACCACATGTCAACTAAACTCTCCTGGGGGCTCAGTGTCTGTGTATGGCATGGGTACTAGAAGGGACTTACAACACTACAACTCCCAGCAGGCACTGTTCGACCATTAAGATACCAGAACAGTGTACCATAATGAAAAAAGCCTTGCATGTCAACTACACAGTTGACTCAACCCACCTGAATGATCCACAATTTTATAGTCTAGGGCAATGACAGTAATGCAATGGGCACCTCCAGTGCAATATCACCAACACACAGCCACAGTGGTTTCCTCTGCTAAAATGGTCTTTTACCTCCCATCACCCACTGAGAACACACATATCTGCAATGTGCTGTACTAAGTGTAACCTGATATATATGGCTAGGTAGAATGGTTACTCCTAAGCTGATGGACAGGGCAGTTTCCACTTTACATTCTGCAGCTGTCTGGTGACTCAATACTGAACTACTGCTAACTGGGAGATAACATGAACAATATAAAGCTACACAGTAGACAAGGTATGAGTCCATCAACAGACATCCAACTGCCAAGCTAATCTGATATCCTGTAGCAAGTTGTATGATATAGGAATTCCCTGTATCCCATTTAGCTGTGCCCCAGATTTGAAAGGAGGTGACACTGTCATATCATTGGCCCAAGCAAAGCCTTTCTGTGTATGGCTCAAAGCTTATTTACCTGTCAAAGTTTGATACCACATGTTTCATTACAATCTGTCACAGACTACTCTACTTCTTCAACAGGCCACCTACCCTTTATGACCATAGAGAGGAAACCTGAGACAGCCACTTCCCCCTGGATGAAGCCACCCTCAGTGAGGAGAACACCCCTGAATTTGAGGACATTGAGGATGACTCTGGCCCATCTGGGACACCTGGTCAGTCTACAACTGTCAGCCTCACCCTGCCTACACTGAGCCCTCTCATCCCTGTTGCTTCTACATCCCAAGCAACCATTCGCCCCCAAACCTGTGTTCCAAGCACAGTTACAACCATCATGTGCCCTCCAGTACAGGTCACCACTAGAAACCCCAGACAATGAAGGACATGAAACCAGTGGTAGTGGGTAAACCGTGCCAAGGGCGCAGGCACGTGGGGGTAGGGTACATGGGAGGGATGGTGAGGGCCAGCGGATTGAGTCTGATAAGGATGCAACTGGCCAGAACACCATCTCCAAAGTCACGGGGGCCTACCAACAGTCCCAAAGTGTGATGGAGTGGGTACTTACCATGATGGGCGAGATAAAGCAGCTGCAGAGGGACATCCACCAGCAGGTCATGCAAAAGTGGGAGTCCCACAATGCCAACATGGCCTTCCTAACAGGAGTGCTGAGAGACATTCATACCACCCTGAGTAGGTGATGTCCACTACAACAGACCCCTTCCATGTTGCCTTGTAACATCAACCCCTTCTACATCTGTAGCAGCCAGTGGAATGGAGGCTTGGAAGGGAAGGACATGTCTCAGACACCCCATCCTCTCTAGCTGAAGAATCACCCCTGCAAATGTGGACATCCACCAAAACATCCAGGAGGAGCAGATGCCAAGACTTCAACCACTGCCAGGAAGTGATCCTCTACTCTTTGGTTCGTCTTGTATGTCACAGATGCACCCCGTTGACTGTTTTACATCCACTTTCCATTTTCCAATGGCACAAGGACACTGGACTTGAAACTCCAAATGTTGTAGCAGCTACCCTGATGATTACATCCACCATGACTGAACCCTTCACTGTTTGCACTTTATGATTTGACCTCATTCCTTTAATTTTCCTGTGCACTTGTAAATAAACACAACTAAACCACGTATCATGTGTAAGAGTTGTAATTCAGCTATATTGAACAGCTTACACGTGATATTTAAATATGTACCAAATCTGTTAAGTCCCATCTCACATGTACTGTTGAATCTGGGCCAGATAAATGTACAATCATACAACTGGACGCACTCCTATTCCCATTTATTGCACTTTCCTGCACATAGGCTGACAACATGCCGAATATCACACAGAGCGGTTCAGCTTCACAACTTAATGTTTCAGCATAGGTGTGAATAACAAGCACCCCACAGGCTAATGAAGTTAGGGACATGTCAGTCTTTGTCTATCCAAATGGGCAAACATATTGGTTCAATGTGTCATCAGCTAAAGCCTTATCACATACCCATACCATACCTCCTAAATGACTATACCCCATAATACAGACAGAGGTCAGTACAACTATCCCCAGTCATGGAACCTTCCACTTACCATGGTCAGGTATCTGTAGGCATGCTGGTCACCTATGTCAGTCTTAACACATATGCACAGTTACCTGCAATGAGGAAACACAGTGACAGCCACATACAAGTTGAATAGTATCATCATCAGACCAATGAGAAGGTTGATGTTAAGGATTTCACAGGATGACATGTGTCAGAGACACAAGACCACACATATGACACCATTGGAGCTAGATAACATGGCACACAGGTCTATTGTGTGGAACAGTATACTACCATTCCACTGTCCTGAAAGTCTGGGCATGGAACTCAAACACCACCAATATGATGCCATATAGTACCTGAATCTATCCATGTTCACTTCACATGTCAGACCCACAAATCCCACCTGCCTGTCAGAATTTACTACATGAGGATGACCTTGTGAAGAAGTCTGCAAAGTAAAAATGTAATACAAAATGCATAGGCAGGTAATGGTAATGAAGACCTATAACAACATGTTCTAAATACTATAGTAATACTGTTTGTGCAGTGTGATAAACATTAACAAAGGAGATCACCATGACAATAACAACTCCATGTACAATTCAGTATGCGCACCTGAGCTATGTAGTTGTTTTTGGAGCCCAAAAGTCCACTCCATGACACGACTTGTCCTTGCGTGGTCCTCATTGAAGCAAACCTCCCCTGGCGTGTTTGTATACCTAACTGGTGTCAACAACCAGGGACAGATTGGAGAGCCAGAATCCCCTGTAAGGAATCATTACACGTGTGCAAACATAAATATTGGACATCTTTACATTTGGCAGCAGACAAAAGCTACTGACACGCATCACATATTTGACTTACCAACCAGTCAGGCCTTCTCTGTGTACTGTTGTGTCATCAGCAGCGGGATATAGCTGTTCTGCGTGATGAAGGCATCATGAACTGTACCCGGGTACTTTGCACATACTTGGGAAATTTAGAAGTCTGCCAAACAGACTACTTGGACATTTATGGAGTGGAAGTTCTTCCTGTTCCGAGACACCTGTTCAGTGCTATTCGGGGGAACCGATGCTACATGGGTACCATCAGTGGCTCCCACCACATGTGGAATGTGTGCCAAAGCATAATTCAGCCTTCACATGGGCAAAATATTCACGTTGTGGAAAATATATGTAGCTGTCCAGGTGTTTCAACTGTGCTGAGAGGACATCCTCCAAGACTCCACTCTGAAAGAGATGAGATTGACCTGACAGAGTGGACTGTTAGTAGGGAAGAAAGTGTATCCTCAACCAAGTTTTCCTTAGCTGAGACCAAGGCAGCAATATTTTCCCTTAAGTAGGCAAAGTCCCCGGCTTTGACAAAATACTGGGTGACCTCTGTAAGTCAAACCTTGACATCTGGACACCTCATCTAAATAAGGTTTGTAATTCAGTGGCTTCAGGCGCGCCCATCCCCTATACATGGAAAGGAGCTAAAATAGTTCTCCTCTACAAGAAGGGAAACCCCAGTGATCCATCTAATTATCAGCCTATAAGCCTGCTAGATAACCTCCAACATTTTTTTGCAAAGAAGATCTTGAATCGTTTGGAGGAGTGGATTAAGGAGAGCGGGCCATTTCGAGTTTGCTGGCTAGATTTAGGCCTCCAATTAGCACAATTGACCAAGTGATGAGGTTTATGGCAATCAGATGGAAGACGGTAGATGTTGGTGGAGGGAACTTATACGTTGCCTTCATCGATCTCCATGCAGCCTCCGATCTGGTCCCCAGACTTAAGTTGTGGTACACACTGAGTAAAATGGGAGTTCCTAGTGGACTCTTGAACTTAATTGTCCAACTTCACGAAGGTACTTTTGCCCAAAACAGATGCGACAGGGAAAGTGAACTGACAGACCCAGTTATCACCGAGAGGGGGGTGCGGCAAGGCTGAGTTCTTGCCCCCACCCTCTTTCTTTTGTACATTAACAACTGCATTAAGTATTTAAATAGTTGCATGAATGACTCGCCATGGTTGGCTGGTTGGAAAATTCCAGAGTGGCTTTATGCGGATGACACCATTATTATGGCAAAATCACCTATGGGATTACAAAACCTAGTCAATCAATTCTGCTTGTTTTGTAAAGACTTTGACCTCGAGATCAATGTTGGGAAAACAAAATTGGTGATTTATTGAAAGGGAAATAAGAAGGTGAATGCTAGCATAAGAATGAATTCTGTCATTTTAGAAAGAGTCAAAGAGATCGACTATTTGAGGATTAGATTGATGGATTCGGGTAGATGTGATCCACATATTAGTAAAAGTGCCCATATCATATGTCAAAGAAGGGGGGCTTTGGGTTGCAAAGCTGAAGCTGAAGCTGCAGTTAATCCCACTTTAAACCCCATTGTTGAAATTTATAAGGCCCAGGTTAGGGGAGCCACCCTATTTGGAGCTGAATTGTGGGGCTTCAATAGACAGCAGAACATCCTACAAGTCAAAGAAAGCAACTTCATCAGACACATAGCTAGGCTGGGGAAGGGCACTCCATTAGTACCCCTAAGAATGGATCTTGGGTTAAACAACATTGAATACCATGTAGCCCTGAAGCCTCCCTTATATTTCATCTGGCTCTGGAGACAGATGAACTGGAATCTTTCAGGGAGGCAATCAGAGACTTATTAGGGAACTCAAGCTGTTTAGATAAGGTTGGTTGGCTGCAGCAAATGAAATCCTTTTGGGTTGAATTGGGTTTTCCCTAGTTTGGGGGGAACCCTATATAAATCCCAACCAATGCTGCCATGCTTGTTAAGCAGAGATATTGGGGGGAGGTAAATGATCGGATTTCCCAGAGGAACAGGTTGGGTCGACTAACATTAGAATTTTGGCTTGTCAAACAGGAGTCATGTGCTGAACATTTTTTGTCCCACCTATACCGGCCTATGCTTGCTCCATATTTCTCCATTTTAGATACCCTATTCTACCTGTTAATGCTTTTACCACCCAATGGTCATCAAACAGCCCTGAAGGTAATGAATGCAAACTGTGCCATTCATGTGTCGAATCAATTGAACATTTTATTTTTTTCTGTCCTAAGTATAAGATCCCTAGGAAAAAAATGATTATCCCACTTTGCAAAACTTTGCATCTCCACAGTCGTGCAAATGGCTATAGAATTTGTAAAAAATATACATCTACAGTGGTAGTAAGTGCGGTTTCTAAATATCTGTCGGCTGCCCTGTCTATCCGTTGCAGAGCCCTTAAAGCCCTTTGAGGGGATGGCTCAGATTAAGAATCTTTGGCTGTAATGGTCCAGGGCTCTCATAGTATTTGGATGGGATTGTTCAAGAAAAGAGTTTGTGTTGTTTTGCATAGGGTTATTGGCCCAGTCTTAAAAGCTCGAAATTGAAATTTTCTATTTATCATTGTACCATTACCCCCTACTCCATTAGCTTGGTCAGACCATATGTTAATCTCCCTAAATCTTACTACCAAAAAATTTGCCAAGCTTTCCCAATCCATGTCTCAACCCTATAGACGATGGCATCTGTTGAACACCCCAGAATGGGTTGGTGCTTTAGAAAATTCCAAACCAATCCTTAACGAAAATATGTCCGACTCCTTAAAAGTATTTAATAAGTGGCTCACCAACAGCCTTGACATTACACTTCCGTGCACAGCAAGGCGGGCCAGTTAACGGAAAAAAAGAGCTCCCTGGTTTTCCCCCCTTTCTTCAATCAGGAAATGGAGGAAATCTTATGATACTTCACCCAAAAAAGAATATAGGACAGCTATTACACGATTTCATGTGGAAATTAAAGTGGAGCAAAGTAACTACAATGCGATGAAGATAGAAAAGACTGCGAATTCCCCTAAAGAAATTTTCAAAATACTAAAAGAAATCATATCCCATCAGGCCCAAACAGAATTAATTGAAGCCTCTTTTAAACACAGTAAGTGGTTAGGTTATTTTTTTTAAATAAAATCTCAGATATCTATTCAGCTTTTCCCACACAGTTACACAACCCCCAGGAGGGGAGTGGACAATGTACTAGGGACACAGCTAACCTAGCTAGGATCCCTCTCATTTCTATAGAAATGACCCGAACTCTATTGAGTAAGCTTAAATCTGGTTCCCCGTTGGAGTCCGCGCCACCATCAATTCTAGCCCAAGGAGCATCGATAATAGCCCCTATTCTGACATATATACTGAATCGCTCACTGGCCAGCGGCTTCCTCCCATTACAGTGGAAGCATGCAATTATAAAGCCGCTGCTAAAAAGAAATCCAACTTGGATCCTTCAGTAATGAACAACTATCAACCCATTTCAATGCTGCCAACCTTGGCTAAGATTTTGGAAAAACATGTTAATACTCATCTATCCTCTTTTTTGGAAGACAGTCAGATTCTTCACCCATCTCAGATGGGTTTTAGGCCCACTCACAGTACAGAGTCTGCACTGATAGCAATGACGGAAGAGGTCAGGAAGCGATTAGACCAGGGAATGGTCTCTGCAATCGTGCTCCTTGACCTCAGTGCAGCCTTTGACACTGTGGACCACACTCCTTTACTTGATAGAATGAGGGAAATCAGAATTACAGGGCGTGCCCTGAAATGGTTCACAGAGTTCTTAGATGCAAGATCCTTCCAGGTACTTGATCGATCCTCTTATACGAGTAGCTTCAAGAGCCACTGGTGACTACCTCAGGGCTTATCTCTAAGCCCCACATTGTTCAATATTTATATGCTACCACTAGCAAGGATAGTGGAACCATTTGGGCTCTCGTAGATATCCTATGCGGATGATACTCAGCTGGTAGTTTCTCTTTCCTCTCCGCAGAACTCTTCCGACTCCCGGCTGGCCCCGTATCTACGGGCAGTCTCCAACTGGATGGCGGAGTCTCAACTTAAGCTGAATGGAGATAAAACAGAGGTTATGATCATGGGCCATTCTTCACATTTACCTCAAGTAGCACCCACCTTGCACTCTGCAGGAGATCTTCCATCGCCCAAGAACCATATATATCAAGAGTCTGGGTGTATGGTTTGATCCATGGCTCACCATGGACCACCAAGAAAAGAAAATTTCCTCAACTTGGTTTGGGTTATTTAGACTTCTCAGGAAAGTTTTTAAAGTCCTCCCATTTATAGCAAAGAGACTCATTGTACAAGCATTAATAATCTCACATTGCTGCGGACCTTGGTCATCCTGTATAAGCCAACCACACAACTTAGATCATCAGCAGCAGGACTGGTAGTTATTCTCCCAATTAAAAAAGTCAAATGGGGTGGAAAGTCAATGACCTATCTCGGTGCCAAGCTCTGGAATTCCTTGCCTCTCTCTCTGTGGCTAACTAGTTACGAGCTATCATTTTGGCGGATATTGAAAACTTGGCTGTATTTAAATCTGTTCCCTCTGTGTTAGTGATTGGAGATTTTATTTGAAGCGCAGGGAGGCCTCAGGGTAGCTATGCGCTCTATAAATACCCATAACATAACTATTATCAATGTTTACACAATGTAATATTGGCCCCTATTTCGATATGTATAGTACTGTGCACTTTGGTTTTGTGGCTTTTTGTTACTGCAATTTTAAAGTTGCTAGTACTACAAATTTACCCAGTCTTAAAAGATGGAATTTGAAACTTTTCATTTTGCCATCATTAATGTTTACCTAATGTTACATCTGCGAAGTTTTGCACATGGTCACTTACCCAGCCTTAGGCAGGAATGGTTTTTATAAGGTCTGAAACAAATTGTAAGATTATAACGATTATAGCCTATGCCAATTATTTGAGTATTTATAACGTCCCCACTTTGACAAGTATAGTACAGTGCACTTTGACTCTCTGGCTTGTTATCACTACAGTTTTAAAGCTGTAAGTATTACAAACTTGGGGAGTTCCCAAACGATTATGTATATTATTGTATAAGAAGTATTTTGCACTGAGATGTTTAACTTTTTTCTTTTTAAATTGTGATTCTTGTTTGACTAAGAGATTTTATGTTTTGATATGTCAATAAAACAGTAAACAGTAAACATCCGTATAGACCAAACTGAACATAGGCTGTGACATCCCTACAGTTAGGGCCATGGTACTTTGAAAGGAGCCTGTGGCCAGGAAGTGCAGCACTGACATTACTTGTACAATGAGTGGAATGCTATTGGAATGACAAATGGCAGGCATCAGATCTGGCTCCAAATGAAGATAGAGATCCATGATTGTCTGCCTATCCAGGTGGTAAATCTGGATGACATGGTCTACAGGTCTGTTAGTGGATGCTACACTGGAAGTTGTCTGACCGTTCTCATTCCAGGGTAACTAGATGAAGGAATATAAGAAGGTATGTCTATTAGTCATTGTGTCCATTGTAAGTGTGAAAATACGTATGTCACACATGATGCTTGGACATGCTATATGAAATAGTGAAAACATGGTACACTGGACGTATCTAGGGAAATAATGGCTTATTGCTGCAATGTCATCCCTTTACCTTAATTATGACTTGGAAATGGATACGCATTTCGCTGAAAGTCACAGTGCTTATGACGTTCTTACCTTGTTTCACATATAATAGACACAAATACCATCCATCCAGTAGCCATGAGGGGGCAGACTATGCCACTAATAATACATTACTTACATATTATGAATCTTTCAACATGTCTATCGATTCAGATTTTAAATACATGGTTGCTCAAAGCCAGCACTGAAAACTATGGTGTAGATATGTTTTTGACCTCATGTTGCATCTTTAATTCAACTTTTCCAACCACCTAAGGACCTTAAAATGACAGCTGCCTGACCTACTGTACTGGACATTAGGAAATGACCTGCGTCTGTTGGAGGAAGTCGTCAGGGCAGTAGGCGGATACTACCGCAGTGGGTATTGCCATTGGAACACATTGCTGCCTTTGGCGGTCTTGGGCCAATGGGGATGTTTGCCGGTGGTGATGGTGTCTTACATGGCAGACGTGACCGCCATTTTATACTTCATCTCTCACTTGACTCCTGATACTGCTGCCAGCAAGACCTCCACCACTTGAGCTGCTGTGTACTGCGTCTGGGAGAAATCATGCCACGTCCTACAGGTAATAGCCTTCGCACCCCAGAACCTGGAGAAGCTGGTGGAGGAGGTCCTACCCCTGTATGAACAGCTCTATGGTGCATTAGCTCAACAATATCTTGTTAAACTAAGCAAAGGCTGATCAGCAATGTTTCTGATTGTGTCAGGTGCCAAAGTTGTGATAGAATGGGATGAGTTCCTGGTTATGTACTTATGTTTGGTGAAAGATTTTGAGTCCTGAGACATTGTGGAGAGTGTTAGGTATATGTTCCCTGACCCTCCTCGTGACTGTTGCACAAGGCTAGTAGAGTTGGTATACCAGACTCCTCTTGAAAGACCATATTTGCAAATGTTTTTGCTGTCTGGTCATATGTGATAACATGACAGCTGGTGCTGGAGATGCATGCTGTCTGCCTGTTTCGACCTCATATCTGGCCCGACTGCCTATGCTCATCTGTCAGTGGAGGGGATGTTAATGACAGTCTGTGTTTGGCTTGTGGTACTAACTAGTTGGTAAACCAGCTCCTTTTAGTATGGTACATGTGGACATGATGTAATTTTTAGGTCGAACATAGCAGCTTTTTCCAATGTGTTAGTATGTATCTGGGCTTTTAACCACGCCTACCACATGACCATCATTATCACTTGTTCATGGGCTTGCCTTTTAAAAATCCTTTGTTTTCGTTGGTAACTGCTTTACGTTTGTCCCTCCTTGGAGCAGTTTTGTTACCGCCTTGGCCATCGACCCTGTCACATGGCTAATTTCACTTTTGCCGATAAATCTAACTGCGAGCGAATTTCTTTTTGTCTCTCTCTTCATGCTTACGGTGGTGCTTTGAATCGGCTCGCTTATGTCAACTGTTTTAGCTCAGTTTGTGTGGCAAGAAAAGTCTAGTTAGGAATTTACAACGCTGATAGCTCTACCTCGAGCAAACGCAAGACCCTTTGCATTGCAAATGCTTGTTTATCTATGTCATCCATGCAAGTCAACACCCATTAGAAGAAGTGGATTTGGCGTGCTATCGCCAAGAAAGTGGGGTCCACAGCCAGCAGAGCACCCACTGTCGGAAGAGGCGGGAGGACCTGAGACCTTGGCCCGGAAGACCGCAGATGCCCAGCTGGGTATGTCCTCCCAACGAGGATGGGGTGCCCATCAGACCATGACCCCCCTAACGGCCTGCATTTTGGCAGTGGGCTACCCTGAGTTGGATGGGTGTTTGAAGGCAGCATCACAGCCACAAGGAAGTGAGTACAAACCTAACTCATGTTTGTTCCTTGCTTGTTCCTTTACTAGGTGAACAGAATGTTGACTCTGACAATGTGGTAAGTGCAAAGTCTCACAGATCTCCTGTGTACACATTGATGTACCGTAGCCATGTATAGCACACCAGTGTACACATACAAATGTATTTAGAGGCATGTTACTCAACTATGTTGTCCTCTCAATACAATAGCCATATCATGATGCACATATGACTGTGAATATGTGTAACACTATACTCCATTTTCTACTCTGGTGATTGTTAATACCCACCAGCAGGTCAATCTTCCCAATGTCATGGTGGTAAGGTGTGTAGGTAATTGATTTCTATCCTCTGCAATGCCTCAAAATTCCTGTCTATGTGCAACATAGAGTTAGACATAATCAAGCCATCTCTTGTTTGCTAAGGCTTTCTGATAAGTGACAGCAGCATGTGAGGCTGTGATATCCATCTGACATGTCACATGATATACAAGGTTAACATCTTTATACCTTGTACAAGGTGATCCCCCTTGGTAAGTGAGGGATGTACATAGACATTTGTGAAGTCTCATCCGACTAGACAACATGCATGTTGGATACCATTGACGTGTTGTAACATTTCAATGGGCACACATACATTGGTATCACAGGCTAGGAATGTTACTACCTTGCTAATGTTATGTTAGTGGAAAGTGGCCACACAGCATTGTCCTTGGACATACTGTTGTAGGCATGACACATAGTCAATGGTAGCCTATTCACAGTTACAATCTTGGCAGATATGTTTCAACATCATGTAACAATTGAAAGGTCCAGTAATGAATCAACATTGGAAATAGTTCTGTCTATTTGCTGTTGCCATGAAGGATGTGGCAAACTAGTCCTGGCTGTTTGGGAACCAAATGTTGGCAATGACACATATGTGGGGCAAGTGTGGGCGCTCACATACACGTGAGTAGTATTTTAAATGTATCTAGGCTTATGGCTTGGATCATGGTAGGTGTATCTGTCATGTTAGCAACACATGTGCTTTGGCCCTGAGAACCCTCCATAGACAGATGTAATGCTTACCATGTCTGATGATGGTGTAGTGATGTACCCACTCAGTCAATGGCCCTTTGATGGACTAATTGCATAATTAGGTAGGTCTGATTGTCATCCTTTTGCACAGTATTGTAGTTTATATGTAATGTACACTCTCTTTGACATCTTGTGGTTGTGTGTGGGACATAGGTCTGAGCTTACTTGGCCTTTACATGACTGATAAGGTTTGTTTTAGAAGACCAATAACCTAGATGACTTAGTCCACATTGTATTTTGAATCTACAATACATCACTATTGGTGCATGTGTTTGTGACGTGTATTCTGACTCCTTGGCCTTAAGTTGAAATGTATAACAATTTGTATTGTTACATGTTTGCATATGTTCATTGTGTATGGTTGTAAGTATGTGAAATGAAGAACATATGGCTTGTCTACACTAGGATTGCTTGCCTTTACTTCACAATAGACATACTTTACAGTATGTGTCAGAGCCTGGTACATGACATCAGAGTAAATTATTTGTATGTGTTAAGTATATGCTTTTCATTAGTGATAAGCAATGTCACATTCTTAAACTATTGCTTGATTGGTGCTTGACTATGTTGTTGTGGATCGGGAATCTGTATCATGTGGCAAAGTCACCTTGTTATGGTATGGTCAGTGTGATTGGTCAACTTTATTCATGTTATTGTAGGTGTCAGTTAGGCAGCGTAGCTGGTGTTTAGCAATGTTTATATTGAGGGTCATACATCATATTGTGTTGTAACATGATGCTAGCACTTTACAGGCACTACCTGGGGGTGTTGGTGAACAGGATGTAATGTGACTTATGTTTAGTGTATGATGAAAGTGTTATTTTGTGAATGTGATGGCCATACCTGACTTTCTGTCCATGGAGACGGTGCACAGCCGAGTGGTGAAGCTTCTTGCCGCAGGACCTTCAGTCACAACAACACTGACAGCAAGGGACCCAGTGGCCCATGGGCCAAGGGGAGTGCAACGGGGGAGACCGGATCCACTACATCTTCTTCAGAATTCTCCATTGGCCACTCCCTAGCTGTGGCAGATTAATCTGGGACCATCCCAGTACCATCTCTGTCCGCCACCCCCTCATTCTATCTCCGCCCTCCCTGTAACTCCCCACCCAGTTGGCCCAGCCTGCCAATCCAATAGGGTGCGCATCTCCTTTGCTGCATGCACCTCTGCCTTGGCCCCTGTTAGCTCTGCTGCCCTCAGTGAGGAGGCCATTGACCTCCTAAGGTCGATCTCTGTGGGTCAGTCGACCATCTTGAATGCCATTCAAGGACTGGCACCTCAAATCCAGCAGAGCAATGCATTCCTGGAGGGCATTCCTGGTGCACTGGCTGGCCTACAGAGATCATTTCAGGCTCTGGCCTCCACACTGATGACAGCCAGTCACCCCTTGTCTACCATCCCCCCTCCACCTTCCTCTTCCCAGTCGGACTCATCCCTTCCCCGACCCAGCCAAAGCACACAAGCAGACAGGCATGCATCACCTCAACATCCAAGGGCAGCGCAGACAAACATAAGCACCACAAGACACACCACCCGCATGCGCACAGACAACATCCACAGCAACAGTCACAACCTGCCCTTACACACCCACCATCCCCAGCATCACAGACACACCTGACAAACCTGAAGACACCACACCAACATTCACTGATCCAGCCATCTCACCTATCCTACCCGCAGACAGCACCCCAACAGACCCTCAGACATTCACCCCAGTCACCACACCCACAGACACCCCAACCAATGACACGCCTACATGCAGCACATCCACCATACCTGCAGTCACCACCCCAACAGGCATCCCCTAGCACCTTCACCCCCCTCTGCCCAAGACACATAAACTCATTCACTCACCCACCCAATAGACACCTACCATCCACGAGCACACCTCCCACATACACACACCCAAAACATCCACACCCAAACATCAGACAGCCACTCCCTAACCCTTCACAACCAAACCCCCTTCTGATGACCGTCCCCGTGTTTCCTTTCTGAGTTTGACCTTTTCCTAACTCCTCCTCATGTCACCCCTAAGAGAACTGTTTCCCTCCCCAAGACCATCCCTTCTCTTCCAAGGCCGCCCCTACCCTCTGCGAACACCCATGCCCCTCTCCCTACCAAAAATAAGTCCACCCCTCCCAAAAAGGTCTGACCCCTCCCAAGCCAAAGCCTAAACCCCCTCACAAGCTAAAGCCCAACCCCCCTCTGCCCTCCCCCATAGGGATCCCTAAGGTATCTGTCTGCCCCCTTGATGCCCCTACCTGTGGAGGTTACATGGAAGTCAGGAGTCAAGTTGGGGCACCATTTTGTGCCTTAGGTGCCTATATTGTATTTATGGACTGGCTAATGGCCTTGGACTTCTATTTTTTTTAAAATAATAATATATTATAACCAACCAGTTGTTGCTTTTCTGGTTACTTCCTTGTCCTGCATTTCCTTTCCTAGGATTGATTTGTTCCTGGCTGACATTGGTTGAGTGGCAGTATTTGTGTGTGTGTGCTGCTTAATGCTTCCGGTGTTGTCTGAGCAGTCTGTGAGGTTGTGTGCAGTGCTTTTATCCCCCACGGAAGGGGTGAGTTTTGTGTGATAGGTATGTGTATGTAGCTGAAATGTGGTTGTCATGGTGGTGTGTTGTGTTAGTGTTGATGTGTGTTTGTTGTTGCGCTGTGTGGCTTTGTGTGTTTAAACTGTTTGAGTCTGCAGGTATTGTGCATGGCATAATAGGTTCGGTGTACTGTGTGTTTGTGGGATGTGTATGTCAATTGCTAGGTTGTATGATGGTGTAATTGTGTGTGTTTCATCACAGATGGTCATATATTGTGTTGTATATGTGTGGAGTCCCGGGCCAGTGTCGGTTGTGTTTGACATGTGTTTCTATTTGTGCAGTTGTGGTGTTGTTGTTACGAGTTTGTACGTTGTATGTGAATTTGTGTGGCTGGGCCTCTGCTGTGTTTCTGTGCGTAACTGTGTGTTATTGATGTCTACTGTGTGTGTGTGCTAGCTGCAGTGTGCGTGTGCTGGCTGCAGTGTGCGTGCTGTGTATTTGTGGGTGTATGTGAGTGTGTGTGTGTCAATGTACTATTATGTTTGAGTATAGCCCTCGCACCCCCTCCCTATGGTATGTTATGTAACAGTTCAAATTCATACATTTTACAACTGTACCAAGTTAGTGTGTGTACTTACGGTTGTTATGTTCCTCGTCGGCGATGATTCCGTTGTCTTTCTGCAAGCAGGAGCAGCTGTATGATATCTAGTTGTAGTTCCATGGCGACTCCAGATGAATATGGCTTCTTGGAGGTGAGTGTCTCCTTTTATTCTGTTTGTTTCCGCCTGGTGTTCCATGGTGGTCTGACCACGGCAGAAATCTTGGAGGTGTGCAACCTCATAATGAGTCTGGTGGAAACATGGTCTCCACTGGACTGGTGGTGGCTCCAAGCAACCGCGGCGGTCTGACTGCACTGGCGGTGCCTGTGGTGCTTTGGCGGGATTCTGTATTCATTACTGCCAATGTGTTAATTTGGCGGTCTTCTCCGCCAGCCTGTTGGCAGTCGGACCGCCACTGCCAACATGGTGGTCCTAGGACCGCAAAACTCGTAATAAGGCCCTTTGTGTTTACAAACCCTGTAATTTGCAAAGTCACAAGGTTTGTGGCTGAAAAATGGCTTTTTCCAGTAACAAAATCCCATTTTGTGCTTTGGAAAAGATATTGGGTTTGCAAAATGGGTTTTGGGATCCATTCTGAATCACAACCGGGAGGAAGTGTGAAAGGGGCGTCCCGTCCTAACTGAGTCACAGTGGAAAGTATCAATGGTTTGTGACTCCTATTGACCAGTTACTGGCACCTCAAAGGAGATGGCAATTGATTTGCAAAACTAAAGCTGTCCCTAGGGGCCAGCTTTCCTGTTGTAAGTCTTATTGGGAAACCTTGAGGAGAGCAGGCAGTGGTCCACAAGACCGCTGCCTACTCAT
Source organism: Pleurodeles waltl (assembly GCF_031143425.1). Classification (NCBI taxonomy): domain Eukaryota; kingdom Metazoa; phylum Chordata; class Amphibia; order Caudata; family Salamandridae; genus Pleurodeles; species Pleurodeles waltl. Next base: position 1,877,305,726 of record NC_090440.1, on the reverse strand, counting down.
CCCAGTGTAATCCTATTTAGAAAACATTTTTAACCACTTGGCTACTAAGCTTTTTCCCCCTAGAATGCTAAGCCCTTTTTTAAAAATTTGGAGCTCTTGACACTTATACCTTCACATCTTTTTTCAACAAAATGCACTGTATCCAAATTTGCATCTTTTTTCCCCACATCTTGAAGATTATAAAGTTATACACAGTTTGTCATTTCCCCTCAAAGGGAACTTTGAAAATAGTAAAATATAGCAACATTTTATTTTTAGTTTAGAAAAATGGGAACAAGTGCTCTGCACGAAAGTACTTCTTTTCTTCTAAAAGTGCCATCAAATAAATCTTTTCGTGCTAAGATCACCATCATCCCAGCTTTCAGAAAAAAGCAGCATTGTAAAATAAGCTTAATATATTTCTACCATGTTTTTTGCAAGAGGTAGTTCATTTTTCCTAATTTTTGGTGGTTTCTACTTGCTTCCACGTTGTGATGGAAAAAAAAAAAAACCCACGGGTGATCCTAGAAAGCTGTACATTTCTGAAAACTAGACGAAATTCCAAATCCAACCAGGGGTGAATTGTACAGGTTGCTCATGGTTTCACAAAAGAACCTATTTTTTTAATAGAAAATAATGAAAATAAGTAGAAGGAATTGCAATTACTGACAATTTTTCATCTATCATTTTTTGCCCTATTGCCCATTTTACAGAAGTAACATACCATTACATCTGTCAGACCCTTCTAGTCCCAGGAACATATTTAGTGTTTGTTGGCCATCCAAAAACATGCAATACCCAGCACCAACAACTGAACCACAACTTATAGTAATTTTTCATTGTGCACTGGCCAGCAATTCATATGGTAAAATGTAATGAATGAAAAATGGGTTTGAAGCAAACCCATATATTTTTTAAATGTGTACAAGATAGTAATAATGATTATTTGTACAACTTTGAATTTGGACTTACCATAGTGATTCAGAGGGCGTTTGAAAAAAATGTGTTTTTGCTAGCATGCTGGGCTACATTTGGAAGCCAAAAAAGCAGAGGAACCCAGTTGGTAACAACACATGAACTACTATTCTGTGGTCCCACTCTTCACACAATAAAAACAATACCCCATTTCTGTGGGTGGGCCTATTGCTTACACCAGGAAAGACCCCACAACACGATGTGGAGGCACCATATTTTTGGCATGAAGAAAACTATTTTTGGTGATGTGGATGGCTGTGGAATGTGGACCCCGGCACTGCTGCCATGCATTGAAATGTACCAAACTAAGGGCCTGATTTAGAGTTTGATGGATGGGTTACTCTGTCACAAATGTGACGGACATCCTATCCACCATATTACGATCTTCATAGGCTATGTTGGGATTATAATACGGCAAACAGGATATCCGTCATGTTTGTAATGGAGTAACCCCCGCCACCAAACTCTAAATCAGGTCCTAAGACATTTTTGGAAACTAGACACCAAGAGGAGTTCTGGGTGGTGTGACTTGGTTGGACCCCAGTATCTTTTTACAAGAACGAATAGTGACATTCTGAGAGATTATTTCCTTCCTGTAATGAACTGTGCACGAAAAATAAACACATTGCCATAAATCCCTCCTTTCTGATTATCACGCTTAATTTTAGAAAAACAGATCATAAGAACAAAACCGTTTTTGTTTTGTTTGAGTTTAAGCTGCAGTAATGCTGCATAATCTGCCTTTCACCCTGGGCCTGACCCACTTATTATGACATTATAGGTCAACTCAACTCAACAACTCAACATCATCGCAAAATCAGATACAGGTTTTTATACTAAGTTTGCAGGCTTATATGTATTATTGTGACATAATTGGAATGTATTATCCAAAATGACATAATACTCAATAAGCTGTGTGTGCGTGGTTGCGTTACAGAATATCAAACACAATAATATTGAACTCCACACATATTGTTGAAAATATTGATTATCTTAATATTGTCATTCTATACTTAAAAAGACATAAACATCATTGGCCCTCCGTATTTGCCACCACCGATTGCATCAGTTGCCCTCCTGACTACTTAATCCAAATATAAATGCTTATTGTATTTGGATAGAGTACAAAAAGATCATCAACAAAAATATCTAAATTATGCAATAACATTAACTAAAACACAGAAAAAAATATCATCACCACAATGAAAGATACTAAGCATAACTAAAATATTAGCAACTGCAATATTGGTGACCAAAATATTGTGGTGCTAACATTGGAAACAAATAACCACATAAACAACAGCAGATAAATAAAAGCATCACAAATTATTTTGAGTGCTCTAAAAAAGAAAATATATCATACAATAAAAATAAAACACACATTAAAATACATATTTCAATACCCTAAACTAAAAAATCCAAACAATAAGATTAAACTTTAAAGCTGTTGGCCCAGTACCAAGATTTAGTAATTTGAAGACAGTATAAAAAGGCAAATCAAATGTTCATTAAATAATTTCACTACAACTCTGCATTTCAAGCAGCCCAAATGTTGCATGATTGCTGAAAGACACCAGAAGAAAAAGACTGCTTCTATGAAAACAATGTACTGCATGGTAAGTTAAAAAATATACTTAAGCTAAATTAAATAAACAAAAACTACATGTGTATCCCTTTAACTAAATACATTTATTGTTTCATGTTTGCTAAACACATATAGGCAAAATTGGATACATATTTAAAAATCTAACAAAACAACCACAAATAAAAAGTAAATGAAATGTAAAAAATATAAAACATATCTAACAACATTTTAAAACAACAAAATAGCTAAACAAATCTAAATTAATAATTCACAAAATAAAACTAATATTATCCTCTTTTTCTACAGTCCAAAAGAAACACCTATGCCACAAACCAAAGAAAAATGAATGAGACATTTCCAAACATCACCAACACATCTAATTTGTAAGTAAGTTATGCAAAACACATTAATTAATACATAAATAATTAACTAGTAAAAAAATGCAGTAACTAATAATTTATGAATACTAACATTGTGTGTAAGTTACAGACAAAATGCCTAACATAGTCCCATACACAAGAGCTCAGAAAGGGAAATTATTACTAAACCACATGGGATACAAGCACAGCAAAGAAAGTACAAGGAGTGAAAGAATGCACTGGAAATGTACAAAATGTTATGGGAGGGCGACTACAAAATTTAAATTGTTGAAATGTTAAATAGCATAATCACCTACCCTTCCTCACAAAGAACAAAAATTGAAGTAAGAAATGCACTGCAAGAACTCAGGGAAGCTATCACTAGCTCACAAGAACCTACAGGCAAGATTTTTTTAAAAATCCCTGCAATTATCAATTTAAATGACTCTAAGGCAAAACTAGAAAAACAACCAGAGAAATACCTGCTGCTCCAAAAAGATGTGAGTACATAAACATCCTCAAAAACCTAAACTAAATACACACAAATTATATTTTCCTTACATAAGATGATGGTAACAATGAGAAAATTATAATTATTAAACAAAATAAAATCCAAAACAATAATTGCAATCCTCAAAAATTATTATTTACTTGGAGCTAGAAATAATTTCTACCATTTTAAAAATATATCCACATACAGTCAGACCGTCAGGAAACCGCATTTCTTTGCCGGGAACAAGGTTCCTGACGGGCTGACGGCAGTCACACTCGTAGTCATCTATGACAGCGCTGAACTCAGCACCATTGTGTTGATCACGACTCTTGTTTCCGCCAGCCTTTCAATGGTGGGGACCCCATCATGGAAGGGCTGGTGGAAACACAGTTCTGGGGTCCACAGGGGGGGTCCTGCACTGCCCATGCCCTGGGCATGGGCAGTGCAAGGCCACCACTGCCAGCACCCTTGGAATGAGCACTGTCTGCACTGCAGGCAGTGTGCAGTCCGAGGGTGCAGTTGCGCTATGATATTGGCCTCGGCTCACTTAAGGGAACCAGGACCAATGCTATAGTACTGTTCCTGCCTGCAGGAACATTGTAATACGATGGGGGCACACTGCCGGAATGAGGGCTCACCAAAGTGGTAATGACTCCCCAAGTATCAAAGTAGCAAAACATTGCAACCTATTAATAAAATCACCTTACTATCAAAGACGTGAATACAAATTATCCCCTAATTAACTACTTTGAAGATACTTAGGTTGGCACACTGCACCATTCTGGATACAGACGTCAACCCAATTATCATATACCATGCTGGAATGTTTACTGCAGGACCATGGCACAACAGGCATGTTGGAAATGGATTATTGGTAAGGGCAGGTAAGTACCTACACTTAGCAATAGGCCACAAACCTCCACTTAGGTCCAGTTAGGTCTCAATAAATTGAACATAGCTCAACCCTTGGTAGTTTGGCAACGAGCGACAAGGCTTAATTTAGGAGACAAATGTCTAAAGCATTTAAAAATCGCAAAACAGTAAATACGTAAAACACAAAACATGATAAAAATCCAAAACCAATTTATAAAAATAGATTATATTTTTATCTTTAAAATTAAACCAAAATGAATACAATTGGATAAGGGGAACCGGAGACATGAATTGTTACAGAATTAATGCTTTTTAGCGCTTAGAAACAAATAGTGCCAATCTTGTCATCTGGTCGCACCTCGTCAGGTGCAAAGTCAAAGTTTAAAGCCGACCGCAATGGTGCCCTAGTCGGCAACAGCCCGCGGGAGGCCTGGTCAAAAGTTTACCTTCGGACTTAGTAGTTTTCTTGAACATTTTCTTCAGAGGGACCAAGTCGCCAGTCCAATGTGACCTCCTGGAATTCTTCATCGAATACGCATCGCAGGAGCCCTGGGTGGAGATTTTTACCTTCAGACTTTTTTCGAGATGAAAATCCTTCGACCGGTGCAAACCTGAATCTTGATCCAACGTCCTTGGATCCCTCTTTGGATGCACTGCCTGGGAGATCCCGGTCAACTTTCTACATTCAGACTTAGCCATTTTTTCAGAGATTTCTTCACCGAGACGAACCTGTAAGTCAGGCCGGGTCACGGTTGAGGCAAGCCGGCTTTGAGTTGTCACGGCAGGTTGGTCCGTTTATGGAGCTTTTTTCAAAAAGTTCTTCAAACTTCTACAAACTTCTGATCTTCTCCCAGATTTTCTTTTAAGATTCTTTTAGTGTCCACACTTCACCCCAAGGTTCCAGAAGCTCTGTGTTGCTCCTTGAGGGTGCGGAGTACAACTCCCAGAAGGCACCTGGCTCAGACTCCAAAACGGCCACTGGACACTGGTCGGCTGGTCAGTTTCTTCAGGATCAGAGGCGGGGGGCATCTGGTTAGCATTTTTTCACCTGTAGCAAACAGAGAGTCCTTCCTTGAACCAGTTGAAGCCAGACAAAGTCCTTCTTGTGGTGGAGCCCAAGTGTGCAGCTGGTGCAGTCCTTCAGAATGCAGTGTCCAGGTGCAAGTCAGGGGTCTAGCAGGGCAGTCCTTCTTCTTCTGTTCTTCCTTGTTGGCATCCGGTGGGGAACTGAGGCATGGGTGCAGCTCTGCCATAATTATCCTTGCTCCTGGGTGATAAACAGGGGGGCCAGGTTCTCCAATCAGGTTCAGGGTCCTTCCCCCTATGATGAACACTTCCTGGGAGGTGTCGCAAAAATCAATCCCAGGCAGCAACATTCCTCAAAATCCATAATGGCTGAAACAGATTTTTGGAGGTTACATCTGGCTGAGCCCACCCACTGGTATGGCTACAAATTTTAAACCCACCCTTCTGCTGCCCTCTCCTAATCTAATCAGGGGGGCACCTAATTGTCTGGGTTTGCAGGATGTGAGGGAGGTGCTGGGTTGCTCCAAATGTCCTTCCCTTTCTCTGAAGACTGGTTTGGCAGCCCTTTCCCTTTCTGCTTCTCCATCTACTGGGGGAAGTTCTCCTCCCCCAGGCACATCTCTTTCTGTACAGCCCAAGCTACGCCACATCTCATCAAGGCAGCCTGGCCAGGCTGCCAGAGGCTGGCCAATCAGAGCAAAGCACTACAGGGCTGACGTTGGCAACTTTTTAGGTAGAGTTTAAAACTCTTTACCTGAGCAAGTTATATTAAATCCAACAATTCTAAGTTGTGGGATTTATTATAATAATTAATTTGATATCAAACTTGATGTATCTGACACTTAAGGGGACTTTATAAATTAAAATAAAGTCTCCCCATTCTAGCCTATAGAGACCATTCACTACAATGAGGGGAAAACAAATTTGGCTGTTTTACCTCACCAGGGCTTATAAAACTATTTTATAAGGTCCCTACATATAGTTACATGGCACCTAGCCCTAGAGGCACATAGGATACACCTTAGGGGTGACTTGTATGTAGAAATAAGGTAGTTTAAGACTTTGAAAGTACTTTTAATTTCAAAGTCGAATTTGCATATAACTTTTATTAACTTTCCAAGGGGAAGATTAAAGTCTCCACTTACTAAAATTAATTTGTCACCAGAAATTCAACCTAATTCATCAGTGATAGACTTCCAAAATTCGGTTTCATCTGAGTTTGGACCATGCAAGTTGACTACTTGTCTGTATTTGTCATTACTGCAAAGTGTTGAGGCTATCTACCTGCCTTCTGTGACAACAGCTTGGGATTCTATTCTCAGGTCTGAACTTTTGGAGATCAGGATCATTACGCCATTTGTTTTGTTAACTGTGGGAGAGCATAAACCTTCCCTTGTGCAATTGTTTTTAGAGATAGCTGCTTCATTTAGGCCTATATTAGTGACTTGTAACAGACTTATGACAGCTTTGAGACTGACTAGGTAGTCCGCAACTTTCTGGCGCTTGACAGGATGGTTTAGAACCTTAATATTCAGCAACATCACCTTTAGGTTTTCATTGAGAGGAGTGTCGACTATATTGGGAGCATATTTGGGAGATCAGTGGCTACATGGTCACTAGTATTAAAAGGAACTGTGTGATGCCCATGGAGCTTCAAGAGATTGCACCATTTTGGGCACAGAGTTGCTTGTGTTTCTGTATTTAGTGGGCATAAATGTGCTCTGTGTCTATGTATACATTTTGGTACAGTAACAGCCTGTTGATATCATGGTAATGAATGGAACCACATGTTTTGGTTTGCAGTGTCGGGGATAGATGTGAAAGGGAAAAGAGGACAAAGCAAATAAAGAACATGTAATAAAATGCTAGGAAAAACCAAACCAATAAACCCACTCGACACCCTCTGACCCAAACCATACAGCCACCCTGGAAAGTATGAGTGTTATTAAACCTAAAACTTTATAAGGGATTTACTCTAAATTAATGTGTAAAATACTTTTGTGTATATATTATCACTTTATGGCAGGAACCACATGAAGTACATTTCTCCATGAACCTATGGGTGCTAAACCACGAACATAAGATGGAGTCATAATAGACATCAACCATGATTCATCTGCATCCATCTGGAAGAAAAATATGTTGCTGGATTGGGTGAACAAAAGTCAGCACATAGGCTAATAAATGACTGTTTTGGTTCAGCATTTCCTCTTGTTTATGTTGGTGTGTGGGGCTTCCATGCCTTGTGCATCTCTTCCATCTAAAAAGGACAATAGATCTTTGTGGTCAACAAAGATACTTTGTTTCCCATCTGCAAAAACTCAACATTTTGCAGGACCAGCAAAGGAGAACTATATATTCATGCTCTTGAGTCTAGAATGAGATGGCAAAAAGCCCTTCCTGGTGAGCCTTGTCAATTTTGAATCCTGTGAGATATAGATTTTTTGACCATTGCATAAAATATGGTTGTTGTTACGCATGTAGTTTAAGATCAGTTCCATGTGTTGGAAGCACAGGGGCCTACACACAAACTGTCTCATGGTTAATTTGTTTGCAGGTTTGAACCAAGGAACTCAAAGTGCACATTCTACTTCTACATCCTTGTTATAGGACAGAGGAGTTGTTTCTGGCCTTTGTTTGAAGTATAAAAGGAGCAATATAACCTTTATGAAGTGCCTTTGTCTTGTTATGCGCTTGAAGAAATTTTGTAAATCGGACCCTTAGAAACAAGCAGAATGGTGTTATTGATCTAGGGGATTTAACCCTAGTGTATTTAATACCTTGATATACTCAATTCTCTTTTAGGAACCCATTTGAAAAAGTAGAGCAAGCAGTGGGATGCTGGTATGTAGTAAGGTCCTTTAGTCATACAGTCATTGATTATTCCACAATTATTGCCTATCCTAGATCCAGTGACAAAGACAATCACTCAGCGGCGTAATGATTAGACGTGATCTAGAGATGCCATTCCCTTGGATTAGAGAGATTGAAGAACAAAGATTACTTGGTGGCTATATTGAGGACAGACAAAGATTGGAGCAGGTTTCTGGTGATGAGGCAGGCCTCTACCACAATGTTTGATTAATTTCAGAACACCCTCATCATAATATGCCTCGCTTTCTGAAGGCAGAGATTAAGTTCATTCAGATCGCCACGACATAGACAGACCAACCTATTTGCACTACCATCCACAACTGATTGGAAAACCTGGGTGCTCTAGGTTTTTTAAATATAGCATAAAGTCCACATAGTCACAGCACATAATAAAGCGCTGTGTATTTATACATGTAATATCCTTGGCAGATAGGAGTGTCGCCGGTGTTGCTCTGTGACATCTTGCCGATACACCAAGCCAATTCACTGCACCATAATAAGGTGAGGCAGAGCAGGCAAGCCGATAATACACAGATTAATCAGCCTTGTTCGGGCTTAAATTTTCTGTTTTTCAGCCGTCCCACACCGTTAGCTCTGTAGTCTTCCCCTCTTCTTAGCTCCATGGTATTCATAGATTTCGGGAATGTTTCTGATTCTCATTGCCCCCGTGCAGACCTGCACGAGACATCATCATCATTTTAGGTCCAAGTCTACTCACTGATCTGTTTTCTTCTTTCCAGATGCAGCCTAACCACCTCACAGATTTTGCCCCCATGTTCTCCATCTGCCTTGTCTCCAGTGCCCATGGTGCTGCTTTGGAGACAGTTGAAAAATTGGAGATGAGCTCTGCGAGGTAGGAATAGCAGGGTTAGACTGCCATCCACCTTGCTGTCCAAACAACGCACTCCTGCAGGTTGCAGTTTAAAATTTTAGAAAACGCAACGTCTTATAGGTACAAGTGAGACCTAGTTAGGGGAACAGGACTGCGCACTGTTTTGCTATCAATTAATCACTGTAAGTCAGCTTTCTGTCTGTAGCCCTAGCACTGTTTTACAAGCATTTGATCCATGGCTGCACAGGTCAATTTACTGACCGCAGCCCTGGCACTATCCTACAGGCATTAGGTCACGAGCTGAACAGGTCAACTTCCCAACTGCAGCTCTGGCACTGTTTTTGATCATTGGCTTGGCAGGTTAAATTATTGACCGAGCCCATGGCACTGTTCTACGAACATTAGATCAATAGCTGTGCAGGCCACCTTCATGACTACTGCCCTGGCCCTGTTCTACAACCCTTATATCACTAGCTGTGCAGGTCAGCTTCTTGGCTTCACACAGTGACTGCGCATCATGATTCTTGAAATGGATGCTGTCGTCTCAGCTTGGTAGTATACCTGTGTTGGGTGACGAATTTCATAATTTTGAAGGAGGATTAGTTATCTGATTGGACCCGTGACAACACGAGTGCTGAAGTTAATCATTTCTTGTGTTCTGGCATCTAAGGAGAAAAGAGACAATATTAATGTTTCCAAAATTAGTCAGTCCTTAAAAGAGCTTCAAAGACACTTTTAACAGAATTTCTAGGAATTGAACAGTGGAAACTAAGAAACCGTTCATGAACCTTGACGTATTACAGTTGTGTTTTTCAAAATTCAGCATACCCAGTGGAGAAGTGTGGCTCAATGGTTAGAGCGGCAGACCCTGATGCAGAAATCTGGCCTGGGACCAGGGTTCAATTCCCGCCTCGGCGGGTCTTGGGCTCAATTTTTCCTCGGACCTGATAATTCTCGCATCGGTGCCTAATCTAATTCATGGGTCCCGCTCTGTAACTCTGGGCAATAGCTTGCTTAATCTCCACAACGGCCCCAACAGCGCTGGGATGCCTGGCTTCACCTTGGAGGTTGCACTTCACAGGGAAAAGCCAGGAGGGGTTCCACAGCGGTATGCGTACAGCGCCTTGAGACCCTAACGGGTGAGTAGTGCGCTATACAAGTACGAAGTTTACAGTTTTACAGTCTAGTCCTGGTCAAAGTTCGTCCCTTTGTCACGGTGGAACAGGCGTGACTTCCTCTTTGGGGTCCGTTTGTCTCATTGGGAAGCTGGGATCTATGTCATGTCCATTTCACTCCCACAGAAAAGGTACAAGTTTGACAATCTGCCTTGCCTCGAATCTAGAACAATAACATGCTCCTGGCACCCACAAAACTGTAATAATGAATTTGTCACATCTGGAAAATGAATAGGCTTAAGCAACTTCCTGACTGCAGCCCTTGCACTGTTGTACAAGCATTTGATCACTGTCTGTGCAAGTCAACTTCCTGACCGAGGCCCTGGCACTGTTCTACCCCATTAGATCAATTATGGACAGGCCACCGCCCTGACAACTGCCCTAGCTCTGTTCTTCAACTGTTAGATTGTTAGCTGTGTAGATCAGCTTCCCGGATGCGCTCATCGATTGTGTGTCATGATTCTTGAAATGCATGTTGTTGTCTCAGCTTGGTGATACACCTGCCTGACACCCACAATACTGTAGTAATGAATGTGTCACATCTGGAAAACTAATAGGCTTAATTTACAAACGGGATGGGCATAGATAGGTACTTCCCTTACCAGGGAGTACCTTCGTTGTTGTGGCCTCCATGGCACAGAAAGGAGGGGGCCTAAACCGCAGATGAAAAATGCAAGTGCCCATGAGTTCTTTGTAAAGTTCTATTTCTAGTGTACAGTAAAGACAGTCGTCCCACCCACTTTTGAGCACAAAGTATATAATGTTTAATTTCAATGCTATTTCAACCGAAGAAAGATAGTATCTGACCTCCTGAGCTAACAGACCAGAGAGTCCTTTTGCCCCAGTAGCAGCCACTGGGAAGAAACTGTAGCAAATACCTTTCACTTGCCTTGCACAGTCCCTCTGTAGCAGATGTATTCAATCTAGGTTTATTCTGCCTGTTTGTTCTCCACACAGCGTCAGAAGGTTTGCCATAAATTAATTAGAAGTAGTTCTTTTAGCTCAAAGCACAATACAAGTGCACGCGTGAAGAATTAGATGCCATTTTTGAAGTGGTTCTCCTGTTTGTAAAATGTAAGTATACCAATATTAACAAACGCAGATTTACCATCTAGGAGTGGCTGGCAGACTTTGATCTCCCTCTGTGCACTGTAACGTAGTTTTTGGATTTGGCAGCGCGGAAGGCAGTTAGTTACATGGCTGAGAAACAGGCAATTCTTCTGACAACGTTGATGTGATCAAATTATGCCGTTGTAATGGCTCGTGTACATCATGCTTTGAGGATGCTTGTTATTGACTTAATGGGGATATGATTGTGGTAGTTTATAACTGAAATTGCACCTCGTAGTAATTGAAATACAATTGCATCCCATTAATCACGGGGGGTAGGGCTTGGTGAGGGGATGTGCTGCGCAGTTCTCCCTCCCAGCTTTGTTTCCATTGAGGAAGGGGTAAAAGCCTATTCCAGACGCGTAAGTGAGTAAATCATTGCCTGCCTTTAACTACACTTACTGAATGAAGCTATCTCAGAGAACAATTACAATTGCCTATGTTACTCATTGTACAATTTAGACGATGACAGAGGTGGATTACCCTAAATTAAATCTCAGTTACTGGTTCAGCAGGTGTTTACTCTAGAGCTAAGTTATGTGATGTTAAAAACCTTATGTAAATTGCGCGTCCACACTTAAGAGCTTCATGCTGCTGTGAAAGTAGAGCCAGTAAGGCCTGAGCTACACTACTCGGGCGTATGTTTGGAGAATGGCTATTTTTGTCACATTTTCAAAAAAGATAAGGGAGCCAGTTCATACAGGTAAAATCTATGGGCGCAGATCTCTGCGTTAGTGGAGTTACATTACCTCTACACACGACGTAAATCTCCACCGAGGTGCAATTCAGTAACTGTGGCAGAAATTTACACCCCGTTGTAGGAGTATGTGTCAGGTGAGGGTGGGACATGTAAAACTAAAAAAATATGTTCCTAAAGTTAGTACTTGTAGCTTCAAATTATATGTTATAAATCTCTTGGGACACTATGTAGAACTACAAATTGGAAACAGGGAATCGGTCATCAGTTGAGGAAAATACTAACGCCTGGTAATCGTTACAATTGGAAGCACAAAAATACAACCCACAATCTGACCTCTTCCGATTGCTCTGTGCGACACCAACTACCTTTTGTTATGATGTGTTTTTGAGCAGTATTGCATGGAGTTAAGTAGTGTATTTTATCATTTATTGACAAGTTATATATTTGCATTTTACATCTCAGAAGTACAGTGAATCATCTCAGATTACATTCTTTAGCTCATACGTTCACTATACACAGAAACCAATATTTTTGTTTTGTTTCACAGTTCAAGCGTCCTTCACACATGCGCCCCACAGCACAAATGCAAGCGCAGTGGAACATGCAGACTTACAGATTCATACACACAACACAGCCGTGGATACTTCGACCACACTAGTACCATATTGTAACCGTGAAAGGAAGCAGAGCAGCCAGTAGCAAGGTATATTTGCCACTATCAGAGAAGCCTGCTCAGCATCTCCGGATGACAGACTATTGGAGTTTACATAGGATTTCAGGGTGTGTGTGTGAGCCTCCTAGATGGCTGTTGTGTCCAAACAAACCTGCCAGTTCTCATGTGTAGGAAAGTACCATCTTGCCTGGCATGTTAACCCTATATTTCACTCTATATATGTTGTTTTAGCCTATGTGTCACTGGGACCCTGCCAGGCAGGGCCCCAGTGCTCATAAGTATGTGCCCTGTATGTGTTCCCTGTGTGATGCCTAACTGTCTCACTGAGGCTTTGCTAACCAGAACCTCAGTGGTTATGCTCTCTCTGCTTTCCAAATTTATCACTAACAGGCTAGTGACTAAATTTACCAATTCACATTAGCATACTGGTACACCCATATAATTCCCTTGTATATGGTACTAAGGTACCCAGGGTTTTGGGGTTCCAGGAGATCCCTATGGGCTGCAGCATTTCTTTTGCCACCCATAGGGAGCTCAGACAATTCTTACACAAGCCTGCTACTGCAGCCTGCGTGAAATAACGTCCACGTTATTTCACAGCCATTTACCACTGCACATAAGTAACTTATAAGTCACCTATATGTCTAACCTTCACCTGGTGAAGGTTCGGTGCAAAGATACTTAGTATGTGGGTACCCTGGCACTAGCCAAGGTGCCCCCACATCGTTCATGGCAAATTCCCCGGACTTTGTGAGTGCCAGGACACCATTACACACGTGCACTATACATAGGTCACTACCTAGGTATAGCGTCACAATGGTAACTCCGAACATGGCCATGTAACATGTGTAAGATCATGGAATTGTCACCCCAATACCATTCTGGTATTGGGGGGACAATTCCATGATCCCCCGGGTCTCTAGCACAGAACCCGGGTACTGCCAAACTGCCTTTCCGGGGTCTCGACTGCAGCTGCTGCCAACCCCTCAGACAGGTTTCTGCCCTCCTGGGGTCCAGGCGGCCCTGGCCCAGGAAGGCAGAACAAAGGATTTCCTCTGAGAGAGGGTGTTACACCCTCTCCCTTTGGAAATAGGTGTGAGAGGCTGGGGAGGAGTAGCCTCCCCCAGCCTCTGGAAATGCTTTGATGGGCACAGATGGTGCCCATCTCTGCATAAGCCAGTTTACACTGGTTCAGGGATCCCCCAGCCCTGCTCTGGCGCGAAACTGGACAAAGGAAAGGGGAGTAACCTCTCCCCTGACCAGTACCTCCCAGGGGAGGTGCCCAGAGCTCCTCCAGTGTGTCCCAGACCTCTGCCATCTTGGAAACAGAGGTGTTGGGGGCACACTGGACTGCTCTGAGTGGCCAGTGCCAGCAGGTGACGTCAGAGGCTCCTTCTGATAGGCTCTTACCTAACCTGGTTTTCTTGCTATTTAGAGTCTCTGCTTTGGGAAATTCTTCAGATAAAGAATGCAAGAGCTCACCAGAGTTCCTCTGTATCTCCCTCTTCACCGTCTACCAAAGGATCGACCGCTGACTGCTCCAGGACGCCTGCAAAACCGCAACAAAGTAGCAAGACAACTACCAGCAACATTGTAGCGCCTCATCCTGCCGGCTTTCTCAACTGTTTCCAGGTGGTGCATGCTCTGGGGATAGCCTGCCTTCACCCTGCACCAGAAGCTCCGAAGAAATCTCCCGTGGGTCGACGGAATCTTCCCCCTGCTAACGCAGGCACCAAAAGACTGCATCACTGGTACTCTGGGTCCCCTCTCATCCCAACAAGCGTGGTCCCTGGAACAGAGCAACTCTGTCCAAGTGACTCCCACAGTCCAGTGACTCTTCAGTCCAAGTTTGGTGGAGGTAAGTCCTTGCCTCCCCACGCTAGAATGCAAAGCTGTGTACTTCGTGATTTGCAACTGCTACGGCTCCTCTGCACTCTTACAGGATTTCCTTTGGGCACAGCCAAGCTTGGGACCCCAGCACTCCGTCCTGCAGTGCACAACCTTCTGAGTTGTCCTCTGGCGTCGTGGGACTCCCTTTTGTAACTTTGCATGGACTCCGGTTCACTCTTCTTCCAAGTGCCTGTTGGGATACTTCTGTGGATGCTGCCTGCTTCTGTGAGGGCTCTGTGAGTTGCTGAGCACCCCCTCTGTCTCCTCCTCCAAAAGGCGACATCCTGGTCCTTTGTGGTCCTCAGCAGCACCCAAAAACCTCTACTGCAATCCTTGCAGCTAGCAAGGCTTGTTTGTGGTCTTTCTGCATGGGAACACCTCTGCAAGCTTCATCGAGAGGTGCGACATCCGTCTTCCAAAGGAGAAGTTCCTAGTCCTCTTCTTTCTTGCTGAACTCCAAGCTTCTTCCAACCGGTGGCAGCTTCCTTGCACCTTCAGCTGGGGTTTCCTGGGCTCCTGTCCCCCCTGGACACTGTCGCGACTATTGGACTTGGTCCCCTTGTCTTACAGGTACTGAGGTCCGGAAATCCGTTGTCAGTGCACTGCTGGTGTTTGTTCTTCCTGCAGAATCCCCCTATCACGACTTATGTGCTCTCTGGGGGTAGTAGGTGTACTTTACTCCTACTTTTCAGGGTCTTGGAGTGGGGTATTTTTCTAACCCTCACTGTTTTCTTACAGTCCCAGCGACCCTCTACAAGCTCACATAGGTCCATTCGTGGTTCGCATTCCACTTTTGGAGTATATGGTTTGTGTTGCCCGTATACCTATGTGTTCCTATTGCAACCTATTGTAATTCTACACTGTTTGCATTACTTTTCTTGCTCTTACTTTCCTGATTTGGATTTGTGTACATATAACTTGTGTACATATCTTATCTTCTTACTGAGGATACTCACTGAGATACTTGTGGCATATTGTCATAAAAATAAAGCACCTTTATTTTGAGTAAATCTGTGTATTGTGTTTTCTTATGATATTGTGCATATGATATAAGTGGTATAGTAGGAGCTTTGCATGTCTCCTAGTTCAGCCTAAGATGCCTTGCCATAGCTACCTTCTATCAGTCTAAGCTGAAAACACCTCTTCTACACTAATAAGGGATAACTGGACCTGGCACAAGGTGTAAGTACCTATGGTACCCACTACAAGCCAGGCCAGCCTCCTACATTGGTTGTGCAGTGGTGGGATAAGTACTTGTAACTAATTACCACTTTGTCATTTTGTACTTTTCATAAGAGAATCATATACCAAACAGTTCAGTGTATGTACACATAACCAAAAAGTTTGCTTTTCTTCTCTAAAAACTTTTTAAAACGTTCTGAAAAGTTTCTTAAAACTTCTAAAAGTTTTCTTAAAGTTAGAAAAAGGTTTTTTCTCTGTGCTTTAAAAAGTTCTGAAACTTTTTCTTCCTTCTCACTACCTCTAAACCTTTTAGCTATCATGTCTGTGGTAGATTCAGCTCCCAAAACAGTCAATGCTACTTATGACAGTTTGAATTACAAGAGCTTAAGGAGTCTCTGCTTAGGTATAGGTTTAGTTATAGGAAAGAACCGTACAAAAGAGTTTCTGTTCAACATGCTTATTGTAGATGAGGAGACCCAAGCTGGCCCATCAAATGAGAGGTTAGAACATATAGACACTTCCCAGTCTGATTCAGGAGAGTTCCCTGAGAAAGGTGGGGAGGGTTCTGAACAGGATCTGCCCCCTAGCAGGACACCCAGTAATGTTGGTAGTAAGGGAGGTTCCCATCACAGTAGGGCATCATTTATTCCTAGAGGCCAAGTTACCAGGGTCCAGACAGCTAGGGACAGGCCCCCCTCTGAAGTTTCCCATTTGTCATCTGTGTCAAAGCATTCCCAACCCACCCACCCTGAGGATAACTTGTTAGAAAGGGAACTCAAAAAGTTGAGGGTTGAAGAGACCAGACTGAAGCTTAAACAGCAACAGCTGGCCTTAGATAGGGAATCCCTAGACATTGAGAAGGAAAGACAGAGGTTGGGGTTAGGACCCCATGGTGGCAGCAGCAGTATTCCTGATAGTAATCCTGTTAGAGAGCATGATTCCAGGAATCTGCACAAGATAGTCCCCCCTTACAAAGAGGGGGATGACATCAACAAGTGGTTTGCTGCACTTGAGAGGGCCTGTATGGTACAGGGGGTCCCTCAAAGGCAGTGGGATGCTATTTTGTGGCTATCTTTCACTGGAAAGGGTAGGGATAGGCTCCTTACTGTTAGAGAAAGTGAAGCTAACAATTTCACAGTACTGAAGGATGCACTCTTGGATGGATTTGGCTTAACCACTGAACAATACAGGATTAAGTTCAGAGACACCAGAAAAGAGTCCTCTCAAGACTGGACAGATTTTGTGGACTGTTCAGTGAAGGCCTTGGAAGGGTGGTTACATGGCAGTAAGGTATCTGACTTTGAAAGCCTGTATAATCTTATTCTGAGAGAGCATATTCTGAAAAACTGTGTGTCTGACTTGTTGCACCAATACCTAGTGGAATCGGATCTGACCTCTCCCCAAGAATTGGGAAAGAAGTCAGGCAAGTGGGTCAGAACAAGGGTGAACAGAAAAGTTCATACAGGGGGTGACAAGGATGGCAAGAAGAAGGATGGTAAGTCTTCTGACAAGGGTGGGGACAAAGGTAAAAATACTGAGTCTTCATCAAGCCCACATAAATCCTCTGGTGGGGGTGGTGGGTCCAAATCCTCTTCCAATAATCAACCAAAAAGCCTTGGTGTTATTTGTATAAAGTCAAAGGCCATTGGGCAACTGATTCCAGTTGTCCAAAGAACAACACCAAACCTCCCACTACCACAACCCCTGCTGCAAATTCTAGTGCCCCTAGTAATAGCAGTGGTGATGGGAAACCTACAAATAGCCAATTCAAGGGTGTAGCTCGGCTCACTATTGGTAATGTAGTTCAAATCAAATCAAATCATTAAGATTTATAAAGCGCGCTACTCACCCGTGCGGGTCTCAAGGCGCTAGGGGGGAAAGGGGGGGTTATCGCTGCTCGAACAGCCAAGTCTTTAGGAGTCTCCGGAAAGCGGAGTGGTCCTGGGTGGTCCTGAGGCTGGTGGGGAGGGAGTTCCAGGTCTTGGCCGCCAGGAAGGAGAAAGATCTCCCACCCGCCGTGGAGCGGCGGGTGCGAGGGACGGCAGCAAGTGCGAGGCCAGCGGAGGGGGCGGGTGGGGACGTAGAAGCTGAGGCGTCTGTTGAGGTATTCCGGTCCCTTGTTGTGGAGGGCTTTGTGTGCGTGGGTGAGAAGACGGAAGGTGATCCTTTTGCTGACTGGGAGCCAATGCAGGTGTCTCAGGTGTGCGGAGATGTGGCTGTTGCGGGGTACGTCGAGGATGAGGCGGGCCGAGGCGTTTTGGATGCGTTGCAGGCGGTTTTGGAGTTTGGCGGTGGTCCCGGCGTAGAGGGTGTTGCCGTAGTCCAGGCGACTCGTGACAAGGGCGTGGGTCACGGTTTTTCTGGTGTCGGCGGGGATCCAGCGGAAGATCTTGCGGAGCATGCGGAGAGTGAGGAAGCAGGCGGAGGACACGGCGTTGACTTGCTTGGTCATGGTGAGAAGAGGGTCCAAGATGAAGCCGAGGTTGCGGGCGTGGTCTGCGGGGGTCGGTGCGGTGCCGAGGGCCGTGGGCCACCAGGAGTCGTCCCAGGCGGACGGGGTGTTGCCGAGGATGAGGACTTCCGTTTTTTCAGAGTTCAGCTTTAGGCGGCTGAGCCTCATCCAATCTGCGACGTCCTTCATACCCTCTTGTAGGTTGGTCTTGGCGCTGGCGGGGTCCTTGGTGAGGGAGAGTACAAGTTGGGTGTCGTCGGCGTAGGAGGTGATGATGATGTCGTGCTTGCGTACGATGTCGGCGAGGGGGCTCATGTAGACATTGAAGAGTGTCGGGCTGAGCGATGAGCCTTGAGGTACGCCGCAGATGATCTTGGTGGGTTCTGAGCGAAACGGAGGGAGGTAAACTCTTTGGGAGCGGTTAGCGAGGAAGGAGGCGATCCAGTCCAGGGCCTGGCCTTGGATCCCGGTGGAGCGTAGGCGGGTGATTAGGGTGCGGTGACAGACGGTGTCAAAGGCAGCCGAGAGGTCGAGGAGAATGAGGGCGACTGTTTCACCGTTGTCCATCAGGGTTCTGATGTCGTCTGTGACTGAGATGAGGGCGGTTTCCGTGCTGTGGTTGGTTCGGAATCCGGTTTGTGAAGGGTCGAGCAGGTTGTTGTCTTCCAGGAAGGTGGTCAGCTGTTTGTTGACGGTCTTTTCTATTACCTTGGCTGGGAAAGGTAGAAGAGAGATGGGGCGGAAGTTTTTCAGGTCGCTTGGGTCAGCCGTAGGTTTCTTTAGTAGGGCGTTGACTTCAGCGTGCTTCCAGCATTCGGGGAAGGTAGCAGAAGAAAAAGAAGAGTTGATGACGGTCTGGAGGTGCGGGGCGATGATGTCGTCGGCTTTGTTAAAGATGAAGTGCGGGCAGGGGTCCGAAGGGGCGCCGGAGTGGATAGAGTTCATGATGGATTTGGTTTCTTCCGTGTTGATGTGGGTCCAGTTGTTGAGGGTGATGTCCGGGGAAGCGGGTTCAGTGGTGTATGGTTGGGTCTGGTGTCCGAAGCTGTCGTGGAGGTCGCTGATCTTGCGATGGAAGAAAGTGGCGAGGGATTCGCACAAATCCTGTGAGGGCGTGACGGCGTTGGCGCTGGCGCTGGGGTTGGAGAACTCTTTGACGATGCTGAAGAGTTCTCTGCTGTTGTGGCTGTTTTTGTCTAGTCTGTCGGTGAAAAAGTTCCTTTTGGCAGTGCGGATCAGGTGGTGGTGTTCGCGTGTAGCGTTCTTGAGGGCGGTCATGTTGTCAGCGGTGTGGTCCTTGCGCCAGGCCTTCTCAAGGGCACGACAAGTTTTCTTTGATTCTTTGAGGGTGTCAGAGAACCAGAGAGGTTTTTTGGTGTTGGTCTGTCGATGCGTGCGTTTGAGGGGAGCAAGGTTGTCAGCGCAGTTGGAGATCCAGTTTGTGAGGTTGAGAGCTGCGTCGTTGGGGTCGGTGGTGAGGGTGGGTTGGTTGGCGGCGAGAGCGGAGAAGAGTTGCTCTTCAGGGATCTTGTTCCACTGTCGACGAGGGATGGGTTGAGTGCGGAGGTGGGAGGTCTCGCGTCGGAATGTGAAGTGGACGCAGCTGTGGTCGGTCCAGTGTAGGGCAGAAGTGTGGCTGAAGAAGACGTGTTTGCTGGCGGAGAAGATAGGGTCGAGCGTGTGTCCGGCGATGTGGGTGGCGGTGTTCACCAGTTGTTTGAGGCCGAGGTTGGCGAGGTTGTCGAGCAGGGTGGTGGTGTTGGGGTCGTTGTTTTGTTCCAGATGGAAGTTGAGGTCGCCTAGGAGGATGTAGTCCGGTGAGGCGAGGGCGTGCGGGGAGATGAAGTCGGCGATGGCGTCGCTGAAAGAGGCGCGAGGTCCGGGAGGACGGTAGACGAGGGATCCTCTGAGGGTGGTCCTTGGGTCGGTGCGAATCTGAAAATGCAGGTGTTCAGCGGCGAGGGGGGGGTCTTCGGTGGAGGTGGTGACGCTGATGGAGTCTTTGAAGATGATGGCGACACCTCCTCCTACTTGGTTGGTGCGGTCTTTTCTGGAGATCTTGTAGCCTTCGGGGATGGCGGGTAGCGATGTCTGGAGCAGAGGAGGCGTTCATCCATGTCTCCGTGATGAAGGCGACGTCCGGGGCTGTGGAGTCCAGGAGGTCCCAAAGTTCAACGGCGTGCTTGTGGACGGAACGAGCGTTGACCAGGATGCACTTGAGGTGGTTGATGGCGCGTGGGCTTGTGGTCGTGGTAGTTGCGTGGTGGAAGATGCGTTTGCAGGAGTTGCAGGCGAAGGGTCCACGGGTGCGTTTGGGGTGAGCTAGGAAGCAGGTTTTGGAGCGCCCTGGGTTGAGGGTGTGGAGGGTGGTGGGGTCGTAGCGGATCAGCGGGGCTTGGGGGAGCTGGGGACCAGGCGCGGACGGGCGCAGACGCAATCGCGCAGCGGCCGCCATAAGAGGTAGGAGGGGGGGGGAGGGGTCAGCTGGGGGCGAATGGGAGCTGGGGGGCGGGGGCGTGCAGGAGGTCGCGGCGGGAAAGCGTGAGGGAGGGGGGGGGACAGGTAGAGTGAGAGGAGCTGGGGGAGGGGGTTTAGGGTGGAGGAGGGTGAGTGTTAGGAGGTTTGGAGATTAGGGAGAGAGATAGGAGTAGGGTTGTGAAGATAGGGGAGGGGGGGTTGTAGAGGTGGGTGAGGGAGAGAGGTAGAGTGAGAGGATAGGGAGATAGGTAGTAGAGGGGATGGCGGGACGGGGGGAGAGATAGAGAAATAGATAGAGAAAATAGATAGAGAAGTCGATAGATAGGGAAATAGATAGATAGACAGATAGGTAGGTAGGAGGAGGTGGAGAGTGGGGGAGTTAGATAGTGAGATAGGGAGCTAGAGAGATAGGAAGATAGGAGGAGTGAGGGAGGTAGATAGCGAACGGGTTAGCTAGGGGTGAGAGAGGGGGAGGCGAGTGAGGGAGGGGGATGAGGAAGGAGCAGGAGGGCAGGCTCGGGGGAAGAAGACGGAGGAGGTAGAAGAGCCGAAGACAGGAGAACAGAAGACAGAAGAACAGA
The DNA here is from genome assembly GCF_031143425.1 of Pleurodeles waltl. Taxonomy (NCBI): domain Eukaryota; kingdom Metazoa; phylum Chordata; class Amphibia; order Caudata; family Salamandridae; genus Pleurodeles; species Pleurodeles waltl. The sequence goes on along the minus strand of NC_090440.1, from coordinate 1,877,284,489 downwards.
AGACAGAAGAACAGAAGACCGGAAGAGCAGAAGACAGAAGAACAGAAGACAGAAGCACAGAAGATCGGAAGAGCAGAAGAACAGAGAAGAACAGAGAAGAACAGAGAAGAACAGAGAAGAACACAGAAGAACACAGAAGAACCGAGAAGAAGAACACAGAAGCACCGAGAAGAACAGAGAAGAAGAACACAGAAGACCGGAAGAACACAGAAGAACAGAAGGGAAGAACAGAAGAACAGAAGAGAAGAACAGAAGAACACAGAAGAAGATTGCAGAGGGGGAGCGAGGAGGAAGAGACAGAGAGGAGGAAAAGAAGCAGGAGCAGGAGAGAAGGTGAGTGGCGCGGGGCAGGGCGAGGGGCTGGGAGGAGGGGGTACTTACAGTTAGGTGGGTCTCAGGAACACAGGAACTCGGGAACTTGGGGGCGCTGCAGCGGCAGGGGGAGCGACCTACCCTTGGGTCAAGGGTCGCTACCACTGTCGCGCAGCGGCCGCCATAAGAGGTAGGAGGGGGGGGGAGGGGTCAGCTGGGGGCGAATGGGAGCTGGGGGGCGGGGGCGTGCAGGAGGTCGCGGCGGGAAAGCGCGAGGGAGGGGGGGGACAGGTAGAGTGAGAGGAGCTGGGGGAGGGGGTTTAGGGTGGAGGAGGGTGAGTGTTAGGAGGTTTGGAGATTAGGGAGAGAGATAGGAGTAGGGTTGTGAAGATAGGGGAGGGGGGGTTGTAGAGGTGGGTGAGGGAGAGAGGTAGAGTGAGAGGATAGGGAGATAGGTAGTAGAGGGGATGGCGGGAGGGGGGGAGAGATAGAGAAATAGATAGAGAAAATAGATAGAGAAGTCGATAGATAGGGAAATAGATAGATAGACAGATAGGTAGGTAGGAGGAGGTGGAGAGTGGGGGAGTTAGATAGTGAGATAGGGAGCTAGAGAGATAGGAAGATAGGAGGAGTGAGGGAGGTAGATAGCGAACGGGTTAGCTAGGGGTGAGAGAGGGGGAGGCGAGTGAGGGAGGGGGATGAGGAAGGAGCAGGAGGGCAGGCTCGGGGGAAGAAGACGGAGGAGGTAGAAGAGCCGAAGACAGGAGAACAGAAGACAGAAGAACAGAAGACAGAAGAACAGAAGACCGGAAGAGCAGAAGACAGAAGAACAGAAGACAGAAGCACAGAAGATCGGAAGAGCAGAAGAACAGAGAAGAACAGAGAAGAACAGAGAAGAACACAGAAGAACACAGAAGAACCGAGAAGAAGAACACAGAAGCACCGAGAAGAACAGAGAAGAAGAACACAGAAGACCGGAAGAACACAGAAGAACAGAAGGGAAGAACAGAAGAACAGAAGAGAAGAACAGAAGAACACAGAAGAAGATTGCAGAGGGGGAGCGAGGAGGAAGAGACAGAGAGGAGGAAAAGAAGCAGGAGCAGGAGAGAAGGTGAGTGGCGCGGGGCAGGGCGAGGGGCTGGGAGGAGGGGGGTACTTACAGTTAGGTGGGTCTCAGGAACACAGGAACTCGGGAACTTGGAGGAGCTGCAGCGGCAGGGGGAGCGACCTACCCTTGGGTCAAGGGTCGCTACCACTGTCGCGCAGCGGCCGCCATAAGAGGTAGGAGGGGGGGGGGAGGGGTCAGCTGGGGGCGAATGGGAGCTGGGGGGCGGGGGCGTGCAGGAGGTCGCGGCGGGAAAGCGCGAGGGAGGGGGGGGGGACAGGTAGAGTGAGAGGAGCTGGGGGAGGGGGTTTAGGGTGGAGGAGGGTGAGTGTTAGGAGGTTTGGAGATTAGGGAGAGAGATAGGAGTAGGGTTGTGAAGATAGGGGAGGGGGGGTTGTAGAGGTGGGTGAGGGAGAGAGGTAGAGTGAGAGGATAGGGAGATAGGTAGTAGAGGGGATGGCGGGAGGGGGGGAGAGATAGAGAAATAGATAGAGAAAATAGATAGAGAAGTCGATAGATAGGGAAATAGATAGATAGACAGATAGGTAGGTAGGAGGAGGTGGAGAGTGGGGGAGTTAGATAGTGAGATAGGGAGCTAGAGAGATAGGAAGATAGGAGGAGTGAGGGAGGTAGATAGCGAACGGGTTAGCTAGGGGTGAGAGAGGGGGAGGCGAGTGAGGGAGGGGGATGAGGAAGGAGCAGGAGGGCAGGCTCGGGGGAAGAAGACGGAGGAGGTAGAAGAGCCGAAGACAGGAGAACAGAAGACAGAAGAACAGAAGACAGAAGAACAGAAGACCGGAAGAGCAGAAGACAGAAGAACAGAAGAACAGAAGACAGAAGCACAGAAGATCGGAAGAGCAGAAGAACAGAGAAGAACAGAGAAGAACACAGAAGAACACAGAAGAACACAGAAGAACCGAGAAGAAGAACACAGAAGCACCGAGAAGAACAGAGAAGAAGAACACAGAAGACCGGAAGAACACAGAAGAACAGAAGGGAAGAACAGAAGAACAGAAGAGAAGAACAGAAGAACACAGAAGAAGATTGCAGAGGGGGAGCGAGGAGGAAGAGACAGAGAGGAGGAAAAGAAGCAGGAGCAGGAGAGAAGGTGAGTGGCGCGGGGCAGGGCGAGGGGCTGGGAGGGGGGTACTTACAGTTAGGTGGGTCTCAGGAACACAGGAACTCGGGAACTTGGAGGAGCTGCAGCGGCAGGGGGAGCGACCTACCCTTGGATCAAGGGTCGCTACCACTGTCGCGCAGCGGCCGCCATAAGAGGTAGGAGGGGGGGGGAGGGGTCAGTTGGGGGCGAATGGGAGCTGGGGGGCGGGGGCGTGCAGGAGGTCGCGGCGGGAAAGCGCGAGGGAGGGGGGGGACAGGTAGAGTGAGAGGAGCTGGGGGAGGGGGTTTAGGGTGGAGGAGGGTGAGTGTTAGGAGGTTTGGAGATTAGGGAGAGAGATAGGAGTAGGGTTGTGAAGATAGGGGAGGGGGGGTTGTAGAGGTGGGTGAGGGAGAGAGGTAGAGTGAGAGGATAGGGAGATAGGTAGTAGAGGGGATGGCGGGAGGGGGGGAGAGATAGAGAAATAGATAGAGAAAATAGATAGAGAAGTCGATAGATAGGGAAATAGATAGATAGATAGGTAGGTAGGAGGAGGTGGAGAGTGGGGGAGTTAGATAGTGAGATAGGGAGCTAGAGAGATAGGAAGATAGGAGGAGTGAGGGAGGTAGATAGCGAACGGCTTAGCTAGGGGTGAGAGAGGGGGAGGCGAGTGAGGGAGGGGGATGAGGAAGGAGCAGGAGGGCAGGCTCGGGGGAAGAAGACGGAGGAGGTAGAAGAGCCGAAGACAGGAGAACAGAAGACAGAAGAACAGAAGACAGAAGAACAGAAGACCGGAAGAGCAGAAGACAGAAGAACAGAAGAACAGAAGACAGAAGCACAGAAGATCGGAAGAGCAGAAGAACAGAGAAGAACAGAGAAGAACACAGAAGAACACAGAAGAACCGAGAAGAAGAACACAGAAGCACCGAGAAGAACAGAGAAGAAGAACACAGAAGACCGGAAGAACACAGAAGAACAGAAGGGGAAAACAGAAGAACAGAAGAGAAGAACAGAAGAACACAGAAGAAGATTGCAGAGGGGGAGCGAGGAGGAAGAGACAGAGAGGAGGAAAAGAAGCAGGAGCAGGAGAGAAGGTGAGTGGCGCGGGGCAGGGCGAGGGGCTGGGAGGAGGGGGGTACTTACAGTTAGGTGGGTCTCAGGAACACAGGAACTCGGGAACTTGGAGGAGCTGCAGCGGCAGGGGGAGCGACCTACCCTTGTTGGGGTTGGTCTTGTTAGGGAGACCACAGAGGCTGTTTTAGTCTCTGAAGGTGCCATTGATTTGGCCACCTTGGTTGCTTGTCCCCTTAATATGGATAAGTACAAGCAACTTCCCCTAATAAATGGTGTTGAGGTTCAGGCCTAAAGGGACACAGGTGCCAGTGTTACTATGGTCATAGAGAAACTGGTCCACCCTGAACAACACCTACTTGGTCAGCAGTACCAAGTGACAGACGCTCATAACAACACTCTTAGCCACCCCATGGCTGTTGTGAATCTCAACTGGGGGGGGTTACTGGTCCAAAGAAAGTTGTGGTTGCCTCATATTTACCTGTAGACTGTCTACTAGGGAATGATTTAGAGACATCAGCTTGGGCAGAAGTGAAGTTGGAGGCTCATGCAGCAAGGCCTGGCATTCCTGGGCATATTTTTGCTTTAACCAGGGCTCAGGCCAAAAAGCAAAAAGGACAGGGTAACTTGGATCCTGGAGCAATGGACCAAGTGCTCCCTAAAGCTCGGGGTAGCAAGGGTAAATCCCTACCCACTATCCCTCCCTCTACAGAGGATTCTCCTTCTGAGGAAGAATTTCCTCCCTGTGCAGAACCTTCAGCAGATGAGCTGGCAGCAGACACTGCTGAGCTTTTGGGTGGAGGGGGGCCTGCCAGGGAAGAGCTGAGTGTGGCACAGCAAACCTGTCCCACATTAGAGGGTCTCAGACAGCAAGCTGTCAAGCAGCAACATGGGGATGTCAGTGACAGCCATAGAGTTTACTGGGAGGACAACCTCTTGTACACCGAGGCAAGGGACCCAAAACCTGCAGCAGCCAGGAGATTGGTCATTCCCCTGCAGTACAGAGAGTTCCTCCTAACTCTTGCACATGACATTCCTTTGGCTGGGCATTTGGGCCAGATCAAAACATGGGGAAGGCTTGTCCCCCTATTTCACTGGCCTAGGATGTCAGAAGACACTAATGATTTTTGCAAGTCTTGTGTGATCTGCCAAGCCAGTGGCAAGACTGGTGGCACTCCAAAGGCTCCCCTTATTCCACTACCAGTGGTTGGTGTGCCCTTTGAGAGCGTAGGGGTTGACATAGTTGGCCCCCTTGACCATCCTACTGCTTCAGGCAATAGGTTTATCTTGATGGTTGTGGACCATGCCACAAGATATCCTGAAGCAATTCCTCTAAAGGACCACTACAGCTCATGCAGTGGCAAAAGCCCTCCTCAGAATCTTTTCCAGGGTTGGTTTCCCTAAAGAGGTAGTATCAGACAGAGGTAGCAACTTCATGTCTGCATACTTGAAAGCAATATGGAAGGAGTGTGGTGTTACCTACAAGTTCACCACCCCTTATCACCCACAGACTAATGGACTGGTAGAGAGGTTTAATAAAACTCTCAAAGATATGATAATGGGACTCCCTGAAAAACTCAGGAGGAGATGGGATGTTCTGTTACCTTGCCTCTTTTTTGCTTACAGGGAGGTACCCCAGAAAAGAGTGGGCTTCAGCCCCTTTGAACTCCTCTTTGGACACCCTGTAAGAGGTCCACTCACTCTTGTGAAGGAGGGTTGGGAACAACCTTTAAAAGCTCCTAAACAGGACATAGTGGACTATGTACTTGACCTAAGATCCAGAATGGCCAAGTACATGAAAAAGGCCAGTAAAAACCTCCAGGCCAGCCAGGAGCTGCAAAAGCAATGGCATGACCAGAAGGCTGTTCTGATCCAGTACCAACCAGGACAGAAGGTGTGGGTATTGGAGCCTGTGCCTCAAGAGCACTCCAGGACAAATGGAGTGGACCCCATCTAATTGTTGAGAAAAAGGGTGAGGTCACCTATTTGGTAGACCTGGGCACTGCCAGGAGTCCCCTTAGGGTGATTCATATCAACCGCCTAAAACCCTACTATGACAGGGCTGATCTCACCCTGCTCATGGCAACAGATGAGGGACAGGAAGAAGAGAGTAACCCTTTCCTTGATCTCTTTTCCATCACTGAAACAGATGCTTTAGTGGAGGGAGTAGTTTTGGCAGATTGTCTGACTGCAGAACAGAAAGACAACTGCATAAATCTCCTTGGACAATTTTCTGACCTCTTTTCAATTGTGCCAGGTACAACATCCTGGTGTGAACACACAATTGATACTGGTGACAGCCTGCCTGTCAAGAGTGAGATTTTTAGGCAGCCTGACCATGTCAGGGACTGCACAAAACAAGAGGCACAGAAGATGTTGGATCTGGGAGTGATTGAGCCTTCTTAAAGACCATGGGCTTGCCCAGTGGTGCTTGTACCAAAACCTCACACCAAAGATGGAAAGAGGGAGATGAGGTTTTGTGTAGACTACAGAGGTCTCAATCAGGTAACAAAAACTGATGCTCACCCTATACCCAGGGCAGATGAGCTCATTGATATATTGCCATCTGCCAAGTATCTTAGCACCTTTGATTTGACTTCAGGGTATTGGCAGATCAAATTGGCTGAGGATGCTAAATCAAAGACTGCATTTTCAACTATAGGAGGGCACTACCAATTTACAGTGATGCCCTTTGGTTTGAAAAATGCACTTGCCACTTTTCAGAGGTTGGTGACACAGTCCTGCAAGGGTTGGAGGCTTTTAGTGCAGCATATCTAGATGATATTGCTGTCTTTAGCTCCACCTGGGATGAGCACCTGGTCCACCTTTGGAAAGTTTTGGAGGCCCTGCAAAAGGCAGGCCTCACTATCAAGGCCTCAAAGTGCCAGATAGGGCAGGGTAAGGTGGTTTATCTGGGACACCTGGTAGGTGACCTCAGGGGAAAATCCAGACAATCATGGATTGGGTTCCCCCTACAACTCAGACCCAGGTGAGAGCCTTCTTAGGCCTCATAGGGTATTACAGGAGATTCATTAAAAACTATGGCTCCATAGCAGCCCCTCTTAATGATCTCACTAGTAAGAAAATGCCTAAAAATGTATTATGGACAGCTAGCTGTCAGAAAGCTTTTGAGGAGCTCAAACAGGCCATGTACTCTGCACCTGTCCTAAAAAGCCCATGTTACTCCAAGAAATTAATTGTTTAAACTGATGCATCTGAATTAGGGGTAGGGACAGTCTTATCACAACTGAATTCTGAGGGCCAGGATCAACCAGTTGCTTTTATCAGCAGAAGGTGGACCCCTAGAGAAAAGTGTTGGTCTGTCATAGAGAGGGAGGCCTTTGCTGTGGTCTGGGCACTTAAAAAGTTGAGGCCATACCTGTTTGGCACTCACTTTATTGTTCAGACAGACCACAAACCTCTACTTTGGCTAAAACAAATAAAAGATGAAACCCCTAAATTGTTGAGGTGGTCCATATCTCTACAGGGAATGGACTATACAGTGGAACATAGACCTGGGAGTACCCACTCCAATGCAGATGGACTCTCCAGATATTTCCACTTAGACAATGAAGACTCATCAGGTCATGGCTAGTCTTATTGTCCTTCGTTTGGGGGGGTTGTGTAGGAAAGTGCCATCTTGCCAGGCGTGTTAACCCTATATTTCACTGTATATATGTTGTTTTAGTCTATGTGTCACTGGGACCCTGCCAGGCAGGGCCCCAGTGCTCATAAGTATGTGCCCTGTATGAGTCCCCTGTGTGATGCCTAACTGTCTCACTGAGGCTCTGCTTACCAGAACCTCAGTGCTTATGCTCTCTCTGCTTTCCAAATTTGTCACTAACAGGCTAGTGACTAAATTTACCAATACACATTGGCATACTGGTACACCCATATAATTCCCTTGAATATGGTACTAAGGTACCCAGGGTATTGGGGTTCCAGGAGATCCTTATGGGCTGCAGCATTTCTTTTGCCACCCATAGGGAGCTCTGACAATTCTTACACAGGCCTGCCACTGCAGCCTGCGTGAAATAACGTCCACGTTATTTCACAGCCATTTACCACTGCACATAAGTAACTTATAAGTCACCTATATGTCTAACCTTCACCTGGTGAAGGTTCGATGCAAAGTTACTTAGTGTGTGGGCACCCTGGCACTAGCCAAGGTGCCCCCACATCGTTCAGGGCAAATTCCCCAGACTTTATGAGTGTGGGGACACCATTGCACGCGTGTACTATACATAGGTCACTACCTATGTATAACGTCACAATGGTAACTCCGAACATGGCCATGTAACACGTCTAAGATCATGGAATTGTCCCCCCAATAACATTCTGGTATTGGGGGGACAATTCCATGATCCCCCGGGTCTCTAGCACAGGACCCGGGTACTGCCAAACTGCCTTTCCGGGGTCTCCACTGCAGCTGCAGCTGCTGCTGCTGCCAACCCCTCAGACAGGTTTCTGCACTCCTGGAGTCCAGGCAGCCCTGGCCCAGGAAGGCAGAACAAAGGATTTCCTCTGAGAGAGGGTGTTACACCCTCCCCCTTTGGAAATAGGTGTGAAAGGCTGGGGAGGAGTAGCCTCCCCCAGCCTCTGGAAATGCTCTGCATAAGCCAGTTTACACCGGTTCAGGGATCCCCCAGCCCTGCTCTGGCGCGAAACTGGACAAAGGAAAGGGGAGTGACCACTCCCCTGACCAGTACCTCCCAGGGGAGGTGCCCAGAGCTCCTCCAGTATGTCCCAGACCTCTGCCATCTTGGAAACAGAGGTGTTGGGGGCACACTGGACTGCTCTGAGTGGCCAGTGCCAGCAGGTGACATCAGAGGCTCCTTCTGATAGGCTCTTACCTAACCTGGTAGCCAAACCTCCTTTTCTGGCTATTTAGGGTCTCTGCTTTGGGGAATTCTTCAGATAACGAATGCAAGAGCTCACCAGAGTTCCTCTGCATCTCCCTCTTCACCTTCTACCAAAGAATCGACCGCTGACTGCTCCAGGACGCCTGTCAAACCGCAACAAAGTAGCAAGACGACTACCAGCAACATTGCAGCGCCTCATCCTGCCGGCTTTCTCGAGGTGGTGCATGCTCTGGGGGTAGCCTGCCTTCACCCTGCACCAGAAGCTCTGAAGAAATCTCCCGTGGATCGACGGAATCTCCCCCCTGCTAATGCAGGCACCAAAAGACACATCACTGGTCCTCTGGGTCCCCTCTCATCCCGACGAGCGCGGTCCCTGGAACACAGCAACTCTGTCCAAGTGACTCCCACAGTCTAGTGACTCTTCAGTCCACGTTTGGTGGAGGTAAGTCCTTGCCTCCCCACGCTAGACTGCAAAGCTGTGTACAGCGTGATTTGCAGCTGCTCCAGCTCCTGTGCACTCTTCCAGGATTTCCTTCGTGCACAGCTAAGCCTGGGTCTCCAGCACTCCGTCCTGCAGTGCACAACCTTCTGAGTTGTCCTCCGGCGTTGTGGGACTCCCTTTTGTAACTTCGCATTGACTCCAGTTCACTTTTCTTCCAAGTGCCTGTTGGGGTACTTCTGCGGGTGCTGCCTGCTTCTCTGAGGGCTCTCTGAGTTGCTGAGCGCCCCCTCTGTCTCCTCCTCCAAAAGGCAACATTTCCTGGTCCTCAGCAGCACCCAAAAACCTCTACTGCAACCCTTGCAGCTAGCAAGACTTGTTTGCAGTCTTTCTGCATGGGAACACCTCTGCAAGCTTCATCGCGACGTGGGACAGCCGTCTTCCAAAGGAGAAGTTCCTAGTCCTCTTCCTTCTTGCAGAACTCCAAGCTTCTTCCAACCAGTGGCAGCTTCCTTTCAGCTTCAGCTGGGGTTTCCTGGGCTCCTACCACCCCGGACACTGTCGCAACTATTGGACTTGGTCCCCTTGTCTTACAGGTACTCAGGTCCGGAAATCCGTTGTCAGTGCACTGCTGGTGTTTGTTCTTCCTGCAGAATCCCCCTGTCACGACTTCTGTGCTCTCTGGGGGTAGTAGGTGTACTTTACTCCTACTTTTCAGGGTCTTTGGGTGGGGTATTATTCTAACGCTCACTGTTTTCTTACAGTCCCAGCGACCCTCTACAAGCTCACATAGGTCTGGGGTGCATTCGTGGTTCGCATTCCACTTTTGGAGTATATGGTTTGTGTTGCCCGTATACCTATGTGTTCCTATTGCAACCTATTGTAATTCTACACTGCTTGCATTACTTTTCTTGCTCTTACTTACCTGATTTGGGTTTGTGTACATATAACCTGTGTATATATCTTATCTTCTTACTGAGGATACTCACTGAGATACTTGTGGCATATTGTCATAAAAAATAAAGTACCTTTCCTTTTTAGTAACTCTGTGTATTGTGTTTTCTTATGATATTGTGCATATGATATAAGTGGTATAGTAGGAGATTTGCATGTCTCCTAGTTCAGCCTAAGCTGCTTTGCCATAGCTACCTTCTATCAGTCTAAGCTGAAACCACCTCTTCTACACTAATAAGGGATAACTGGACCTGGCACAAGGTGTAAGTATCTCTGGTACCCACTACAAGCCAGGCCAGCCTCCTACATCATGTCTGTGGAGATTTTTCTTCAGGGAATATGGCACTTGCACTGCATATTATCAACACAGAACAAGCATGGGGTGGTGTTGTGTTCACGCCATTATACACATATGCCTTCCATTGCCCCCACAAATGGCCCCAAAATAGTACCAAATTGCAATAACTTTCTTAATAATATCTTGTTGGAAGTGGAAACGGGATGAACAAAGGAAAAAATAGTTTGCTTGCTACACCGAAAATCTTTGCCACTCTGGGACACCTAGCCAATAGGTCTCCCATTAGAGTGCAAAAACATGCAAATGGCATTTTACACACAACTGTGTTTGCTTGTGCTCCCATACTGAAACCTGGCCACTTGCTTGGCCAATTCTATTTTAAGCTCAATCCAGCTGTACTGAATTCACTGACATGGACATGATATAATGCCTTGAAAGAAATTTTGGCTTCTATTAGTGGCAATTCACAGACTGAAGCTGAGAGATGATGTGACAAACTGAACTATGCCCAATGATACTATGGCTGCCATATTTTGAATATAGTGGAGTTATATTAATGCTTTGATGATTTACTGTTAATCCCATTACTTTGATTATATTTTCTCATTAAACCATGAAATGGGTCCACTCCATGGAGACAGTCACTTTCTGTCCACCTACAGGAAAAATAACCTGTCCCCATCCAGGTGTCCCTTTAAAGGACCACTTCTGCTCAGAAACCTCTTGAGTTGGTGTCCAAAACAGCCCAACAGGCTGTGATCAAAACCAAGCACACAGCAGGGAGGGCCAGAGTGTTGAAAGGAGTGGAACGAGAAACTAGAAACTCCTCATCACTTCCTTTTCCAAGTCCTTACATGATGAGAAGAAGGAAAGACCTGCAGTGATAACCCACCAAGATAGCCAGCCAGAAACGGAAAAGTCCAAAGGAGGAAGAACTGAACCCAGAAGGACAGCAAAGTCCCACATGTTAGTGACAGACCAAGTAAACAGGCAGTAAAAGCTCAAAAGGGAGACGACACAGCCAATGCACCCAGAGGAACAGTGGCTGAAAATAGAGGACACCTGCAATTGTGACCGACAAGAAGCACTAGGAGTGCCAAGGAAGCCAAAGGCAGATGTCAGATATAGAACCTACAAACAGTGACACAGTAAAAGAGAGAAAGAGGCAGTAGCACATAGACCTTTTAGCAAAGCAGACATCACAGCTCAAGCAACCACCTGACAAAGGGGGAGGCTTTCAGGAACAGTAGAGGCAAACAAGAAAGCCCAGATCAGAGACGGTACACGGAAAACCCAATCTCGTACACACCCTTTGTAATAAAGGGTGAGTTATCACAAACAAACACAACACCACACAAACAACAGGCGACAAGAGCAAACTGGCTGAAGAAAAGTACCAAAGGAAACTACATGGGAATCCAGAAGCGAGGCCAACAGTCATCAACAAGGCAGCAGATGAGTGAGAAACACACTGGAGTGTAATAACCAACCTAAAGGAAGGGACAAAGCGAGGTAAAAAAAAACTCGCCAGGAGAAGCATACCCTGCACAAAGGACTAAGACACAACACCGAAGGAGACAAACCCAGAAAGTGAAAGACATGTACACATGTGCACCAATACATGTCTACCCACACGAGACCACAGGTGAGATTGGGCAAGTGCAGAAATCCAAGCCAATAGGAACAAAAAATATCAGATGTGAAAAAAGGAACCAAAAAGCCAAGCCGAGAGCAGATGCAGCCCATGCCTAGTATCCAAATTGTGTGGTGAACCTCACACTAAAACTGATAGAGGAAGAAGAAGTCTATGGTCCTAACAAGAATCAAATCATCAAATCATAAATATTTATGAAGCGTGCTACTCACCCGTACGGGTCTCAAAGCGCTAGGGGGAAGGGGTTACTGCTGCTCGAAGAGCCAGGTATTGAGTAGTCTCCGGAAAGCGGAGTGGTCCTGGGTGGTCCTGAGGATGGTGGGAAGGGAGTTCCATGTCTAGGCCGCCAGGTAGGAGAAGGACCTCCCACCCGCTGTGGTGCGGCGGATGCGAGGGACGGCGGCGAGAGCGAGGTTGGCGGAGCGAAGAGGACGGGTGGGAGTTTAGAAGCTGAGGCGGCGGTTGAGGAGTTCGGGTCCCTTGTTGAGGAGGGCTTTGTGTGCGTGGGTGAGGAGTCGGAAGGTGATCCTTTTGTTGACGGGAAGCCAGTGCAGGTGTCTCAGGTGGGCAGAGATGTGGCTGTTGCGGGGTATGTTGAGGATGAGGCGGGCGGAGGCGTTTTGAATTCGTTGCAGACGTTTCTGGAGTTTAGAGGTGGTTCCTGCATATAGTGTGTTGCCGTAGTCAAGGCGGTTTGTGACGAGGGTGTGGGTCACGGTCTTTCTGGTGTCGGCGGGGATCCAACGGAAGATCTTTCGGAGCATGCGGAGGGTGAGGAAGCAGGAGGATGATACAGCGTTGACTTGTTTGGTCATGGTGAGAAGTGGGTCCAAGATGAAACCGAGGTTGCGTGCGTGGTCTGAGGGGGTCGGTGCGGTGCCAAGGGCCGTGGGCCACCAGGGCGGTCGGGGGTGTTTCCGAGGATGAGGACTTCTGTTTTGTCTGAGTTCAGTTTCAGACGGCTGAGTTTCATCCAATCTGCGACATCTTTTATTCCATCTTGCAGGTTGGTCTTGGCGCTGGTGGGGTCCTTGGTGAGGGAAAGTATCAGTTGAGTGTCGTCGGCGTAGGAGGTGATGATGATGCTGTGTTTGCGTACGATGTCGGCGAGGGGGCTAATGTAGACATTGAAGAGTGTCGGGCTGAGCGAGGAGCCTTGTGGGACGCCGCAGACGATCTCGGTGGGGTCTGAGCGAAAAGGTGGGAGGTAGACTCTTTGGGAGCGGTTGGAGAGGAAGGAGGTGATCCAGTCCAGGGCCTGTCCTTGGATCCCGGTGGATCGGATGCGGGATATTAGGATCGAAGGCAGCCGAGAGGTCGAGGAGGATGAGGGCGACTGTTTCTCCGTTGTCCATCTGGGTTCTGATGTCGTCTGTGACTGAGATGAGGGCGGTTTCTGTGCTGTGATTGGCTCGGAATCCGGACTGAGAGGGGTCGAGTAGGCTGTTGTCTTCAAGGAAGTTGGTAAGTTGCTTGTTGACGGTCTTCTCTATGACTTTGGCGGGGAATGGGAGGAGCGAGATGAGGCAGAAGTTCCTCAGGTCGCTTGGGTCCGCCGTGGGTTTTTTCAGTAGGGCGTTGACTTCAGCGTGTTTCCAGCTCTCGGGGAAGGTAGCAGACGAAAACAAGCTGTTGATGATGGTCTGGAGGTGCGGGCGATGATGTCGTCGGCTTTGTTGAAGATGAATTGTGGGCAGGGGTTCGAGGGGGCAATGCATTCAACAGTAGGCAAAGCATGATGAGGAAAGGTAAGGCTCTCACACCAGCAAGGGGCATAGAAGAAGACATCACCAGAACACAGCAGCATACAGCCCAATAAGAAATGACACAGTTACGATAACTACTGGCAAGGGCATCTCACCCCCCAAGCTTAAATGTCCCAAAGGCAGCCAGTCCTGAAAATCCCAGAGGGACCACCAGTGGCCAAGAAAGACAACCTGTCACAAAATGAGCATACTGGAGCAGCAGTGGAAGCTTTCCAGTGCAGCAAACACGCTCCAAGCATTGCAGACCCAAAAAGGCAGGTGCTCAAAGAAAATACCAACAGCAAATCCTCAGTTCTGCTATCCTGGTTGGGCGTGGGGAAAATCCACATCTTGGTAGGAGGATGACAGCAGCATCCTGAAAAAGAACCCAAAACTCCTGCCCCAAGGAGCTAGGGAAGGCAGGCCAGGCACAAACTAGAACTACACATCCTCAAACAAGTCGAGCAGGAAGGCATGGGTGCACACAAAGCCAGCAGAAAGTAGGTCACAAGCTCAGCAGGGGTTCAGAATGTCAGCAAAAGTCAGAAACACAATCCACAGCAGGAAGGAAAAACCTAAATAAGGGCCACAAGGAAAGCAGGAACTCACATCTTAAGACAGGAAGCACAGGGTAACTTCCTCACAAAGATGGCAGACAAAACAAAAGGTTTCTGAACAGAAGTGGTACATAGTAGGTACACCTGGAGGGAGGAGGACTTGATTTTCTGTTATTTTAGGTAGGCAGCGAAATGCCTATCTCCTTGGCATGAGCTTCATTGTATGGATGCATCTCATGACACAGTGGCTGGAATGAGGAAGTGGTGAGATAATAGAACTTTTTGCAGTCACAGATAAAGTGAATTGCTGTAGCTAAACCATAAACTAATAGTGACATTGACAGATTTCACTTTAGGAGATTGAACTATTCAGATATTGTTGGTGTGCATGATAACGAGGAGGTCATAGGAATGGGTGAGTTGGCTTGCTGATCAAGATAGAGAGTGTGAAGAAGTTCAATGATGGCGAGGTTCTATACTAGCCCACTGATGAAAGACTGGTGTTAAAAGGTTAAAATACAGGAGAGAACACCTACTTGTGTATGATCAAATAAGAATGATCTAAGTCCCATAACAGCAGCAATCCGAATTCCAATTCCCAGGAGCCTGCGTTGAATAATATCATGGTGGACTGTCTCAAAAGTTCCTGACAGGTCGAGAAGGATGGGGGTGAAGATACAGTTACTATCCACCAAAATCTGTAAATCATCTAAGGCAGCTACCATTACATTTATTGGGTACGATTAAAGTGGATGAAAAGTGACTCCACTGGGTCTGGCAGATTGCTAGAACGAGCATTTCATCTCTTAGTACATGTGTTCAGTTTATGATATCTACTCATTTTTGTTCTGAAAACGAAATAGAATGAATCAGGAAGAACAGGAGTGTTCAATCTGTGTCAGTTTGGTGGCTGAGTACTACGTCAAATGGGTCACAGGTGGCTTCCTTTTTATTAGCACTAATTAACAAGTATTTCGGTTGAATGTGCTCAGGTAATTGTGCTAAAGAGTATGTGGGATTAAGTTATTGGTCTGATTTTGTTTCTCTTTATTATTGTGTCCACAAAACTACTGCAACTGATTTGATAGCTCTCTAAAGACTGTTCTTGTTTTGGGAGATTAAGCTATGAAAGGGTTTGCAGATTTAAATAAGACTTGTCTCCCCCCATTAAATAAATTGTTAATTCTAAGGTCTTTGTTGACATTTGGATTAAGAAAAAGGTTGTGGCCTCCTCTTCTGAATCAAACTTGCATTTATTTTTTCAACAATGCACACATAACCTTTTTAGATAATATAGCGTGATGCTAAAATATCAAAGACAGTGATCCCCACTTCACTGTTTGTAACTGAAACTGTACAGCACCATCAACTAATGTATTAACACCACCAAATTCCTGTGTACTGTTTTGGAACTCTTATCATGTATGCCTGGGGGTACTTTATCCAATATAATACACGGTCACACCATCACCGTTCCCAAAAGCTACTTAAAACCTTGGTGCACAGCTTTTTCATATGAAAGAGAGAGCATGTTTGCAAACATGAAGAATGAAAGTAAAACCTCTAGTGCAAAACTAAACACATCAAGAACCTGTTAGGTATTTTTGGAAAACTGATGTTAGAAACAGTTCAATACCAGTCAGTTTTCTTTTTTTAAAAGGTGCAGTAGCTTGGAATGTATAGAAATATGCGGAAATATTCTTGCTTTTCTAAGAAGTGTAAAAATAAATGTTTTCTCTCTGCTTGTCAATGTAAACTGGAAAAATACACCAGAAGAAAGAAATGCAACTTTCTGTTTTCCTTGCTTTACACAGCTGCTTCAATTGTGCTCCATAACCTGACCTGCCTTTCTCCTTGGCTGTTGGCTCTGGAGGCAGGCATTGTGACATCAGAACTCAACTGTAATAACTTATAAGAGTCAAGTTTAGACATCTTTTCTTCACAATCAGTGACTGGGTATATCACAAGTCGCTGATTATATGAGGGTTAAAGTACCCCCTGCCGTACATTGTAAGGTCATTTCAAGTCACTGAGGAGTTCCCTAAGGAGGAACGAGCTGAAGGCCGAGTTCCTTTGTAAGTTTATGGAACTCTAAGGGGACTTTCTATATCCATTTCATGTAAGCCAGGGGGTACTTTATCCCATATAATACATGGTCATACAGCACCTTTTCCACAAACCACTTAAAACCTTGGTGCATAGTTATTTCAAATGAAAGTGTGAGCATGTTTGCAAACACGAAGAGTAAAAATTAAACCTGTAAAGCAAAATTAAACACATCAAAATATTTCTGGTAAACAGATATTAAAACAAGTTCAATACAAGTCACTTTTTGTAATTTGGAGAACTATGGAAACAGAGTCTAGCTTTTCTCGATCTATGGATTGCAAAAAATAACCATATTCTCTCTGCTTATCATTCTAAGCTAGTAAAATAGAGCAGAAGAAAGGAAAGCAAAGTTCCTTCTGTTTTCCTTGCTTTACATGGGTGCTTCAATAGTGCTCATGGACATGACCTGCCTTTCACCTTAACAGGCAGCAGGCATTGTGAAGTTAGAACTGGACCATAATAACTTATAATAGTTGAGTTCCCACATCTGTCACATGTAG
Source organism: Pleurodeles waltl (assembly GCF_031143425.1). Lineage (NCBI taxonomy): Eukaryota > Metazoa > Chordata > Amphibia > Caudata > Salamandridae > Pleurodeles > Pleurodeles waltl. The sequence goes on along the minus strand of NC_090440.1, from coordinate 1,877,267,787 downwards.
TCCATTATAAAGAAATCAGAGACTGACATTTTTACAGTGAAATCACAGGTTGACGTTTTATGCAGGAAATTACACAATCCCATATATTATAATCACCTTTAGAACAGAACAAAGTATTAAATGAGAGACTTTGTAATTGCAAATAATTTGCACCACTATTTTTTTTACATCTAAATTCTCCTCTTCACAAATAAGCAAATCAAATAATGCTGTTGAGTAATTTACAAAAAGTAGCTATTTAAGAAAAACATGACAGCGAACCTGTAAATGAGAAATATATTGCATGAAATATGCTATTATTTCACTCCTTCTATCATAAGGAGTGATCTTAAATTACATCTATACCATACCGAAATGAACAGTGTATACAAGAAGTAAATTGAGTAAAGTAGAACATAATAGAATGTCATAAAGTAGAGACATTTCTGGTGCATTATAACAATGTAAAAGAAGATTAAATAAAGTGAAGGACTCGAGTAGGACTGTTTCTGGAACTACTTCAATAGAGGTACAAGTTATAAATGTTTTTCAATGAAACAAAATCAAGTTGTAAAATTAAGACGTTTCTAGATTTTAGAGAATGAAAAGGGATAGTTCAGAAATCGTCTTAGCGTGTAATGCAATAAAGAATGTAAACTAGAGGGGTTTCCATGAATGCTCTTGCAAAGAGACGCAAAACAGCAATGTCTCCAGAGCGTATTGGAGTAAAAAGTGAATAACTGGTTGTTTTCATAACGCAATGTATGACATGGCATAAATTAGATTTTTTCTGTTACAATCACTTTTATTCTAATAAGTATTATTATAAAGTGCTAGTCAACAGCGAGGAAACAGGGTGCTTTATAAAGAAACAACACCAAGATGTGCAAGTCATCCTTAACATGAAATCTAGACATAACATTTAGATATTAGAAAGTGAAATAGCAAAGAGCAGACCGGGGACATCATACTCTTCTTCTAGCAATTAAGGGTTAGTGCAGTTATCACAGGGAATGAAAAAAGTACATCAGCAGAGGAGGGTCGATATTCACATTATGATAGAAGTGCCGAGTAGCATAACAGAGAGGATAAGGAAGAGCTCTGGAGAGAGCGGGTAGGAAGTGGAAATCAATTGGTGGGTGAGATGGGAGTAAGGTATACAGAGTGGCAGTAGAATGATATGGAAAATAAGTTATGGTAGGCCAAATTGGAGGGAGAATTATGTAAGCAGTCGAGCAGGGAGGGATGGGCTAATGTTTTCTGAACCCCATAAAGGCCACGTGAACTACATCAGCAGCTGGCCACTGGACCTGCTAATAGCCTTTTTTGGAGTCTTTCTTTATTGGTTTTCATTGCAACAGGACAGTCTTAGCAGCCCGGGTTAATAATTCCGGGTGGACATTAAGCTGGATCTAAAGAACAATACATGTCTTATCACAGTTTTAAAGAATAAAGCAATACATTAATTCATACATTAACACTTATGAGTGGTATCACGTTCTCTATGTCAAGAAATACTACCCCGCCCCTATTCCCCCTCCCACCTGCCAGTGGTTTATATTTTCCACTGTCTGAGGTCCTTCCTCTTCCCCCAATATAGACATGCTTCAAGTATTCAGTTTGTGTGGTGAGGGCCAGCAGTACTCTCCGGTTGATACACTGTCAAACTACGCCTGTCCAGTCAGTCCCTCCCAATGGGTAGACCTCCCGGCTCAGAGTTTGTGACCCACATCTCTGTGTATAGATAGAGTTCCATTTGAGAGTGAGGGGTCCATGTCCCCAGTGTCATATTGTGTATCTCCCTACACAATGAGGAGATTTACAGGATTACAGGAGCTTGCCAGTTTTAGGCATGGGCCCTACACAACATCAAACTGAGAAAGTTTATCCTGAACTTTGTAAACTCTTCTCTCATACATTGCTAGCTAGAAAAGTTCATCTGACCATTCTTGGAGTGTAGGTACAGAGGGCGAGCATCAGTGCCTGAAAATACAGATTTTCACGATCATCAGAGCCGTCGACATCCATCGTGTCCACTGAGAGGGGCTGTCATCTACATCTAAAACACATGTAGATTGGTTAATTTGGCTGATTCCAAAGCACTGTAAAAGCTGGTATTATGTAGTGGGTGCCATTCGGCCACCCAGTACTGAGTCATATTGGGCAGGACCATACAATATATAGCAGGTCACTTTCAGGTTCCGCACATCTCCAACAGCTGGCATGTGACAGGAAACGGGCCTTACTCAGTTTATATGGAGTTCAACACCAGTCATGCAGCACCTTAAAATAATAGTACTCCAACTATGCCTCCATTAAAGTTCTATCTTGATAGTCCAGCAAGTCCATCCAGACTTTGTCTGTATTATCCATGTTTAATCTGACCTGCCATGGTGTCCAGGTTTCCTATCTAGTGTTGTTCGAGTATAAGGAATCAAAAGTGAATTGATAGAGGTTGGAGCCCCCAGAAGTCCCCCCAAGTGTATGCATTTGTGTAGGGGTGACCGAGGAAAGACAGGTGGGTCCAGACCTAGTTTACTCACCAAACAGTGTCCCTGTTGACGATAATGCCAGTACTGCCTTGGAGTTTCACTAGTAAAGTAATCCATCTCCATCAGTTGAGCTGTGTGTAAACCATCTGGGAACTGTACAGTGGCCGGAGAGGACCTGCGCAGCTGCCTCTTGATTACATGGGACTGACTATGTTTATTGCCCAGTGTATTCTACTCTGCCTTTGCTGCTCTAAATGTAATTTATGTGACAGGAAGGGCAGAGCTATTTCAAGACAAATATTATTGCAGTCCCTCTACAACGCTGCCAGTTGCTGCAGTCGTGTGGTGCCCTTGGAACCTCTTCTAATCCTGAGTGCCTTGGATGGTGTGTCATGATTGGAGCCTTGAATGTTTCCTTTGAAAGTTTGATTGTTGTCCATCTGTTCTGTGCTTCTGATTCAATGCTCTCTTCCTCACAGGCAGCATTAATCAAAGCTTGCGACTTACACACTGAACCAGAGGAACAGGTCTTCCCCGTTGGCTGAGTATTGATTTTGTGGTATTCTGGCTACATGCATAAAACCAACTACAAATTACATCTGGCCACTACTCACGTTTTGGCAGCATATTACCTGTGACAATTTTCAGCATGACACCCTACAAATATTCCAAGCTTTTAGCTTTGAAGTAACAGCTGTTCTTCATCTTCAAGAGCAACGCAGAGACTACCTCCTAATCTCCCTATGAGTGATATGATCATTTGATTTATGCAAGGAGATCTGAGGAAGACCCCTGGATAAATTGGTAGGGAGAAGGAGGACTTATTGTATCTTAGGAGACGAATGGAAAATGCACAGGTTAATACAATAGACATTCCTTGTGCACATTTACACTGTCATTGTCATCTACTGATCTCGAATGTAGCCCAAATGTAACACAAATCTGATCTATTTTAAGTGAAGCATAATCCACAATAGGAAGTAAAGTACATTGATCCCTCAAAACTCTCAAGGGCGACCTAATGCTTGCTCCTTGCCAAAGATGTCTCCAGTCATCTCCAAAGTAATGTCACCAAGGATTTAAACATTTTTTGGTATTCACTAGCATTCTAGACCCTACACACATATTTTGTGTCTACAACTAGTAGTGACAGCTACAAGTTGACTCCTCTAAGAGCATGTTTTTCACATGAGACTGACAGACAACTAGCTATGCGGATTCCCCTGATGCCATCTTTGGTCGAAGAAAGAATGCAATGCAATATTACCCGTCGATATTCTTTGTAAGGCATGAGTGTGGTGTGAAGGCTTGGAGGGGTATTGTCCGAGTGGTGTTTTGTGTGGTGGTTTAATGTATAACATTGAACAGCATGCAGGATATCATTAAGAATTAAGCTAGCTGTGAGCCTTGCACCAAAAACCCATTAGCAGCACCATTGTCTAAATTAACCTTCATATTAAATCATATAGGAAGCAGTAGAGATATTTAGAAGGAAGGAAGTGTACCCTACATACAGTATGTATAATATTCCCCTTTTATCTTTAGTGGGAGTATAGCTGAGAGAGATTTCTAGCTGCAGATTCCTTACCTTTGAATTCCCCAGGCATCAGAATGGATCTGGAAACTTTTGCATGAGCAGTACCCCAATGCACTGGCTTTGGTTCTGCGCAGCATCGTTGGTGCCGGAAGTGATGTTGCGATCACCCATATAGGTTCCATCCAGGCGCGTGGATGTCAGTTCTTTTCTTTCCATGCCAATTAGTGCTGAGAACTATCCCTCTGTCTCTTTTTCATGAGCTTTTTTTCAACATTTTGTTGAATATTTTTTTTATTGTGTCGCAATGTCATCTAGAAAGGTATAGTTTAAGCCATATGGCGTTTTTCCCCACCCCGTGTCGGTTACGGAACACACCTTGTGTGCTTATGGTGTCTTGAGCATGAACACAACTCGAAGTCGGGCACATACTGTTGGGTCATGGCACTGAAAGCTTTGAGGGAGCAGTCCCTAAAGGTGCTTGCAGCCCTGCAATCAATGTCATTTGGTGTGACTCCTAGTACGTCTCGGTCCCCATCAAGAAAAAGGTCACAGGACCACTCCAGGAGCCCCAAGTCCTCTTTGTTACACTTGAGGTTCTTGGGACACATGCGGAAAAGGCACAAAGAGAAGAAGAAGTCTAAATGGACTCCAACTTCACCTTGTCCGTCGGCTGACGCGACGAGTGAGGAACATTGGTGTTCCAGGCACAGTTCTATGGAGCCGTTGACAGGTACGACTCCGCACTTCCTCCGTATCCGTGAGCTGAAGTGACCCCTGCTCAAGTTAAGGAGTTTTACGATAGCATGCACCAAGTATTCGATCGGGTCAACCCCTCCTGAGTGCCCGCAGACCCCGCAGGGTCAGAGGAGACCCCATCAGGTCCCACGTCGATGACTCCAGTCTCGGCTCTGATGGGGTCTCACGAATCCAATCACAGATCCGAATCAGCACTGGTCATGCTAACACAACCTTCTCTGGTGCCATGCCCAATGCCGATGCTCCAGGCAGTGCCGGCACCCACCAACACAGCCAGCTCCATTCTCATCCCCAATGACTCAGAGTCAGACAGGTGTCAGTCGACGCCAGTTTCAGCACCGGTAGGGCTCATTGGTCTTAGGTCATTGCCTGAGTGCTTTGTAAAGCAGCCAGGTACGGTGGAAGAGTGGGAGGGGTCACTGGACCCTTTAGAGTCATTGGACAGGTATGAGGGTGTAGGAGATGCCAGTGGACTGGACTCCTCCCCATGATACTGGCTTCCTCTCTCCACCCACCATAGCTATGGAGGAGGGAGCATCTTACGCAATGGTGGTGAAGAGGGCAGCTGAGGTCCTTGCCCTCAAACTTTCCTCAGTGGCAGTCAAGACTAACTTCCTCGTCCGAACCCTATTGGCCTTTAATGAAGCACTGACCTATGTCATTCTGGGAATTTGGTCCAAGCCCAAAACACAGAGGCTCCTGTGAACACGACAATTGCCTGCTGCCATCACCATGCCATGGGTGATCTTAGTTTCTTCAGCCAACTTTCCAATCCTGAGAGCTTGGTAGTCCAAGCCTCAACTCCCCATGGCTCGTTCCCTGCCACTCCCCTGGATAGAGAATCCAAGAGGCTGGACACACTTGGGAAGAAGATGTTTTCTTCTGCCAGCTTGGCATTGTGGGTGGTGAACACTGCATGCCTTTAGACCGTCCATCTATGGCATACAGTTGCACAAGTGCTGCCAGAGGTCCCGGAGGAGTCCCGGGCCATCCTCTCCAAGCAGTGAAAGACAGACAGACGCAGCAAAGTTCACCATTAGTTGTGGTCTGGAAACGACTGTCTCACTGAGCAGAGTGGTTTAGTTGACAGTGGCCTTACGGCACCATGTCTGCTGAGAACATCTGGTTTTTCGGGGAATGTCAGGCAAACCTCATGGACATGCATTTTGACAGGACTTGTCTCTTTGGAGAGAAGGCAGACTCAGCTTTGGAGTGTTTCAAGGACTCACAGCCTGCGGCCAAGACCTTGGGCCTCTCAGTGACACCTCACCCTTAGTTTGGCTTTTGCCCCTTTTGTGACTATGGAAGTCACGTCCCAACATGCCAACCCTATGCCAGCCACTGTTCTGCGCAAGCTTCCCAAGCTGTGCCCAATTGGCGGGAGAATCCAACATCATCTCCTACACTGGCAGTCCTTAACATCGGACAAATGGGTTTTGCAGATCATTCGGAGTGGCTACTCCCTCCCTTTCCAATCTTTCCCTCCCCCTATACCGCCATCTCGAGAACAGCTGGTGGAGGATCATCTGACCTTTCTCCAAGAGAACGTTACAGCTCTCCTGGCTAAGGAGTTTATACAAAGTGTTCTGATATCAGAAGTAGGCAGTGGTTGTTATTCCTTCTACTTTCTGATACCCAAAAAGAACAAGGGACTTCGCCCTATTCTAGACCTCTGAACCGTAAATCTCTTCTTCAGAAAGGAGAAATTCAAGATGCTCACTTTGGCTCAGGTCTTGTCTGCTGTCTGTGAACAGAAGGAAGGCATGCTTTCAATGCTAGCCAAATCACCCAGAGCTTTAGTAAGTTAATGTGGAGTTCAGATTCTGCCAGAGACCAGAGTCCTCTGATCTCCACCTCTCCCAGATGGCTGCCCCATCCCAGGAGTGACACATCTTTAACTACTGTCAGATCTGGTTAGGAAAGGGAGAGAAGTCTGCCTTTGACTGAATCTTGATTTGTGAGCCACCACTGCAGATCTTTTGTCCGAGACATTCCCCTGATGCCCGGGCCCACTGAAACATCAGGTCCCACTGCAGAGCCCGCATATGCCACCTGGCATGATTAACCAGCAGGATGCAGGAGGCCATGAGGACCAGTAGCCTCAGAGTCATTCTCACCAAAATGCAAGATAGAGGCTCAAAAATCGGTATGAGAACCCAAATATCATGGACTTGTTGCTCAGGAGGAAAAGCCTGAAAGTGCACTGTTTCCAGAACAGCTCCAATGAAAGGGAGAATCTGAGAAGGACTCAGCTGTGACTTCAGCACATTTATGGTGAACCCCAGCGAATGCAGAAGGTCTGCCGTAGTCTGAGGGTGGCAGACGACAGTCTGGGGTGAGGCCACCTTCAACAGCCAGTCGTTGAGGTAGGGGAAGACTGAAACCCCGAACCTGTGCAGATGAGCTGCAACCACCACTATCACCTTGGTGAACGCCCGATGGGTGGCCGTAAGGCCAAAGGGTTGCACGGTGAACTGAAAGTGCTCACAGCCTAACTTGAACCACAGGTAAAGCATGTGGGCAGTAGGGATGGGGATGTGAAAATACGCATCCTACAAGTCCAACACTACCAACCAGTCTCTTTGGTCTAGGGCACCACCACCATGTGGTACTGCAACAAGCAGGCGCAGTGGGGTCATGGACCTTTTTTCAAAAGGCCTTTTCTCAAGAGGACCATTTCTCTGAGCATGGCTAGAACAGCAGGGCATAACCCTGGTGGTTCAACACTTGACTGGGTCTATGAACCCCAGGGTGGGTGAACTCAACCGTCGGTGCCTGGCAGATTATGAGTGGCATGTCCATCTGGAGGTGGCAGAATGACTCTTTCAGCAAGGGGGGAGAGCCTTCATTAGATCTGTTTGCCTCTGAAGAGAATGTGCAATGTCAGCAGTTTTGTTCATTGGGATTTCCAAGGTGGCTGTTGCTCAGAGATGCTTTTCATCTCGGTGGAGTTCACATCTTCTTTACGCCTTTCTGCCTCTTCTGCCCAGAGTTCTCAAAAAGATCAAGAACAACAGGCCCGAGTAATCCAAGTAATTCTTGTGGCTCCAGACTGGGCATGGAGAGTTTGGTATCCTGAGCTTCTGGAAATGTGCATCGATCCTCTGATCAGGCTGCTCCTTTGGGGGGATCTTCTGCCGGAGCAGCAGGGGAGGGCTCTCCATCCAGCGACAATTGATAGCTTTTGACCTTCCTCCCAAAGTCTGTAAAGTTACTTTTGCAGCAACGTAGCCCCCCCACCAAATTGGTATACTCCTGCTGTTGGCAAAAGTTTGTAAAATATTAACAGAAAAGTCTATTGACCCTCTTTCTGCCTCTCTTTCTGATATTCTTCTCTTCATTCTTATCCTTGCCCAGCAGGGCTCTGCCCTGGACACTCCTAAGGGTTATCTCTCTGCTCTATCTGCTTTCCTGCGGCTGCCTGACCAACCCTCTTTATTTAAGTCCCCTATTGTAAATAGGTTTCTGAAAGGGCTTGTACATATGCTTCCTCCTTCGCCCTTCATTATGCCTCAGTGGGACCTGAACCTGGTTCTCATGTACCTCATGTGTGCTTCTTTGAGCCACTACACAATTGTCCCCTCTAGCTGCTTACCATCAAGACAGCCTTCTTAGTGGCAATAACTTCTGCCCAGAGGGTGAGTGAGCTGTGGGCTTTATCATCCAAGCCTCCCTATTTTTTGGTGTTCCCCACAAGGTGGTGTTTCACACCCAGGCCTCTTTCCTCATTTGTAACAATCTTTCACCCTGCGCACCTTTTACACTCCTTCACATCCCTCCAAAGAAGAGGAGTGACTCCACCTTCTGGACCCCAAAAAAGCACTGTCATTCTACCTTCACCGCACAAAAGCATTCCAGGTAGATGACCAACTCTTTATGGGGGATGTGGGAACTAAAAAGGTTTGGTCAGTACAGAAACAAACCATTTTCTGATGGGTCGTTCTCTATATTGAGATCTGCTATGCCCTGCCTAAAAAGCAGCCTCCCGAAGGTTTATGGGGCCATTCCACCAGAGGAAAAGCTGTGACCACAACTTTAGCTCTTGGAGTTCTAGTCCTCGACCTCTGGCATGCATCAATGTGGGCGCCCCTGCAAAAGTTTGCAAAACACTACTGCCTGAACAGTCAGGTCCGCAGAGACGGATGTTTTGCTTGTTCAAACCTGCAGGACTTTTTAGCCTAGCTAAATTTGTCTGTGGCCTACCGTCAGGATGGTATGGCTTGGGTAGCTATTTAAAGGTGAGAAATCTGCAGCTAGAAGTCTCTATCAGATGAACAAGTTACTTACCTTCAGCAACGCATATTCTGGTTGAGACAATATCTACCTGCAGGTTCCTCTCACACACCCATGCCTCCCCGCTCTGCAGACAGATTTCTAGGGATAGGTTTGTTCCTCTTTCAGGGCCCTAGTTTGGACACAAACTAACCAGTTCACTTCATGGCTCTGTGCTGTTGGCGTGGAAAATCATGAAAAATAACTTACGTGTGCCTGAGTGGTGCCTAAATCAGTGACTGCTATGTCATTTCCAGCACCATCAATGCCGCCACACTGAACTGAATGAAGCCACCCAATGGCGCACAGGGGTACTGCTCACTCAAAACTTTCCTGGTCCAGTCTGATGCCAGGGGAATTCAAAGAGAAGGAAACTGCAGCTAGATATTGTCACCACCCAATAATGCATTACCTAAGGTAAGCAACTTATTCTTCAGTGCTGCAGCAAAAGTGGAAGACTGATTTCCAGGTGGCACTAGGTTTTTATCATTAATTTGTTCGACAAGTTAGCTACATAGTTTTTAAGTTTTTTATAAATGGTTTGTCCTTTTAAGGGGAATGTGAGATCATGCAGAAGTTGGTCATGATGTCTAAGTCACGTTGAGTTGAGTTTTTTGATGAGTGTGGTTGTGCTTCACATTTGAAAGAGGCCTCAAACAAGCTTTGTGCTAGAGTGTAGTTGGTTATATGGAGCTATGCATCAGTCAGAAAAGCCAAAGATTTGTCCATTGTGGATGGTGAAGGGACACTGAAATCACCTCCCTCGCCCTCCTATAGCTCTCTAACAGAAATTAATAACATTAAACCCACTACTAACACATTATCATCGAAAATTTCCCAGTAAATGAGCACATTAAGAAAATCTGATACACAATCCACTAAATCGCTTTCCTGGAAGATTAGAACATAATGGGCTGAACAGGATACGTTTATCAGGAGGATATGTTAGGCCTACTATTTCTTTTATAAGGGGGAAAGAGAGAATTGAGTAACATTAAAATACTTTCAGACATGATTAAAGTCCTGAAAAATGTAAGTAGGTTTAGGGTTAGCTTTTATTTTTAGAAGGACATCCATCGAATCTGATAAGAATGTTAACCATTCATGTTTGAATTTGGAAGACAATGGTTTGAGACATTGATGTCTGAAATGATGCAGTTGACTGCCCTTGACAGAGTTTAAGATTGAGTGTATTTTTTAAAGTGACCTGAAGAGTATAGTTGATTTCAAGGTTGCCAGTGTCCCTGATTATTTTGAATCATTCCCTGAGGTGGGCTGAGGTGTCCAGAATTGTGTTTTGTGTTTTGAAAGAGAGAGGATCTGGCATTTTGCAACAAGAAGAGAATTTGAGAATTTTTGAAATGCCACTGGCGCTCAAATTTTGTTCTCAGTGATTGTTATATTAGTTCCAAGGGGTGATTTTGCAGCTTGCTTATTAGTTTTTCTTAATGTGCTCATATATTGGGAAATATTCGACGGTAATGTGTTGGAAATGGAGTTAATGTTATTAAGAGCCAGAAGCATGTGGGCCTCTAGAACTTCATGAGTATGTTTTATAGACTGTATTTTCCATATTCAGGGAGGATAATGCCGAGCAAAGGAATTAAGATGAGATGATTGCAAGGTGACTGGCGGAAGGTGTGGAATGGACCATTAGAGCACGATGGACCGTGAACAGGATACATTTATCAGGCATTTCCTACTATTTCCTGTTTGTGAGCAAAAAGGAGAGCTCCTGTAAAATTGAAATTCCTTATGGACTATCCACACAGTAGACTGACCAGGCTGAAGTTAATTAGGACTGGTATTTTCCCATCCTTGTGTGTAGATTAGAGGGAAAGTTAAAAACGTCCTCATGAGATCACCCAAGTCCTAGAATGTCTGAAAGATCCAGTATTTCTGTTAGATTTACTTGGGGCATTTTCTCTGCCCCCATTACTGGGGAACGCCCCCTTTGCATACATTATGCCTCGCGCAGGCAAAATGTAACGGAAAGGATTACAGAGTGGCGCAATGCAAGCAGAAAAAATGACACTAATGTGGTGCAGGGACTGTTAAATATGCCCCTGTGTGCATAAGCAACTAGGAAATTTTTTGTTGCAACACATAGCTGAAAGAGTGCATCTGATGGATGTGGTTTATGATATGAGACTCTCTGGGTCTTAGAAGTTGGGAGTAAATGCTGCTTTTATTGACAACCAAGGTTTAAGGAGGTCCTGTACGGCCTATGGATTACAGTCACCTTGAGAGAAGCAGCACCTTTTTTGTACTTTTTGTATCGTATACAGATGTGTTTCTTGTATTGCATGCAGAATTACGCCCTCTGGGTAGGAGACTGTAATGAAAAACAAGGAAGCTGGCACAAAAATGGGTCTGCATCTTAAGAAAGGCTAAATAAAGTTATGTTAATGGTAGAAGAGCTGCTAGGGGAAAATAATGATTTCTTCTCTCTCCATGCCCAACTCACAGTATCCTAGATGTTTATTCATGAGTCAGCCCAGAAGCTGCTGTTTCTAGATTAGGAATATCCAGAAGAGATACCATTTGGAGGAGGTACAATCCCGACAATTAGATCAGGCAGTTGGTACCACTGTTGACAAGTCTGTCTGGAAGGGTATCAATGGCCACTGATGCTATTCCATTGAGAGATTCTATGGACAAGAAGACTGAAGCTGCCTTAAGTAAACAATATGAAGGATCACATGTAATACTAAGATCCAGTGTTGGGTCTGGTCTGGAAGGTCTGGAAGTCTTTCTGAGCAAATATACAGGACGAAAGAAAGTACAGACGTTTGGAGCACAAGGAGTATCAAACCATAATCATGTTACTTAATGCGTTTTGAGGTGCAAATGCTGGCCAAAAAGGTATGCTGTGGAGGAGAGGGGACACGAAGGACCCTCCTCCAAACACAAACTGGTACGTACATCCATGAACAATGGCTGTGTGACTGCAGATGGGCTGTCATTCCACCCCTGAGGCTGAGCTTGAAGGCCACTTTGAGGGTGTGGACATTGCGTAACAGCATAGCCTTGTGAGGGCTTTCATTAGTTTTCCATTTTGTGGTTACTGACAATGCAAGCTCCCTTTTAACTTCCAATGGTGAGAATTTGGACCTGATTTCTTGTGACCCACAAATTCCTTTAAGAGGGCATTGTCTGTAGTCTGTGTCTTTTTAAAGTCTAGTTTGGTGTTCCCTTATAAATCCAATTCCTTCTTCATCTAGATTGAGCAGGTTTTGCCACAGGCCCTTAGCTTTATGCCTTGTGCGTTTTGACACTGGCTGCTTGCAGCAGCTGACCCCTGTAACCTGTGCAGTTTGTACTAGGGCAGTAGCTACCAAGTACATGGCTGTGCTCCGTCTAGTACCATTAGTTCGAAGTTCCTTTTGAGCTACCTGGCTTGAACGCAAGTACTTGGCTTCAGCTGCTGGGAGAGTTACTGAGCACCCTTCCTGTAAGTGAGGTAGGTAACAAAATTGCCAAGTTCTCTCCCCCTTCTTCATGGTGCTTCCACTCACTGGCCCTCTGCAAGTGGGGTGAGTAACTCTGGGGAAGGTGAAAGAACCCGCTCTTAATGACACCTGCCTAATACCTGATTACTTGCTTGAGCTACACCTGGGAGAAGGACATGAAGGACATGAAGCGCCTGGGAAGAGAGACTCCATCAGGATCAAATCCCCCTACTCTGGAGATGTTGCCCAGTCGAGTCCAACTTCCCATTCAGTCAAAGTCCGCAAAACACCCTACTACCAAAGTGTCTGTTTGTCTGTGTGTGATGCCGCAAATCCATCGCACAAATGTTTGAGTCTATCACTATCCCTTTACCAAGGCCTAGGCCTAAGTCTCTAATTGCTCCAGAGACAATGGAGGCTTGTCCTACGGAGTCAAGCCCAACAAGCCCAACTCCTCCTGTGGGCAATGTTTGTCACAGTACAAGACAGAATAGGCTCCTTTCATACTGCTCCTAGACGATTAAAAGGGGAGCGCATCCCAGTGAGCAAGCCATCAGCACCAGTGCAGGAAGAAGCACAGAAGTTACGCCTATCCCATTACTTCAACCGTCCCTGTTCATTAACTCAAATGTCTGCCCTCTTTACTGCTTTTTTCTTCTGGGGTCTTCTCTCTGTTTCTACTCTAAGTCAATTCCTAACACTCCTGCCACTTTGCACTCTCTCTCTTTTAATCTCTTTTTCTCTGTCTTCTACACACAAATGAGACTGTTAATGCAAAATTTAAAATGTTCACATATGTCAGGCGGATTACTGTATTAAAAAATAAACATTTGAATCAACTGAAGAACAGGTCAAGCATGATCAGGTTCTAAGAGAACCTCACCAAAGTCATAAAATTAAAATGTAAAGTTAACATTTAACCGTAACCAACGGAGTACAAAGCTGATACTACAATACATGTACCAGGATGTTCTGAACTACTGACCTTGAAGTTTGATAAAGTAAGAAACTAGAGGGAAAAGATGCTTTGTTACAACTAAAACAACATGTTTACTTCCACCTCCACCTTCTGCTTAAAATTACACCCTTCGGGCCAATCCTTATTAAATTAGCTAAGTTCAACCAATTTTGATGGAGTTCACTTATTGACAAGTTGCGTGATGATTGCTTGATTTTCAATAGAGATATTATGAAAGCACATATGATTTGAATTCTTAACTGCATAGTCACTAGCGAGTGACTAGATGATTGTTTTTTCTTTAAGGCCGTTTGACCTGGATGACAGATCCTACAGCGTGCATTTGTCCATGGAAAGACAACTTTCCCTCTATGGTATGCTTCACAGAAAGAAGGATTAGAGTATGGCAGTACAGCACACATGGCCTGTTTCAACCTTCATTGAACACAAAAAAAGATGCACAGACTTTTCTCAGCTTTGCATCTTTGAGAGGCCAGAGCGAGATAATTCAATGAAGGAACACAAACACATTAAAAATACTGAACATATACATGCATTCACTTCTGCTGTATTGCTATTTATACAGTTGTTTCGTAATCCCTTGCAAAGCCTTAAAAGCTTTCTTAATTGTTGAATAAGTAGCATCCCCATTTGTTTAATTTATATAGCGCTTTATGGACATGAGCAGGTCGCTGAAGCACTACAATTCTCATCAGATTTCCTGGCCCCCATCATGTCTATGATTGAAAATGTCCTGGTTGTAGATTGACCTGTATACAAAACATTTGGTGTGTTGTGTGAGGTTTGGAAATCAGGGTGGTGATTATTGGTCTAGCCAGGCTTCTCCAGCGAGTATCTTATTAGCTACTGGTAACTCTCCAGCTACCTATAGTTAGCTCTCCTAGCCAAGCCTACTAAATCAGATACGTTTGCTTATTTAAAATAATACATGTATATCAAAACTGAATTATGTTTGAAGAACGGATGGATTTCCATTTGAAGCTAATATTTGAGTGACAAATCATGGCATGGAAGATTTACTGCTTATATTATTACTTTCGTTCCACGGGCATTGCAGCTATGGCTGTTGTGTGTCATCTATTTGAAGGCGTTCCAAATTGATAACACACGTTTTTTTTACATTGCTGCTGGCACCCCTGCCTGATGCACTGAGGTAGTCACTGCTGGCAGTCTTGCAGGGGGTGGCCACAAGTGCTTACATTGTGCAGCTGGATGCAGGTGGGGCCCGCTGGCACTCATTTCTGGCGACCAGTATTTGTTTGTCCTCAAAAGACTTTGACCTGGAGCGAGACAGAGAAAAGCACAACATGGAATGAAGGAAGAGAACGATGGGAAAACATTGATAAAGGGCAGGAGCATGGGTGAAAATAACCCACAAAGGTGAGGTAGGTGGACAGGGAGCATCAGGTGATGGATTAAAAAGAGATGAAATGGAATCAAGAACATGCAGCCTTGGTATTCGGCACCCCAAACTTTTGTAGTGCAAGCCTTGGATTTCTGAGCAAAACGTTTGGCCTCAGTATTTACTCTTTTTACAATTTAAGCACTGGTGCCCACTCACTAATTATGTGGTCTTTCTTACAACACTAATATTAGTAGCTCAGGGTGATTTCCATTGAACATAAGTAGCTCTCCTTACAGAAAAGGTTGGTGAGCTCTGCTCTACACCAATCGGACCGCGCTTTAGATATCAAGACAATTGCACTAATTTTATTAAAGAGGCCCATCAGTTGTGATAGGCGCAACCGAGCCCATACAGAGAAAGAAAGAGATAAAAATAATCATGGCTGAAAAATTCCCCTAGGGGAGCAGTAGCAGTAATCTGAAACATGGCCTCGCTGCCTTTGGCATTTATGCGGAGGGCAGAGGTCACAAATGACTCACTCTGATGCTGCCCAGAATATTCTCGGGATGAGCTCCTGTCATTTTTCCACCAGTTTCGTTTGGCCTCAGCTGTGCTCAGCTTCATCAGCCTGCAGCGTTTACAATTCTCTCTTGATTAGCTTCACACAAATCCTCGCCAGTACTTGGCAGGCCGAGGGTCCGGGCAGGCAGTGCCTCGCTATGGATGGACACAGAGGAGTGCCAGAGAGGAAACTAGAGGCTTTGTTATGTATTTTACGCACTAAAACACATCTGGACGTTCGTTGCACATTTTGATTGTATCCCAGACCCTAAATTCTAAAAATAAAGCTGTCCAATGTTAGCACTAAACACACAGACGTCTTATTGCTTAGCCGAAGGCCACTGTCTAGCCGGTGGACTGTCAGTCTCGTTTTACATCTCCGGACATCTTATTTGGAAAGGAAGGGGGTTGCATTTAGTATGGCATCTCTCTGTTTACCGGAGACAACGAGGGTCTCGATAAGCTAAGGTCCCCCCAGCGATCTGAAACATGAAGAGGAATCTCTGGAGACCTGGGGAATATCCTGATAATGTGGAATTTTCTAATTTAATATGCATCAAGAAAGGCAATAAACCTGTCTTCCTCTTTGTAATTTTATGAACATGATGTTTGTCATATGCTCAGCCAGCCTCTCATTGTGTAAACGCAGTTTTTTTTTATTGTAGGATTAGGGTAGAACAATATACAAGCATAAACACTGCACTATTTCTGACAAGTGTTTATAGCAGGTATTCACGCAAACTGTAAAAACTGTCACGTTTCTTTAAATCGGCATTGCCTAGAACAAAATGCCAGATAGTTTCCATAAAAACATCTTCAACATCTGTAGTGTGCCTATTTAATTATTTATTTGTTACAGGGTTGCTGTGTATCTTCTGCTTACTTCACAGCGCTGTGTGTGAGCAAAAAGTCTAGTGTTTAGTGTCCTGCTGATGGGGAAAGAAGAGTCCAGTCGGGGAGAGAAAAGTTCCTGTCTGATATTCATCTTTCACTCTCCCCATGAGCTTTACTTCAGTTCTTGGCGATATGGAACATGTATGTCGTTGGGGCTTTCAGTCCAGTAAGTTCCACAACATGGAGCCCTAAACTTACCAGGACCTTCCTCCATGTTTCATCTAAGGGTCTAAGCTGATCCTTTACCTCAACAGACCTTGGGCAATGCCCAAGACTATGAACTCGATCCTCACATCTGTTGAGAGCTAGTGAAAAATGTAGAGGCCCACAGATTTAAACATGATGGCCTGATTCTCAAAGTTAACTTACATTAGAGAACATTTACACACACGATTGAGTAACTTTAATACTTTTTGGTGTTCACAAATTCCGAGGTAAGTTACTTAAAAAAAACCAGTAGTAATTCCAGCACAATGCTTGACCAACCGGTGGCACTGCAGCACCCCCCCCCATAGAAAATAAAGGCGGTCACAGTACCATTGGTCAGCCATGAGAAGTGCTGGACTTATTACAAAAATGTACTACAGATATGTAAGGTACTACAAAAGTGCAGTTTGTGAATACTGAAAAGTATTAAACATATTCAAAAGTGTAAAGTTACAGAAAATGCAGTTTGTGAATGAGGCCCGATCTGTTCTGAGTTACGTAGTCTTTGTAGCCTTTTAAAAACCTTTTGGAGGTTAGAGTTAAATAATGTTGCAGTAGTTTAGTCGAGCAACACCAAAGGCTTTCATGAGCCCCATCCTCTGGTATATGATCTGAAAATGTGGAATGCTCTGCCAGCACACTTAAGACTTCCTTAAGATTTGAAATTGATATATGTTCACTGCACCATGCACAATTCTTGAGACTCCTACCTCACTGTCATTTAGAAGTACTGCAGGATTCCATAGTAGTTATCCTTTTTTTTACATATCTTTATTACGTTTTATCCATGTTCACGTGTAAAATAAGCACCAGGCATAACAAGTCAGTCCTCAACTGAGCAACGCGGGTGACCCCACCATCCCCACTGGGATCTGTCTCAAGGATCAGTGTTCTGACTTCAACAGGGCCCTCAATGTGGGGATCATGTCCAGTGTGGAGGGGGCAAAGGCAAAAAGAACTAAGTGATGGCTGGGGATGCTTGAATAATCTCAGTTACTAGCAAATGCTCGGGACGCATCCCAATCCATCATTTTTTTGCCCAGCATACCACCTTAGTTCAGATCCAGTCATATACAAATCAGTCTTTACCCTGTTCCTTGTGGGAGCAATCCAGCCTAAACTTCTAGGCCAGGTCCTACCTGAAACGGAACACAAGCAACCTAGGACCCATTTCGTCCAAGTTAGGGCTTTTCAGCCAGGTATAGCTACGTTCCAGAGGCACAGTGAGCCTGGAACTCATGCCCGGGCCTACCTGCTAGGGAGTGATGGTATTCACCATTGGGGACCCCTATACATACATTTATGTGCTAATGGCTTAATAGCCACAGCAAAAATCAATGGGGATAAGTGGCAGACTTGCTGAGTGCCTTTGTGGATATTAAAAGTCATTGAGATCCAATGCCCGAATTTGACTCAAGCCACTAGGGCCCCCGTATAGAGCATGAAGCCATTGAAGATACCTGGGCCAAAGAGCAAGGTTTAAGAGAAGAGGGCAGGGATGTTACATTCATATTAAAAGCTAAAGAATCTTAGCAAACAGAAACATTATATTTCTGGGTTACCTTTCCTGAGGAAGACAAAACTACATTCACATTCCACACATACATAGTAGCTAATGCACCATTACGGTACCAAGCATACCAGTATCATGAAATACCGATCATTTATCAAGAACATCAGAACTGGTTTAATGGCGTCCTACCACATGTAATACAACCCGTGAGACTAGGTCCCTTAGGTAATGACAGACCAACGTGGCCTATGTTTGCCACATACTCACCTCACCCAGCTATACAAAACATGCAGGTAGCTGATCTGTGCAATCTATACATTGAGATAGTAACGCTATATAGACGACTTGTTGAGTTTGTAATGCAAACTCTGAACACAACACCAGCGTGCCCTGCACCACCAGCACCTACTGGATACCAATTGGCTACTACTGGTATTAATCCACAAACAATACATTCTATGATAGTTAAAGTACCCACAGAATGAGAGAAAATCCCGGTCTGGATAGCCCAGAAAGCAAATCAACTGGAAGCTGTGTTTCCCCATACGGGCCCACAGGAAAAACATAGAATTCTCACTATGTGCTTGCCTTTCGGGATGGTTCCCTCAGTGGATGACTGCGCCACATGGGGTACAGTCTTCGCTGTAAATTCCACTACCACACATGGTTCCATGACACTTGCCAATTTACCCGAAGTGTCAAAACAAATACAGAATGAGCACAGGGCTGCTCAGCCTAGATTTGGGGATGAAACTGATGCGTAACTTTGAATCAGTCTCCTCATTCATACTCAGTAACATTAAAAGGGGAAGCGGTAGCACAGGCTATACGCCAGCGCCTCCGAGAGTTTCCACACTTGGAACAGGAGAAACAGCTACCGAAAATGATATCAGATACCTATGCCAGTATAGGACGGGATAGTTTGGGAGCTAAACCAAAAAAGCCTGAAATACAAAGTACCACGCCTAAGGAAGGTACTAAATAAGCGCAGGAGGGTTCTAAAAAGTGCTAGGATAAACAAAAACAATTTAAAGATAGACAAAGTCAGAGTGCAGATTCTCCACACCCGGAGAACTCCTAAAGGAGATATAATCTCAGAAATAGAGAAAATATAAAAACCCCTGACAGATATACTGATTCACATCCCTCTCATTCCTTTCAGGACACACCAGGTAGATGTAGCGAGAGAGGGGGCCGTCCTGATCGACGTCCTGAATACGTGAAACAGAAGAAAGACTCACCACAGTCTTCAAACAGAAAAGAAGATAAGTCCCCACAACAAAAGCCACAGTTTAAAAAGAAAAAGGTGGCAGCACTGCTAATTAAAAATGCCAGTACACTTTAGAACATTGCTGAAGAATAACACGTGGGCAGTGACACTGTTAGCGCAGCAGAGGTCACGATATGTTGCCAGAGTCTGAAGGATCATCTGGGTGAGACAGCAACTAGCAATTTCGTTGCAGTTGAGACTGCAGATGAGCGTGTCCTCCCACCCGACAGTATTTATGATTTAAATATCCAAATTGAGACGTGGAGAGCACCGTTGGTGTGATATTCTGGAATTAACTTAGTTGTGATATCCTACTGGCCAAAAGGGACTGGCCACCTGAGCACGTCCGTAAGCTCCCATATGGGGAAGATGTAATTTTGCCTTCTTTCTCTGATCTTGTTCGAGAAGCGCTAAAACAAGCCTACACTGTCATTTGCGCTTTAGCGCAGGCACCTGCGTTATACCGCAACCATGTAGGTTGGGACAGGGATTCTCCTTGTCATGTAATACCTATCAGGTCTACGCCCCAGCATCAGCCACAATATCCTGTTAAACACGAAGCATAAGATCCAGTGAGGGAGATCCTCACTCAGCATGAGTACCAGGGTATAACTGAGCCCTGCGACTCTGCAATGAATAACTCGTTATTCCCTGTTGCAAAACCTGAAAATTCTTACAGAAGTCTTAGATTAAAGACACTTAAACAGTCATACATGCATATACGCTATACAAAATTCACATAGCACAGCACTAATTAACAACATAGTGCGCAAAAAATACAAAACAACCTTGGATATCTCCAATGTTTTTTTCTGCCAAAACTTAGAACACGAAAGTCGGGACCTGAGTGCATTCTCATTTCGCTCACAAAAACGCTTTTGCTGTTTGCCCCAAAGCTACAAGTACAGCCCAGGGTTGTTCTAAGCCCGTGTAACATCAATATCACATGACATTGATCCAGCGGCATTGTCCTACGTGGATGACATCTATCTCAGAGATGGCGACCTCAACATTCATCTTGCCAGGGTCGATCGGATTGTTCTAGGCTTCGCAGCCCTTGGTTACAAATGTAATTTTAGGAAACCAAAATAGCCTTTCTCAGCGTATTGTTTCAAACAGAAAAGAAGATAAGTCCCCACAACAAAAGCCACAGTTTAAAAAGAAAAAGGTGGCAGCACTGCTAATTAAAAATGCCAGTACACTTTAGAACATTGCTGAAGAATAACACGTGGGCAGTGACACTGTTAGCGCAGCAGAGGTCACAATATGTTGCCAGAGTCTGAAAGATCATCTGGGTGAGACAGCAACTAGCAATTTCGTTGCAGTTGAGACTGCAGATGAGCGTGTCCTCCCACCTGACAGTATTTATGATTTAAATATCCAAATTGAGATGTGGAGCGCACCGTTAGTGTGATATTCTGGGATGAACTTAGTTGTGATATCCTACTGGCCAAAAGGGACTGGCCACCTGAGCACGTCTGTAAGCTCCCATATGGGGAAGATGTAATTTTGCCTTCTTTCTCTGATCTTGTTCGAGAAGCGGTAAACCAAGCCTACACTGTCAATTGCGCTTTAGCGCAGGCACCTGCGTTATACCGCAACCATGTAGGTTGGGACAGGGATTCTCCTTGTCATGTAATACCTATCAGGTCTACGCCCCAGCATCAGCCACGATATCCTGTTAAACACGAAGCATAAGATCCAGTGAGGGAGATCCTCACTCAGCATGAGTACCAGGGTATAACTGAGCCCTGCGACTCTGCAATGAATAACTCGTTATTCCCTGTTGCAAAACCTGAAAATTCTTACAGAAGTCTTAGATTAAAGACACTTAAACAGTCATACATGCATATACGCTATACAAAATTCAAATAGCACAGCACTAATTAACAACATAGTGTGCAAAAAATACAAAACAGCCTTGGATATCTCCAACGTTTTTTTCTGCCAAAACTTAGCACATGAAAGTCGGGACCTGAGTGCATTCTCATTTCGCTCACAAAAACGCTTCTGCCGTTTGCCCCAAAGCTACAAGTAGAGACCAGGGTTGTTCTCAGCCCGTGTAACATCAATATCACATGACATTGATCCAGCGGCATTGTCCTACGTGGATGACATCTATCTCACAGATGACGACCTCAACATTCATCTTGCCTGGGTCGATCGGATTGTTCTAGGCTTCGCAGCCCTTGGTTACAAATGTAATTTTAGGAAACAAAAATAGCCTTTCTCAGCGTATTGTTTCTGGGATACGAGCTGTCAAACGAGGGCAAGAGCCTGGCCCCACACTTTCTAGAAAAATTTGCTCAACTCCTACCACCAAATACAATTAAGAAACTACAGTCTTTACTTGGTTTCTTCAATTTTGGCAGAACATACATTCCTGACTATGCACAACGTATCAAGCCACTTTATCACTTAAATACCTTTTGATTTTTCTAGCACACACTGGAGCGGTCATAATATGGCGGACGGTAGGTAGCCACGGCGACGGTCTTGTGGCGGCCATCGAGGTGGTGGTAGGCAGCATTTCCCGCCTATGTCATAATGAGGGCCTATGTCTCTTTGTATGTCTCTGCTATTTTTAACAAGTTTTTAATCAGATTTTAATTGTATTTTAATATGATTTTAGCTTGTTTTTAGTCTTGAGCATTTTAGCTTGGGTTCATTTGCCTTCGGTGGCGTCATCCTATGGGGTCATACTTGTTACGGCAATGGGGAGGGTGTAGTGAATCCTATCTTGTTTTATTGGAAAGCAGGTGTTAGCTTAGCCCTCTGGCTTGTAGACTCGTGCCCCCATCACTCAATGACTTTTACCCTACTTAGTTTGCTCTGTTTTAGCACATTTATTTAATGATATCTTTCAAGATGGCTGCATTTGTTTCTAGTTAGGCCAGTGTTTTGTTTCATGTTATCAGTGCCACTGTGCAAAGGCGTCACTATCAAGCGACAAAGATAAACAAACTGTAGGTATTCACATTAGGTACTTTCCCTCTTTGTGCTTTCGAGGGAATTGTTTATCGAAACTGCCGCCCCAAGCATGTCTTATTATCTATTGTTTAGGAACAGACCTACATCAGGGGTCCGATAGGATCTGTATATATATATATCTCACACAGATAGATAATGTTAGAACCTGAACCAGAACCTGCATCCTGCCAAGAAGACCTGCCTGGCTGCTCAAAGGACTCACCTGTCTGATTTCTGTAAAGAACTACTGTCTTGCTGTTGCCTTGCTGCCTTGCTGCTCTCTGGCTGTGGTGAAGAAGTGCTCTCCAAGGGCTTGGATAGAGCTTGCCTCCTGTTCCTTGAAGTCTCAGGGCCATAAAACTTCATCTCTACAAGAAGGACTCCTTGCGCAGGGAAATTCAATGCACAGCCTGCCAGAAACAACACACAGCCTGCACCGAGGTGAAAATTTCACTGCACACTGAACCGGAACAACACAGCCCGACTTCGCAACAAGAAGATCGACCCAACACCAGCGTAGCGACCGGAAATTCGATGCACGGCCTCACCGGATCGACGCACAGCCGAGCCGGAACGACGCAGCCCGACTTCCAGAGAGGGATCAACAAAGTGCCTGCCGTGCGGTAGAAAATTCTACACAACGCCTACCAGATCGACCCAGCTCCTGTGGCTTCGTCCTAGCAGCACCGGAAATCCACACATTGTCCCCGGGGCATCTGAAAACCCCGCAACCCGAAGAGGATCCACGACCGAGCGTGGGAAATCAAAACACAGCCGTCCTTGTGTAAAAACTAAATGATACATCGCAGTGTGCGGCCTGAGAAATCGATGCACACCCTTTTGTTTCCACGCTTCTCCTCCTCTGCGGATCTTTGCGGAGATTTTTCACGCGAACCAGGTACTTTGTGCTTGAAAGAGATTTTGTTTGCTTTTAAAAGACTTAAGACATTTGATATCACTTGTCAGTGATATCTCAACATATACTTATTGCATTTTAATCGTTTTGACCTGCATCTTATCAGATAAATATTATATATTTTTCTAAAAACTGTGTGATGTATTTTTTGTGGTGCTATATTGTGTTATTGTATGATGTATTGCACAAATACTTTACACATTGCCTTCTAAGTTAAGCCTGACTGCTTAGTGCCAAGCTACCAGAGGGTGGGCACAGGATAATTTGGATTATGTGTGATTTACCCTGACTAGAGTGAGGGTCCTTGCCTGGACAGGGGGTAACCTGACTGCCAACCAAAGACCCCATTTCTAACAGATAATCAGAGGGATTCCGACCAGATGCCATCGCTGCTATCGATGCTCCACATCGCCTTGACGTTGACCCAGACTTCGGGTCCCCACGGAGTCTGAGCTAGAGACCTCATTCCAAGGTAACAAGGGTTTGGGGGCTCTTCTCATGGACACCGCATTGGCAGATTAGGTTTATCACACCTAGCTCTCTGTAGGTTAGGGGATAGGTCTGTCATGCTGGGGAATTAAGACATATCTTATATCTAATGTCATTTCATGTTATTGCAAGATGGTGGGGGTGTTCGTACTAATGACCATTTTTTTCACAATTCTGTTTCTTGCATTGTTCATTATCCTAATCGTTGCAGCCCATGCAACTTATCATAGATTGCAATCTTGTTAATAAAACGTATTGAAAACTTTACTGCATCTCCTTCATTACCTGTGTTTGATTGAGACATGTTCATGTGAGAAAGGGGTAATTTCCATTTAACCACAACACTCCCAGAGATGTCGCACTCTTGAGTCTATGCGTAAAGGCTGCCACAAATCACCTTTTACCATTTGGGTTTTTGGTGAGGTGCTCTCTGTGAGCCAGGAGGATTGGGACAACAGTTGCCACTTGTTGTAGGACAGGCATAGTCACCTACAAACATAAATACTGTCATCCTTAAACCAGCAGTCTTGCCTTGAGCCAGAGTCAAACTACGACACACTGTTGTCTGTATAAATGCCATGTGAGTCTGGCGCCTCTTCAATAGTATTAGATGAGGTGTCTCCTGGCAGAAATGGCCAAGTCTCTCACACTCCAGGTCACCAGGTTATATTGCGGTGTGCGTTTATGAAGGAGCAGCCATGGATCATATGTATTTTAAGCAATGCCCGGGTCGTCCCACAGTCAGGACGCCTCATCCCATTTTCCGCCAAAGAGGGCATACAGCATTGAATGTGATGACATGACTAATGTAAATGTGCATCTTCAACAACAAGCTGAAAACCCTGCTCCCATCCCACCATTCCAGTCTGGTACCACTCAGTGCTTGCACAATGCAATACCAGTAAATGGAATAGAAACTTGCATGACAAAACTAAATAGCAAGGTAAGGTAATGAGGGTGCTTGATAGGCAATGCTCCCTGTAATCCTGCGTCTTGGCCCCGCGGAGTGAGCTGGGCATCCTTGCTCCAACCGCCCACCCAACTGTTAATCCCCCAGTCACTGGCACTTGACAGTTCGATCCATTCACTTGTCTCACCGGCCCTCCAGATCAGAGTTCATTAGATCATTTCATCCACCAGACCTGGAGTCAGCTTGGGTCCAATGCTGTCTCCCCAGGGGAATTTGTTGTGTCATTATTGTCAGATCCTGTGAGTGGCACGTGGTCCGACTGCAAGACCACAGAGGGGTCCAGCTGTGTTGTAGTACCTCTGCTACCTGTGCCTGTTCTTTGGCTGCCTGGTCAGTGGTAGGATGATGTCTAGGTGGCAGCTCTGAGTTTTCTGGATCAGGCATTTCATTGCTTGCTGGTCCACTGTTGTTGGTGACAACAGTCTCTTACCCTGCAGCCATGTCCACAAATCCTCAGGAGACGAGAAGAAAGGGGTCTTCTCCTCATCAATGACCATCAATTTTGTGGTATATAGGAGAGCATACTTCAATCCCGGGTTTTTAAGCAGCTGTTTCACCATGGTATAAGAGCCACAGAGTCTCTGCACTTCTTCTGTGAAGTCCGGATAAGCAGTGATAGGATTGCCTTCAAACATCCAGAGGCTCTTGGTCCTGAGGTGATTTATGATACTTACCAGTGCCAATGACATCTCAAATCTGATTCTTCACTTTCAGCTCCTCATTCAACGCACTCTGAAGCCCTGCTGCTAGCTAATTTTGGCTGCTGCCTGACTACCTACCAGCATCATGGCTTCTCAGAAAGACGCTGGGGACCTGTAAAACACAAGTTTAAAAAAAAGCCCTTACCAACAGAGGACTGTGCCTACAAGATAGTAAGGTTCAAGTATAAATGTTGTGTAGAGGGAGAAATACCTCCCATAACCAATACCTTTTTTCTGTGCAACGCTATTTTCGGATTTGGAAGTTTCTGAAAGTTGAAGACATTACTTGTGATTATGAAAAGTGCATTTGTTCCAAAGACTATTGCCTAAAAACTTCCCTTTTCTGATATTTGGAACCTTTGATTTGAATTACCTCTAATCAAGCATTTCTCTATTGGATCCCTAAGTTGGAAGTGTTTTATGGAACAGTCAAATAATTCCCAAGTTAATATCATGATAAATGGTCTTTCCTGACTGATATAACAGGTAAACAGGAGTGTCCGAACGGGTGATTATTTTACACTAGACATTGCTCAGAAAGTCTCAACTGGTAGTATTATTTGTTTTTCTTCAGGACCCACTGCACCCCTATGTTCTTTACCTTTAAACCAGAGCCTTAGGAGGGAAAGAGGGAAGTTTTAGGTAAGCTGGATATTAGGGGACTCTATAAGTCCTTTGAAGAGTCTGGGCCTGAATGAGAATTTGGCGGAGGGGTCACTCTATCACAAACATGATGGATATCCTGTCTGCCTTATTACGATCAAATGATAGTCCATGGAGATTGTAATACAGCGGACAGGATATCCGTCACATTTGTGATGAGTAACCCATCTGCCAAACTCTAAATCAGGCCCTCTGTATTAGAAGTACCCTATAGTTTTTGCAATTTCGTTTTGTTTTGCTAGATACAACTATATACATTCCACTGCTCTGGCATTTCTTTGCTCAGGGTCACCTTGAGGGGTGTGCTGCTATCTGCCTAGAGCCTCAGTCATAAAGGATGGAAAAGGGACTGCGTAATTTTGCCCTGAGTGAAGGATGTCAAACTTTGCCATCTTTGTGTACAAATGAATTCCTTGATTTTCAGGAAAGGTGCCTTGACAAGACTTAAAAACTACTCTTAAAAAGATTTTGTTCTGTCCATATGATATTATTTGGGGTTCTAAATCCAGGATGAAGTAAAGTAATTTCCTCTGATGTCAGTTCCTGTCTGAATTATAACCACGAAGGCATTTCCAAGTGCAGTATGCCTCACACCCTATTCATTGCCTTCTTTTTTGTAATGTTCTTCAGCCCTTTGCTTCCATTGTTGTCCCTGATTTTTGCTTTTGGCATTTAGAATTTCTATTGCATTCTACTTGTGGATATTTTTGCTGTGCTCTTTCGTCTTTCCCGATCCAGGGGAATGTGTTGCCTCGCTGATTACTACAGCATTTAATCTTATTCTTCAAACAAGGACAAAAGAACGTCAAGAAGGTTTTTTAACCTTTGTGTTTTTTTCTTCTAACTAGGACCCTCTTCCAGAGACATGTGACACCTTGTGTGAATACTATTTTGTGCCTGGTGGCGCTGTGGCTCCTGGGAGCAGTCAACATTTGCTAGGGCAATCAAGATGGGGGACTCAACAGATCTTCACAACGTCCAGTCTTTGACAGTGTATTAGATTCTGTCCACGTGACACCATTATATGAGTTTTTGTCCATTTCAAATGAAGGAAACGTTTTTGATCTAGTAATATTCAGGTTATAGACAGTTGGTGAGGTTTGTCTGGTACCCTGGCCTCTTGTCCATGGAGGAGTGAGTTTGAGTGTGGTTAGTGCACATTACGAACTTAGTAATGCTCTAGTGTTGGAGCATAAAGCATCTTATGTACAATAAAACACTATCCATTAAAGAGCAGCTGGTCATCTCTATCAATTATACAAAGCTTATATATATTAAGACAATTAGTAAAAAAAAAAAATGAAGTTTTTTCTACAAAACCTTTAAACAGATTTTATTCTTGACCATTACATAAATGCAAACCACCTTCTACATTTTAAGACAAAATCGTGGTCTTAAGACAAAGACAAATCCATTTAGAACGGTCCTCTGTTATACCGTAATTCATTCTTCAGAATATGCATTTCACTCCGATCACATTCCAACAGAGATAGTGACTGATATGATGTTGACATATCTTTATTTCAATGGAGGGAAGCCAACATCTGTTCCTTGGCGTGCTGTCTTCCTCAGGCCTCAACTGTCAACAGACCAGTTCTCTTCAGAAAAGAGGAAACATTATTATTCCTGATAAAGAGAAGTTCATCGCTCTCCGTATCTCTCTCCAACTTGCACGTCACTGTTCTCCCAGAACCACTACCAGCTAATCCATTGTTTACAGAGAGTCGTCATATTTCCACCTTTTGCATATCTCTTAAAAGTTTCTGACTGCCTTTCTTCCAATGAGAGATGCAGGGATGTTACTCATAAGTGACAGAGTTGCACTCAGCTTAATTGTTGAGGTTGACTTGAAATACTGCATTTATTATCATGATTTTATTATTTAAGACAGAAAAGCACAGCGCCATTGCTTCAAAATATTCACTCATAATACTTGATTAGTGAAAAAGGACATAGAGAATTAAGTAAATTGGAGTGTGTTGCAATTTTAATAAAGAGAAAAGCCACCTAGGTGACAACAGGGTTGTATTTAATGTCACCACATTCCCATCCTATTTACTGTAGAACTATTGGTGTCAGTTGTTCTGTGGCCGTTACAGAGTTGTTACGAATACAAATATTCTAGCATGAAAAGGAAACATTCTTCGATTAATTGTGTCAATTCTGGTGACGATCAGGCCAAGGACAACAATCCTGAAACAACATTGATAACAGCGTTTGCTACTCTCGCATGCGGAATGTTAGATGACAGCAATTAGGACTTTAATCATCTTCCTACCTGTACTTGTAACCCCACCCCTCTTATTCTTACATTTGACAAACAGCACAGCATTTGCTTTTCACTATTTGCTGAAGTAAGGGCCTGCATAAGCGCGCGCCCAGCCCTTCTTCCCCACTGGCCTTCTCCAGTCTCCTCGCAAACTCGTGCACTGCAATCTGAATGTGCAGCTCCCTTAAGCAAACATCCTCCACCTGCTTCTCCCATAGACTTCAAAATTAAGTAATCATCAAAACTTCAATTACCACAATAACAACCAATTCTCTTCCTCTTCCAAAGTCTTTTCCAAGAGTTCTCTGGCCTGGAAAATCCTCTTCATTACTATCAGTGCTTTATGTCACTCACGCTACCTGCTAGACGTATTTAATATCATGTGGCGCTCACCAATTGTAGTTCCAATACCACAGCGGTATCAGAAATAGTCAGATGGTGCCCCTTTCCCCATTTACATCTACCCAAACCCACTCAGGTACCAAGTTCCGCAGGGCTCAGCTCAGAGTTGTACCCTGTGTAATGTATATTTGCAACCACTGGCCAAGCTGATTGAATCTTGGGGCACTCAGGCTATCTTGTGTGAAGATAACACCAAACTTCTCCTGTCTTTTCCGGAACAGAACGATGACACCCTTTTATCCTTCAAGCAATGGTTGTGTGAAGTGGAATGGTGAATTAATGACACTTTTCTTAAACTGATCTCTAATAAAATTGAAATTCTCTTTTTTGGAGTGAAGTGTCTGCCTGACCCAAAAAATTATGGCCACATGAAATCAATCATCCTCCATCCCATGCTTCCACAGCCAGAAATTTGGGAATAATAATTGATTCCAACCTCTCTTTGTCAGGTAAAAGTTAACATGTTTCTGCTGTATGTTTCGCAAAGCTTAAATCATTAAAAATAATGTAACACTTGGTTCCAGAGAATACATGTTTTTTTTAAACATATTTTTATTGATTTTTCAATTGTGATATACATTTCAATGCGCTCAGTTAACAGCAATACAAGGATATTGTCAGTTACAGTAATTTGCTGGGCGCTTGTTATTAAACTTAACAAACAACTAATAACTTCCGTGCACCGCTAGATCCGCGCATTTATGTCTAGACTTTCAGGCAATGCCGGCACGCGCATTTAAAGCTTTCTTTCGTGTGAGGTTTTAATTGCCGGTTAGGGTTCTAGATGAGGGCGCCCCCTATGGAAGAGGGGGGGAGAGGGGAGTGGGGGGGTGGCTTAGCCTGGCTTCTGTAGAGCCTGTATCCACTAATTGGGCATGATGGTCTGTGCGTGCTATTTGTCTTGTATGCGCTTAAGGGTGTGGTGTATTGATATCAGTGCCGAGGTGCTGTTGGTAGGTGTGTGCGCTTCTCCTGACTTACTGCCGCTTTACAGCCAGGGCGAAGCCCATGATTAACTGTATAGTCGCGGCTATCTGCGGTTCAAGGGGGTTTTTCGTCGTTCTTTGCTTCTAATTTGGAGACCAGTGTACCCCAGGTTTCACAGCCCGAGTGTCGCAGCCCACACGGCGCCAGTTTCGTTAGTACTTGATATTCAGCTCGTGCCCAGCGAAGCGTGAGAGTGAGCCAGGCACCATGGTCGGGGGCCTTGGGGGCCTTCCAGTTCATGGCTATTAGTCTTTTGTACATTGCATAAGCCAGGTCTACGAATCTATGCATGTGTTTGCTTCTTTTGGTTCTTGTCCTAAGGCCAAGGAGACAGGATTTGGGATTCGCGTCTAGGCCCAGGCCAGTCATTTCCGACAGTACAGTGTCAGCACGGCCCACTCCCCCTGCACCCGCGGGCTCTCTCAGACCATATGATAAAACTGTGCTGTTGGGGTTTTGCATCTGGGGCAAGTTGGGTCCGATCCAGGGAACATGCGTTTTATCCTGGCTGGCGCTAAATATGTCTGATGTAAGTAATTAAACTGTGTGTATCGGAATCTGGGGTTCCTTGAGACCTCGCGTGTGTGACTCAGGGCTTTCGGCCATTCTGTCTCTGAAATCGGGGCAGGCAGTGCGGCATTCCACCTCTCCCGAGCTTTTTGCAGGCTAGCCTCCGGGGGCTTATTCAGAAGTTTATACATGTTTGATACTACTTTTTCACGAGCGTCGTAGCTCAGCATATGGTGCAGGTTAGCCGAGATGCTTGGCTCAGCGTTCCCAGACTCCCATGTACTTCTAATGGCGTGGCATATAGCGTGGTATGTCAGAAATTGCCCCGAGCTGATCTCTGTGAGGGCCTGTATGGCTTCGAAGGACATTAGTTTTCCTTCCTCGAAGCATTCTCCCACCGTGCTTATGCCCGCATCTATCCAGGTTACGGACGAGTGAGATCCAGTTGTCACCCATCCGGGGATTCGTTCTAGTGGTAGGAGAGGTGAGTAGGGAAGTTTTTTGGCTTCTTTTTGAATGTATTTCTTCCAGTATGCATGAGCTGCTGTCATCAGTGGATTTACGCGTGTGGTTTTGGTTTGCCTGTTCATGAGCCACTCAAGCAGAGGGACTCCCCGGAGTCGGGTTGTCAGCCAGGTGGCGTCCGCTGCACCAGGATTATGGATCCAATTTAATATCCACTGCAGCTGTGCTGCTGCAGAATAGAGCTCAAAGTTAGGGGCTCCCAGCCCACCCGCCGCCACCGGGTGGTGTAGTGTGTTGAGTGCGACCCGCCTTCTACCATCACCCCACACAAGCTGCACCAGTGCAGAATTTAAACTGTTGAAAAAGCTTTTAGGGATTGTGATCGGCAGGGCAGCGAAGTAATACAGCAGCCTGGGCAGTACTAGCATGTTGGCTATGGCTACCTTTCCCAGTGGTGAAAGCGGTAGTTTATTCCAGAAATGCAATGAGCTCTTCATAGATGTCACCGCTCTCCCCAGGTTGCCATCCCTGAGGTCTTCCGCACTGTGGTAGAAGTTGACCCCTAAATATTTAAATGTGTCAAAGCACCATTTTAATTGGCCTGATGGGGTATTCTCACGTCGCGCTGGGGACCAGCCGACCAACGGGAATATGCAGGATTTCCCCCAATTTACTATCAATCCCAAGATCTCTCCAAACTCGCACAGCAATGACATCACTGGTGGGAGCACCTCCTCTGCGCTGCGTATATATATCAAGGCATCGTCTGCGTACAATGATATGACGTGGGAGGTGCTGTTCCTTACCACCCCCCAGTCTTCCGTTTTTGCTCGGACTTGCGCGGCCAGCGGTTCCATCGCCAGGGCGAACAACAGGGGGGATAGGGGGCACCCCTGCCTTGTTCCCCTGCTAATCTGGAAGCTCTCTGATATGACACCCCCTGTCTTCACCCTGGCCTGTGGGTTCGTGTACAGAATGCGTACCCATCTTATAAATTTTGGGCCTATGCCCATTTGCTGCATGGTGGTAAACAGGAAGTCCCATTCCAGTGTGTCGAATGCTTTTTCGATGTCTAGCGAAATCACTGCTTCCTCAAATGCACTCGGGGGGGTGTCGCCCATTACGCTCAGTAACCTGCGAATGTTGAGGAAGGTGTTACGTTTTGGAATGAATCCATTCTGGTCTTCGTGTATCAAAGTGTGCATGTGTGGAGCTAGCCTGTTGGCTAGTATTTTGCCAAGTAGTTTGCAATCTAGATTTAGCAGGGACAGAGGTCTGTAGGACCTAACGTCGGTGGGGTCTCGTCCCTGTTTCGGGAGGACCACCATCATTGCCTCTCTCATTGTGGGGGGGAGAATTCCGTTAACCTCTGCTTCTTCAATAACTTTTAGGAGATGTGCAGTAAGGTGTGACGCAAAGGTAGAGTAATATTCTGATGGCAGGCCATCTGTCCCTGGAGCTTTGTTTCTAGGTAGTTGTTCTAGAGCCTTGTTAAGTTCGCCTAGTGTAATAGGGGCCTCTAGTGACTCCTTGTCAGCGTGTGTGAGTTGGGGCAGGGAGGAGTCCACCAAAAAAGACTCGAGTTGTTGGGGGGTGCATGATGTGCGTGAAGTGTATAGTTGTTTGTAGTATTCCCTGAACGCATCATTTATTTCTTCCTGTGTAGTTGCTAGTGCGCCTGCGCCTAACCCTATTGCCCCAATTGGAGGGCATTGCCGTTCCTCCCGCAGGAGCCATGCGAGCAGCCTGCCCGATCTGTCGCCTTCCGCTTGTAATCTGGTCAAGTGATATTTGTAGTCATGAAGGCGTAATGTGGGGTCGGCGGCTGCGTATTCTGCGCGCGCATCTTTTAATGATGTGTATGGTGTTTCGCTGCGGGCCACTGCATTTTCTAGTGCTCTTAATATCTTCTCCAGCTTGCTAACTTCTGCATGGAGCGTGCGTCTTACCCCCCATGTAGTGGAAATACAATGCCCACGAATCACTACCTTGTGTGCGTGCCACTCCGTTGGTCTTAAGTTTGTGGTGTCAGCGTTCAATTCCCAGTACTGTTTGAGCGCTGTTTTCAGGGCGTCTGTGAATGCAGGGTCCTGCAGTGCTTCCACTTGTAGTCTCCAGGTTGGGATCGCTTGACGCCTCCTGCCCCAGTCTAGAGCTATTTTGAGTGGCGAGTGGTCTGATAGTGTTTTAGCTAAGTATTCAATCCCGTTAGTTACTGTGCAAATGTCCTGGGTGCCCCATAGTAGATCTATCCTGGTGTGCACGTTGTGTGGTACAGAATAAAATGAATATTCTCTGTGGTGTGGATGCTTCATGCGCCACAAATCATAGAGGCCCATGTTGTTGGCCCATGTTGCCAGTGGGTGCCTGGGGTGTCTATTAGCCGCTAGGTGTGTGGGGGGGCTAGACCTATCCAATGTCGGGTCCGGCGTATTGTTAAAATCTCCCCCCCATATTGCGGATGTTGCGGGGTTCGCCAATAATGCTGGGGTAAGCGTGTTCAGGAACTCAGGTAGCGCAGTGTTAGGGGTGTATATTCCTATAAGTGATAGTTGTTTGCCGTCTAATTTACCCTCCACTATTACGTACCTACCCCCCTGATCTATCCTGTGTGATGTTTGAAGAAATGGGACACTCCCTGCTATCCATATGAGGACCCCCCTCGCGAAGGTTGAATAAGATGTACCTACAATCTGTCCTCCCCATTTGTTCCGCAGTTCTTGTAGGTCTGGATCCCGCAGGTGGGTTTCTTGTAGGATTGCAATGTGTATGCCCTGGCGTTTGAGTCTTGCGTGCACCCTGGTCCTTTTGCTATGATTCCCGAGGCCCCTGACATTCCAGGTGACTATGTCATATTTGCGTGCGTTATAGGCTGTATGTTGGGCCATGTTTATTTTGTAGTGATGCAACTAACATTCTGCTCCCTGGTACGATCCGAGCAGTTTCCTCCCTCCCCTTCACCTCGTCGACCCTGTTTCCCGCCCCCAACCATGTGTCCTGTGTTATTCGCAGATCCGCGGTGCACGAACTAGTAATTACCCTCCCACCCTCCCCAACTGGATCCCATCCCCAACTGTGAACCAACAAAAAACTGCGCACCCTGTTGGGGTGCGAACTAGGCTGTGTCCATGCGGATGTCTGCGGGGGAGCAATAATACTATCCAGGTGCGGCTCATAATAGGGGCTCGCATCCTTCTGCAGACACAGTCTGCAAGTATTGTAGGGCATCCCCAGGTCGCAGCTAACCATCCCTCCCCCCGCCGCGCGCCGCCACCAATTACGCGCAAGTTGAGTACAGGAGTTGGCTCTAAGAGCAGCAAAACAAGGATACATAATGTCAAGCGATATGTCCAACCGCAGCCAACAAAGCACACAATGTACAGTCCTGCTCTCCTTCTATGGCGGCGGATCTCGCCCTGGTGGCCGGTCAGCGGCGCTCGTTTAGAGTATGTCTGCGGACCAGGGGGTGATCTCCGGGCCCTTCAGCGACCCGGTTAGTGTGGAATCCGAACTTATTGACTCCGATTCCGAGCCCTCCTCCTGTTGGGTTCTGAGGGCCTCGAAAGAGTTTTGTGTCAGAAGGGGAGTTTCCTTCAGGACCCTGGCTCTCTCTTCCGCAGCCTGTTTCACCGTGGGTTGACCCCCGGGTCGCCTCTTGGAGCGTTTCCGTGGGAACGCTGTGGACCAGCTTTCGTTGATTCCGGTTGCTTCTCGGGGTTGGGCAAAACCCTTGGCATGCAGCCATGTCCAAGCGTCCTCCGGAGATGTGAACACGTGGGTGCGCTCATCTGTTAGTACTCTTAGTTTGGCGGGGAATAGCAGAGCATACTTTATGTCATGCTCACGGTGACGTTGTTTTATTTGAGCAAAGGAGTTGCGTTGTCTTTGCACTTCCTGAGTGAAGTCTGGATAGGCGTGAACAGTTGAGTCCTCATACTGAAATGGGCCTTTACTGCGAAATTGTTGCAATATCGCATCCCGGTCTCTTACGTTCAGGAACCTGGTTATCAGCGGTCTTGGGGGCTGGCCCGGTACTGGGGGGCGCCCGGGAGTCCTGTATGCTCTTTCAACTGAGAAGAATTTCGATGGGGCTCCATTCAAGACCACTTCGGCTAACCATTGTTCCAATAAAATCTCTGAATTTTGATCTAATGATTTTTCCGGAAATCCAAGAAACCGAATGTTGTTGCGTCGTGATCTTCCCTCCGCCTCTTCTGCTCTTCTCTGCAGTGTTTTTACTTCTAGATCCAGGCGGAGAATTTGTTTTTGGTTGTCCGTTACTTTGGGGCTCATTTCGTTTAGCACCACCTCCGTTGGCTTCACTTTGTCGGATAGTTTGCGGTGATCCGCTCTAAGGATATTTAGGTCTTGTCATACCGTGTCTATTCTATTTTCCAATGAAATTTTAGTTTCCATGATTGCTTGGAGTACTTTCTCAAATTGTGTGGAGTGGGCCAAAAGTGTAGATTCCAGTGATTGTAAAGTGGGTATGGGTTGCTGGTCCCCAGGCGCTGGTCCATGCGTGCCCCGGTCTTGACTCCTCGCTGATTTTGATCTCCCGACCATTTTGTCTCAGTTTGTGAGTCCCTGTTCCTTCTGCGCCCACGCGAACTCCCACGGTCCCCGGGTTGGACAGGTATGGAGTGCCGTGTATCCGCTCGGATCCACACCGGAATACGCTTTTAGTTCTTTAGGTTGCCGACCGCCCTAAGTTCTTTGATGTGAGTTCCAGGCCCCTCCACCGGCGGGAGGGTGACGGATGGTGGGGCGGGAGGGGGCGGCGAAGCCCGCGCGCCCCTAGTGTTACTGCAGTCGACCTGGACAATTTAGGGCCTGGGTGTGGGCCCCTCATCCTCACGACATCGATCGCCATGTGCGCGCTCCTTCATTTGAGCTTCCATG
The DNA here is from genome assembly GCF_031143425.1 of Pleurodeles waltl. Taxonomy (NCBI): domain Eukaryota; kingdom Metazoa; phylum Chordata; class Amphibia; order Caudata; family Salamandridae; genus Pleurodeles; species Pleurodeles waltl. Next base: position 1,877,232,286 of record NC_090440.1, on the reverse strand, counting down.
CAGGGTTCTAATCCCCGTGCCAGGGGAATGATGGTGTACATAATTTACTGCAATGAGCGCTTCCCACGTGGCCCACGAGCGTTCAAAAAAGTTGCCGGAGCCACCAGTAATGTTCAGGGGGCGTAGAGAGCAAGCCCCCCCTCCAATCCCGACCCGCCGGCGCCCCAGACGGCCAAGGAGAGGGGGGCACGCCTCGCAGACGGTCCACGGGCTAAGGGGGGGGGAACCACCAAGAGTCCCCATCCGCAACTTCACCGCCGCTCCGCCCCGGGCCAGCAATAGAAAAAGTAGGTAGGGGGGAGGAGGGGGAGCAGCCCAAAGCGGTGCAGGGCCCAGCGGCGGGCCTGCTGCCCTCCCGCCAAGGGATCCCCTCGCCGCTGCACCCCCACCTCACCTTCGGGGCTCAGGGACGGAGCTCCGGGCCTCGCTACGAGGCAAGATGGCGGCCGCAGTTCCCGAGGCGGCGTCGTCTCTCAGGAACCTCCTTTCTCGGCCGCACAAACGCCTCCGTAACCGTCGGCGGGGGGAGAGAGATTCTCAGAGCGGGTCCCACTCCTGTGCGAGGATGTTGGCGTCCCGGGGCGCCCTGCAGTTATTTTGGTGGCGAGCCCGAGACGGAGCGCTGTCTTAAGCGTCCTTCCCGGTCGCCATCTTGGCTCCTCCCCCAGAGAATACATGTTAAACTCTTATTCATATGGTGGTAATGTCCAGACTGGACTAGGCAAATAGACTTTGTCTGAGACTTCCCACTGTTCTGACTCAGAGGCTTCAGATCGTGCAGAATGCAGGTGCAAGACTGATCCTGAGAATTCCACGTTGACAATCAATTTGACCTCACTTCAAATGCCTGCATTCTCTGCCAATAGCCAAATATATTACATTTAAGACCCTTACATTTGCATTTAGAGCACCATACTTAAGGAAAATGCTTCAGCTTTACCAGCAACGTAGGTCCCTAAAATAAAAAAAATCATACGTTTCTTCAAGGCACAACATTTTTTGAAGCCAGAAAAGGATGAGCCCATCATTAAAAAGAGGTTAAAACTCTCCTTTTTGATGAAATCTGATATCAAAGTGCCCTTTTCATTCACAGTTCAGCTTCTGTGTTACCCCCGGGAATGTTCTTCGGAAGCAGCAGTCTGCTGTATGAATGCAACTGATTGACAGAGCCACCTACAAGAAGAAAAATCCAAATATACTACTATATTAAATAAGATGAACATTTCCAAACATAAACTATGCAGCCACACTTTTGTATCCAACCATGAAAGCCTCTCATTGAATGGGAAATCTGGCTAGAAATTTTCAAAAATTACTTACAGGCAATGTATGCCTTAGAATTCACTTCTTTAAGTAAGAAAGAATGGCTGCCTAATGCTCTTGGCAAGGGAGGGCAGCTAATTTTCACATACTTACTGCAAGTTAATGATGAACGAGGAAATACAATCCAAGATCTCTACAAAGAAGCACATTTATTTACGTTTAGAAATTATATTTGTCAAGTCTGTTACCACAAATGTTATACGCAATCCCAGAAATCAACAGAATCCGTAGACAATTTTGTGGCCAGATTATGTTAACCTGCTGCAAAATGTCAATTTGGAACTATGACAAAACTGAGTAAGTTTTTGAGTGCTCATATACAAACAATGGTGGATCTTTAAATATTCCTTTCAAATCCCCTTCTGTCTGTAATAAAGGCCAACAATTCAGGATTATTTTACATAATTTTGCACTGCTCGTGAAGTATTTGGATGGAAATACCATTCTTCTGTCATTTTTAAATTGGCTTCTCTTTGTTAATAACTTGGATCTCTCATTTGCATCAGTGTGTTTGACCACAGCTTGAATTACGTGTTCAGAGTATCACTATTCTTGAAAATGTATACACATCTTCATTTTACCCTGTTCGTGTCCATTTGTGTCTGATGTAATCAATTTTATTCTTAACAATTGGTAATATGGTGATTTTTTTTGGGCCATTTTTTTAAAACTGTCAAAATGAAGATGGCTGTTTCCTTCTGTGGATTTGATACAGATGTTGGTATTTAATTGTCCATCTGTTAGTGGGATCTCCACATCTATAAATGATATTTTTGTTTCATTAATCTTGTGAGTGAATCCAATCCTGGTGCTCACTGAATTTAGTATTTCATTCGCTTTTTCCAATCCATATCTTGTTCCCTTCCAAAGCAGGAAGATGTCATCAATACATTTCCAGTATCTGACTGAGTGTGATTTCCATGTTTCCTGAAAGAATATCCACCTCCTCAATTTTTGCATAAACAAGTTCGCATAACAAGGAGCAGTACAGTTGTCCATTAATGTGCCTGTGAGTTGTAGATAATAATTACCGTACCATCAAAGTAGCTATGATTATAAGGTGAAGTGCATCAATTCTAGAATGAAAACCTTCCATTGCAATTGGAATTGTCTATCAAGGCACTCTCAAGAGCTGATAAATCCAAATCATACAGTATAATTTATACAATAATTTCACATCAATGGTACAGACTAATATTTCAGTGCGTTCTTTATCTGTAATTTTTTCAGCTTTTGATTAGGTAACTAGACACCCCCTGATGAAGGACCATGTAAGACCCGAAATGCATTGGCGAGAAGAGGCCACAAAACACACCACTGATTGATGGTAACACTGCATCTACTTAAGTGTATCAAATGCAATAAATAAATAATCATTGAACAAGTCGGAAGTGGTGAATCTGTAAGATGGATGTGGAAATGAAAGGAATTAATTGAAGGGAAGAAGATTGAGAAACTCTGATGGGGACTACAGAAAAGTAGTGCAAGAGGGAAACATGGGCCCTTAGTTGTGGTTTACAAATGGGTTCTGGGCTCACTGTGCCACTGGAATCAATCTAGACCTTATCAGGGTGAATCCGGTCCAAAGTTGCTTGTTTTCTGGTTCAGTAGGACCTGGCTTGGCAGTTCGGGCTGGACTGAGGAGAAGGGTCAAGGCTGATTTGCATATGGCTAGGTCCAAACTGAGTTGGCACAGCGGACAAGAAATTATGGATTTGTGATCCAGCCTCAAGAAATTGCATGTGACTGAGATTCATTTAAGCATTCCACCCATCACCTTGTTGTTGTTGATATTGGTTACATAGCATCAAAAATCAATTCAAGATTCATGAAAGAACTGGCAAGATATACATTGAAAAATCAGGCCAACTGTTAGACCTGCCATCTTTTGGCAGGACTCTGCTGGACTCTCTTTTTGCTGGTTCATTGTCTATGTGAACGTTATCACTGCTGATAAGTGCTAAAGTGTAAGTGCTCCCTATGCAAATTGTTTTGGTGATTGGGTTATCCTTGATTGGCATATTTGATTTACTGATAAGTCCCTAGTAAAGTGCACCACAGGTGCCCTGGGTCTGTAAATCAAATGCTACAATTGGGCCTGCAGCACTGATTGTGCCACCCATATGAGTAGCCCTGTATACATGTCTCAGATGTGCCACTGCAGTGTCTGTGTGTGCAATCTTCCACTGCCAATTCGACCTGGCAAGTTTACCCACTTGCCAGGCACAAACCATCTCTTTTACTACATGTAAGGCACCCCTAAGGTAGGTTCTAGGTAGCCCTATGGGCATGGTGCAGTGTATGTAGAAGGTAGGACATGTACTGGTGTGTTTTACCTGTCCTGATAGTGAAATACTGCCAAATGCGGTCTTCACTATTGCAAGGCCTATCCCCTTAACATGGGGACTGCCTTTAACTATGCAGTTCCCCATTAGGAGCAGGTAGAGATATGGAATTTGGGGTCTCTAAACTCACAATTCAAAAATACATCTTTTGGTAAAGTTGTTTTTTGGATAGTCAGTTTGAAAATGCCACTTTTAGAAAGTGGACATTTTCTTGCTTAACTATTCTGTACCTCTGCCTGCTTGTGCATTCCACACCTGGGTCAAACTGACAGTTGGGCTGTTGTGAATTCCCTCTAGACAGTGACACAAAGGGAGCTGTGGTGTAGCCTGAATATTCTGATGAGTCTCCTGAGCTAGAATGGGGAGGAATAAGCTGACACTTACACCTGAAAGGGCTGTGCCTGTCCTCACACAATGCACTCTCCAACCCTCTCGTGTGTGTCTGGGGCCAGGCCTGGGCTAGGCAGGATCTTGTGAACAACAGAAATCTTCCCTTGAAGTTTGCCCACTTCAAAGGCCTGAACTGGCATAAGTAGTGGACCCAAAACCCCAGACTTTTAGAACACTTCTGGATCAAGAGGAACCTCTGCCAAGGAGAAGAGCTGGATGAGGAGTACTTCCCCTTTGCTCTGTGTGCTTTGCTGGGTTGGCCTGCAGTTGCTGCTTCTGCCTTAAAGAGGACAAAGAATGGACTTTGCTGTATATCCTGCTTGTGAAGTTTCTCCAGGGCCTCCTGTTGGAAGTCTCAGGGACATCAAAGATTTCAGTTTCATCTGCCTTCAGCACTGGGAACTGTGTGTTTTGTGATGCAACAGAAGAAAAACCACAGCAACGCTGCCAACGATGCCATTGCCTGCACCGTGACCTGATGATGCCACATGGAGCTGTGCCCCACATTGCACCGCAACCCTGGTCTCACCGACTACGCCACCTGGCGCTGTCACCGAGCCACTGCTTGCACCTCGGCCTGTGGGCCCCACACTTCACATTATCTTGCTCACACCGGAGCCGGGGAATCCCCAACTATGACGCTCCATGCTGACACCGACGCCGCTTTTTTTTTATGATGAAAGGAAATACATTAATGCCTCCTTTAGGGCTTAGGACTAAGTTAATAACCTTAGCTCACAAGGGGACAGCCTAAGATAATCAAATGATTGAAGGAAAGATTTTAGTGGCCAGGATTGGAAGATCAGATGAGAAGATGGGAGTAAAAGAGGTTTTAGAAAGCCATGACATCAAGCACACTTGCACCTCCTTATACAATTCACAGCGTAATCGCTAAGCTGAAAGAGTAATCAGATTGAAGTTGAAAATGGCAATAAAATCAGGATTGCATCTGCAAGGGGTCATAATGGAGACATGGGTGCACCACACCATGGTGAAGTCACTAATAAGTCACCAAACTTGGTTCCAGCATCAACGTTTTAAGGTGGTAGGGTGGAGATATGGGGAAACAATCATGACAAGTGAATCATTTTGTTAGGAGATTGGCTAAAGGTCAAACGTGGTACATTAGGTCAAGGTCTGTTTAAATTCAATGGGCCATATACAGTATGAGTGACAGGAGGAAATTGGGTGACACTGTGAAATTCTGAGACATAAAATTTAAAATGGGTGGTGTTTTACTAAAAGAGTGGTGTTTGCAGTGGATAAGTGGGGGAAGTGAAGGCTATAATGGGTGGTCCTTCATGACGGATTTTGACTTCTTAGAAGAATGAGGAACGGAGATCGGATGTGAATGAACCATCGAACATAGCACAAATCACCAGTAGAGTTACAGAAGATGGTGCCAGCATTTGGAGTTCATTCAATGGAACAGGAGGGAGGGGCTTTTAAGGCCTCGCAGACCTCCAAGGTGGTTAAAGGATTTTGCGCATGGATAAGGTTTGAGTTTATTATCCTGGCTTATTATGACAAATTTTTATTTGTTATTTGTAATGATTATTTGTTGTATAGATGTTTGACTAGGCATATAGCCGCCCGCCAAGCGGTAACCGCTGTGCGGCCGCACTCCAGCGGACCCCATTACAACATCCCCACTGGGCCGGCCAGCGCAAACCTAGTTTACGCCCGCCGGCCCAGCGGGGATGCGGCTGCAACATAGGAGCCGGCTCCTAATGGAGCCGGCGGTGTTGTGGCCGTGCGACGGGTGCAGTAGCACCCGTCGCACTTTTCACTGTCTGCTATGCAGACAGTGAAAAGCTGCACGGGGCCCTGTTAGGGGGCCCCTGCACTGCCCATGCCAGTGGCTTGGGCAGTGCAGGGGCCCCCAGGGGCCCCAGGACTCCCCTTACCGCCAGCCTCTTCCTGGCGGTGCAAACCGCCGCCGCGGTCGTAATACGGGTCTCCGTACCGCCAGCCTGTTGGCGGTACGGACGCCACATTACCCCTGGCGGTCTCCGACCGCCAGGGTCATAATGACCCCCTTAATGTTTTGTGTATTTTCTGCTTTGCTGTTTAGACAGAGTCGTGCAATATGTTTGTTAGTCTTTTTGTCCATCCTTGCTTTGTGTGAAAGAAAAGGGGTGTCTTGTAACTTTCTTGCAGAGAAACGGTAACTATGTAAAAGGTTTCCATTTAATGCTGACACTAATTTCTGACTCTGTTTACTTTGGAACCTTTTTTGTGTCAGTTGGTCTGTGGTGCCTGGCCTGCACAGATTGTCCATGTTTTTTGTCAATAAAGTTATTCTTACATCATTAGTAAACTTGCTTCAATTAATTGCAACAGAGTACTGCATTTAATGAGTCAGTACCATTTGAAATGTTGCCTTTTAGGACTTTTGTCATTTAAAATAGTGACTTTACAAAGAGTTCTCTTGTTAATACCTTACCATCACACCGCTTCTATCTAGTGCTTATAAATGCGTTAAAACAATATAATTAACTAGTGCTGTGGACAGAACACTGGCTGGCATGGCATAGTACTAAATGGTTAGGTTAATTGATACATACTAAAACTCTATGGGGGTCACTACAACCCTGGCGGATGGCGGAGAACCGGCGGTAAGACCGCCAACAGGCTGGCGGTCTTACCTTGGTGTATTATGACCATGTCGGTTACCGCCATGGTCATCCGCCGGTTCTCCGTCCCGCCAGGGCGGAGACGACCGCCGTACTGGAGACCTGGGTCTCCAGCCCGGCGGCCATCAGTATACCACCAGCGGTATTTGGACCCGGCTTACCGCCGTGGATTTCATGCGGTTTCAACCGCCATGAAATCCATGGCGGTAAGCACTATCAGTGCCAGGGAATTCCTTCCCTGGCACTGATAGGGGTCACCCACACCCCCTACCCCGACTCCCTCCCCTAAACCCCCCACCACCCTGCCACCCCCCAAAGGTGGCAGGGCCCCCCTCCCACCCCGACCCCCAACATAACATTACTCACACACACCCGACACGCATGCAGGCACCACCAACACACACACGCACACACCCGCCATACATGCCTACATCAACACACAGACACGCACACCCACATTCAAACATACACGCACACATCCATACAGACATACCCACAGCCATACACGCACTCATTCCAAACACACAACACCCCCGCAAGCATACACACACTCACACACCCCCTCTACATACACTGACGCACACCCCCATTCACGCACACAACACACAACACCCCTTCACCCCCCTCCCCTAACGGACGATCGACTTACCTGGTCCGTCGATCCTCCGGGAGGGGACGGGAGCCATGGGGGCAGCTCCGCCGACACCACACCACCAACAGAACACCACCACGGCTAATCACAGGACGTGATTCGCTGGGCGGTGTTCTGTTGGCGTGGCGGCGGAGGTGGAGCAACCTCCACTTCCCCGCTGCCCGCAAGTATGGCTGTTGGCGGCTCTCCGTCGGAATAACGAAGGAGAGCGGCCAACAGTCATAATACGCTGAGCGGCAAACCGCCTGCACAGGCGGTCTTCCGCACGGCGGTCCCTCGGCGATCTTGCAAAAAGACCGCTGAGGTCGTAATGACCCCCTATATTTCTTCCTATAGTATTTTGCATCTGATGAGAGAAAGTTTGTGCACATTACCGCATCAGGACACAATTCCTACAGTGAGTAAGTGGGTGTGCATTGTGAGAGATCTGTAATTGCAGCAGGTGCAGTGCTCAGCAGCACATCTGTAGGCCACATATTTGGAGACCTTGGAGAAAGGCAACAACGTGCCTTATTCTAGAAGGAAGAATAATGCAATCTGTTGTAATGTAACTGATTGAAAGATGAGTGATCCAGACTGCAGCTATTTGTTTAGTTGGTGGTGTATTTGCCAGAATATATGCCGAAGTTGGAAAGTGCAAGAACAGTTCATTGATGCTCTTCTAGTGACCTGGGAGAGGCCAGTGCTTGTTGTCCCTACACATGAGGCAGCCCTGTAGAGAACCCACCTCTCAAATCCCCACTTGAGTGGTAGAAGAAAGACTCTGAGAGACTCAGGGTTTGTACCTGAAAGATGTATTGCACCATAGGGCACACTATGTTGGACAACCAGGCACTCAGCCTTGTGTGCCACTAATGGGCAGATTGCCTCTCCTTTTCACCAGCTGTTCACATGCCAGTTTCTTTAAGAAGGCAGCGAAATGCTTCATGCAGCCAATCCTGAGTAAGGGTAACCATCTAAGGGCCAGATCCACAGGAAAGTGGCGTATCCGTCCAGATGCGCCACTTTTCTTGCGTCGCCCATGCCCCACCTAACAACACCATGGTTGCTCCGAATTTACAATATGGCACTCCATAGCTCTCGTTTCCACAATAGCCTCATATTCTATTATGCTATTGCAGCGCTTTGGTGGATTAGCACCATAAATGATGGCTCTAGTGCAGCAAAGCACTAGGGAGGCCCATAGGCTACTATGGGCCCATCACTTTCATGCCTGCCCTGAGCAGGCGTTTAAAATGATGGAAAAATGTTGCAGTCCTGTAGATTTCACTTTGCCATTTTTTGCGGCCTCCCTGCTTGGGAATGCCTCCCTTGCATACATTATACCTGGTGTGGGTATAATGTGGAGCATGGGGTTACAAAGTGGCGTAATGGTAGCATTGTGCCACTTTGTAAATATGGCGAAGGAGAATAGCCTCCTTAAAGCCACATTAACGTAAACAAAATGATGCTAGTGTGGTGCTGAGAGGCTCTAGGGCCTTGTAAATCTGGCCCTAAGTAGGCAAACTGAGAATGCTTAATGGAATCTTGACACCCCACCATTCTGTATGATGCCCCTAAGACTCTGTAGGTTACAGCAGAGGCAAGCTACAACACATCTTCCCCCACATATGTAATAACAAGTAACCTGTAATAAGTGAAAAAAAAGTTTAAGTAAAAAACACACAAAAAATGAGCCCCACAAACTCAAAGGGGTTTGGAGTCAAAAACAGTATAGGGACAAAATGGTGCCTATAGAAAATATTATATGTGACTCACTAAAACTAAAGAATAACCCTCCAATCATGCATAGGATTACAATAATGAACACATGATACACCAAGAATAAAAATGCACAAATTAATTAAAACTCTAGAGCATAATCCTTAAAGTAATCCAGAGGTTTCTTGAGTCTAGAAGTTTCTGGAGAACAACCTGCACCTCTATTCTCATGGTCCCCTGGTTCATGTTTTTCTTTTACCAATGTCATGTCAGTGTTGTGCTTGCATTTTGACAACCTTGACATGCTATACACCTCTCCCACAAATAACACAACCGCATTTTTCCTGACTTGAAATATACGTTTGGGTCTCATGGGCTTAGTCTCTTCCTTTGGGCTCCAAAATGGTTTCTTCACATAAACCAAATTGCCCACCTCCCATTTCTTTTGTTTCATGACATATTTTTCATCAAATTGCTTCTTATGTGCATAATCTTTTGTGATGACCTATTCTCCACACCCTTATGACCATTTAACCAAACTGGTTTTGGCTTAGAACCAGCAATTCTCCCCTTAAGCTTCTGTGAAGGAGAGATTCCTATCACACTTTTAGGTATATTGCAATGTGCCCACAACTTCTCATGCAGTATCCCTCTTAATGGTACCGCACTTTCTACTGCTATCTGTACACACGCTCCCACTAAACGGATCATGCTTTCCTTCCAAACCTTTTGCCTGAGGTGCATACAGGGCAGTGTGCTGATGCATTATCGTCAAATACTTGAGAAAGTCTGTAATTAAACTGGACCCTATTGTCGGTCACAATGGTTTTGGGAATGCCTTCTCACGCAAAGACATCCCTTAAGAATTCCAATACATTTTTTGTCACAACTGAACTCACACAACCTGCTACAACCTGATTGACTGATCCACTAGCATTAATACAAATCTTTTACTCGGTGCCAACACCTCCAAGAGGCCCACAATGTCTAGTGCCAACTTGTACCATGGTTCATCCAGCACCTCCACAGGAGATAAAGGAGATGTTCTGACTGATCTGAATTTGTCATTTCCAGTAGAGAGTAGGCAGTCTCTGACCACCTCCACTTGCTTGTCCACCCCTGGCCACCTGTATATATCTCTCATTCTGACTTTTGCAGGCTAATGCCTCACATTTGATAACTGAGTAGTATTCTTCAGCCTCCTTCAGGGGACATGAGGTAAGTGCCATATCCTTCTCTTCATCATCAATCATCTAGAAACAATTGCCCCCAACCCCTTCTTGCTGGCATCTGTGTACAGGATAGTTTTCCTAGTTACATCGGAATGCCCCAAGATGGACATCCAAGCTATTTCATTTTTTACCTTAGTAACAGCTTCCTCACACTCTGGAGACCATGCAAATTCTGCTACCTTCTCAAGCAACAGCCTCAAAGGTTGCACCACACTGGCAAAATTACAGATGAACTTTGAGTAATATTCTGAGAGCTCCAAGAATGATCTAACTTGTTTTTTGTCAATTTATGTAGGTGTCTGCAATATAGCGGTTGCCAGTTCGATCACAGGGCTGATACCATCACATAAGATGGTGTGTCCTAAGTAGGAAACTGTTCCCCCCCTACACCTGCACTTTTCCTCATCAGGGTGGGTCCCCGCTCCCTTAAGTATGACACCATGGCTTGATCTATCTTTGACAGATACTAGGGTGTCTTCCTGGAAATACATTACCGAGTTGATTCCTTCATCAACTTTTAAATGCAGAGAGCAGCTGATGCCAATCCAAAAGGCATCCTGAGGAATTGAAATGCTCCCAGAGGTGTAACAAAGGGGGTTAATGCCCTGGGTTCCTTGTGTGGTATCACCTTATGGTAGGTGGCTGACAAGTCCATTACACTGAATATGCTTGCCCCACCAAGTATTGGCAATGCTTCGTTCATGTTTGGCAAAGATTGACAGTCAACCCAAATGCATTGGTTGAGGTCCCTTAGATCTGCACACATTCTCACTTTCTTTCCATTGCCCTTTGGAGCTAAAACTATGTGGCCAAGCACTCTGAGAACTCAATTCCCCCTATTACATCTAAATGCTGTAATCAGTCAAGTTCTTCTTGCAGGGGTTACAACATTACGGTGGGCACTCTCCTACAGAATCTTAGGGGCATCATATAGAATGGTTGGGTATCCTGGACAACCAGATCAGTTGGTTAGTGGCTTGTCCAAAAGAGGCTTTGCTAGATGTGGTGAATTCAAAAAAGAGAGTTAATACAATCTATGTGGTGCCAGACTATCTTTAACATTGGCGATGAGTTGGTGCATCCACCAATGAGCCCTCCATGCACTCAAAACCTGGATGTCGACACAAAGTCAAGTAAGATGTGGAACTCATTTTCATCTGCATCTCCAATGAATAGCAGCCAATGAGTGATTCGTGTGAGCACCTCAGTGATTTATTGCGGGCATTTAAACTGTTAGCATTAGGCTATAATCTCTATTTTTTGCTGTTAGGAGAGGGATTACTGGTTAAAACAGCCGTGCGCTGCTGCCAGGGATTCCGAGTACGACGATCGAGTGCAGCATCTGGAAGGGCCTTTGAGGCTGGCGTAGCTGTGGCCAGGAATTCTGACGGAGATACTTGCGTTCTTGTCCCCAGCACGAGTGCAGTATGTATTACCAAGTGCATGTGTGGTACGCATGTACAGCTGAAAGCGCGTTCAGCTAACATCACAGTAGAGAGGCTGGAACGCAGACTTGATACGTCGGCTGGTGGCAAGATCAATAACTGTTTATCAGTGTCTGGACCAGGAAGTGCTTGGCGGTGCAACGCACTTCAGAAAGTTGCACTTTCAAAGTGAGGAAAAGAAAGCAGAGTCTTTTTTAAGCTATTAGACAGCTGGAGTAGGGTTACATCTACATGGACCACATAAGTGAAGCTTTCCCTGGGTCACAGTGATTTCTGCTCACTTGGAATGTGAACATTTTTGTGGGATATGGTGCAGAGTTTTGGGGCCTTATTCAGCCTTTTAAGTAGAAATGCTATGCAGATTAGCACAGTTTACCACTATATCTTCTTATGGAGGTGCAGAGAAAACAAAATGAAGAACGGGCTAAAAAACCTTCTCTGAAGGAAGCCATTAGTATTGTTGAGATTATGGAATATATGTCATGTTGGGTCAAAGAAATACATAGTGCTTTTATTGCTGTTGCCACTCCCAGTGTTTCAGAGGTAACTGTTTTTAAACAAGAAGGTAAAGATTGTGATGCTTACCCAAGAGCACTACAGAAGGTGACAGAAAATTCTAAATTGCATCCGGGAACAACAAAGGATTCTTAGTCCAAATGCTACAAATGTGGCATCCCGAACCACATGTCAAACTATCCAAATTGCTATGCCTGTAATGCCATTTGCAAGAACTGTAGCAAGAGGGGGCATTTTTTAAACGTTTGTAAAAATACTAAAATGAACTGTGTTGGGATGGACCTTGATATGAATCAGCATGTCATTTTACACGTGACAAACTCTGCTTGTGTGGCATGTTGGGCTGTGGGGAATGTGAATAGTGACAGAATAGTCATGCCTCAAAGTGATGCTATCATGGGGGGCAAGACAGTGCCTGTTTTAGCTGACTCTAGGTCACCATTCACTTTGATAGAGATCAAATCTTTGGTAAAGAAGCTATTACCCGATTTCCAACAGACACAAATCCTATAGGCTTTGGAGGGCAAGGGATTTACCTGGTTGGTTACACCATTTTCACTATAAAATTCATTGGAAGAGAGACCATAGGTAAGGTCTATGTTGCCAGGAGAGGGAACAGTTTCTAGATCGATGTCCATATGATGCCCCTAAAACTCTGTAGGTTACATCAGAGTTAAAGGGGCAGAGACAAGTTACAACAGTTATGATATTCCCTGCTGTAAAATGGACTGTAATAAACTTTCAAGAGTATAGCATCCATCTAGCCAATTTGGTAAAATTATTTCCTAAGGGAGACAATATCAGGTTTTCATGGACTCACTGCCAGAATGGAAGTACTGTGACTGTTCTTCTGTGAGAAATGCTTACACCTTTATGACACAAAGGTTCACTAGACCAAAATGAAAACCTGCTCCTTTAGATGTTACAGAAAAAGCACATCCACAGATAGAGGTACGTTCCTTAAGGGGTGGGGGGCAGTGGCAGTTCTTATGTGGGGAAACCATGGATACAAGTGAAAATCCGGAGGACACAGACAATGGATACATAATGCATACAAGACATCTGCACTATTCAAAATAATGACCACTTCCAGGTACTCAGGGTGGTCAGGCAAAAAGACATCTCATCAACAGTGCCATGGTGTCAGACCTGTTTCCCCTGCAAAGTCAGTAGGTCTTTTGAGCATGGTAGCTTTCTTATTACCCCCTGTGAGATCTCCTCTAGGTCTACGAACCATGTCTGTCTTGCCCATTGTGATGCTACAGTTTCATTGCAAATGGCAAATCTGAATTTTTGGGAGGTTTCTTTTCAGTCACTTTGGGCCTCTTTTATGAGGCCTGTGGCACAGGGCTGCACAGCAAATGCCTTGCTACACTGCCTTGCACCCCTGGGAAAGGGCAGAAATGCACTGTATCTACAAAACACGGTGCAGAATGCAGCACACATAGAAAGAGGAAAAAAAGGGAGAAATAAAAATACTTCTCCCCATGGCGTCCCTCCCTCTTACACCACCCCTGATGCATTCTCAGACTTGTAAATCTGGAAATGCATCAGATTCCTTCGGGTTCTATGGGTGTTGGGTTGGAACACTATAAGCAACACCTATGGAACGCCCCTTTCATGCAGTGTTATGGGTGAAAGGGGGTCATATTTACAAGACTATGAAAAGCCACACAAGGTGGCTTTGCTTGGCCTTGTAAATATGGGTGGCACACTGCGCCACCGGAGTGTAAAATAAATGACACCCTGATAGCACAGTGTTCTGCTAGGGCCTCATAAATGAGGCCCTTTGTTTCTACATTCAAAACATCCTTCTTCTCTTTACAACAAAGGCTTGTCTCCTCCTTCTGCATTTACCAGTAATTTAAGTGCTAATTGCAGGGATTGGAACCTACACACATACAGATTGCTCAAGTCGTTTGAGGCAGTGCAAATGGTACTCAGGTATATGACATATATGCCCATATTTATACTTTTTTAGTGACAAATTTGCACCACTTTGTGATGGAAAAATGGGGCAAACGTACAAAAACACAATTGTATTTTATAAGTTTGTGCCTCTTTTGCATCAAAAAATGATGCAAATGCGGTGCTAAAAAAGTATAAATATGGGCCATAATTCTTCTATTTTACCTTCTGACTAAAAACAAGCTGATTTTTCTGGTCATGTAGAAAAGAGCAATGAACATTGACACTAATCTACTTTACTTTTCTAAAATTCACAAGACTATGATAGACATGTAAGCAAGACAACAAATTAAGCAATTACTGAAGGTAATGTGCATCTTTTGCATGATGTGCATCCAGATTTTTCCGTTGTCTGCTTTGCTGGCTTAACAACTCTGTGCACTTTACCTCTGCTTGCCAAGTAGTAAAGTGCCTGGGCTCCTCGTTTAAACATGGTTGAACTGGTTTATTCCTAACTGGCATATTTAACTAAGCATGGAAAGTCTACCTTGATAGTTAAATGCTACTTGTGGAATGCAGCTCTTATTGTGCCGTCCACTACAATGACAGGGCAAGCATTACTGTATCAGTGTAAAGCCTGCATAGTGACCTGTCTAAATAACCCTTTTGACAGAAGAAAACATCCCTTTTAAATATTAATAAGTCACTTCCTATGTAGGTCTTGCAGTTCACACAGCAGCATGAATGATATTTGAAGGTAGGGCATGTAACAATTTAAAAACTAGCACCCAAAAGGAGTTTTTGTTTTCAGAGTGTTCTAGCTGGTCATAGAAAGCAGTGAGAAGTAGGATTCAGTATTAAACCTGCTACTCTGCATTGGGACTAGCTAATATTTATGAGAAGCTCAACTTAATGGTGAAGTTAGATTTGTAATGAAAATTAATGAAAAATAGATAGTTATCTTTTCCCTTCTTGACCCTACTAGAGGCTAATCTCCATTAGCTGTTCAGGAGTAGGCCAGCGGGAGATGAGCTCTGGCATTTGAAAATTACTTCCAGAGCAGAGACAATGGCTTGGATGTGGGTGTGTTTTCTCTTCCCCCTGGGGGAAGAGCACACGGTGTATACCCAGGAATTTAATTTACTTCAAAAGGTCCTCCTCTGTCACAAGCAAATGTTAGGCGATAACTGGAAATGCCCCAGCTTTTGTCCTCCCAGTCAGGCAGCCAACAAATCCAGTTGTGGGGGAAGCTGCCCCCTGAAATAGTTTGAAGTGACCATAGAGGAGGGAGCTGCTTATAAGTCTGGCCATACCTCTGGGTGGGCACACAGACTCTGCACAAGGGGAGAAGGGTTTCTCAGTCTTCGATTTTAGGAGTGAGGGGCACTGTGGGGATGTTTGCAGTAGAGCCAACTGGAACTGCTGCAACTGTAGGCTGTTTAACCTCTGGGAATGTTTACCTATTGCTTACAGGGGAGCTAGGTCTCACCCCAGCCACTAGATCTTGCTATGCATAAACATGGCACCCTAAGGCATCCTCTTCAGAAACATGCCTGGACCTCCAGAAGAAGTATCAGCTTTCTATTGTACCCAGGGCAAAAAAGTGTACTCCAAGGGTCAGTTGGCTGGCCTGTGTGACTAAAGGGCTACAAAAGCTACAAGAGGCCTTATTCCTGAAGTGCTCAGCTGACCATGACCTGCAGGACCCTGCTGGTGGCCTCTGCTGGAGTGAGTCTTGACCCATAATTACTGTTCCTGAGGTTGTGGTACCCATGGCTGTGTCTAACTGGACTTGTCCTACCACCCCTAAAAACCTGGGACATTTTTGGACTTTCAGACCTCCGGAGAACCAGGGGAAACCTCCTGGGCCTATCACACCACATCAGGACCTTGCTTGGTTAAGATACAGGTTTCTCCTGCTCAGAGCTACTCCACAGCAGCAAATCTGATTCAGTGGAGCCCTAGCGAGAAGGTTTCCAGCCTCACAGAGCTCAGTGTTGGAAACAGGCAAGGCCTAGACTTGCTGAACAACTTTGATTCCAAAAAAGAGTCCATAGGAAAAAGTTTTGACTGGGCAAGCAAAGGCTCCAAAAGTTCCTGAGTGTTGAGAAGTCTTTGTCGGGCACAAAATGTGAATTTCTCACAATCTGAGCTTTTGCAATCATCCAATGCCTATGTGACTTCATGAAGAATTTCTCTGATACAGCCTGCTGCCTTGCCCTGCTGGAGGATTTTGACTTCCATAAAACAAGATTAAGTTCCAAGGTAAAACCTCTAACAAGGCAAAACCTGGTTAGTGTATCTAATCTGGACTCCATCACGGTCGAACTCAAATCATGCCTAGGTTCTTGTCTACTGCAACTATTGTCTGCCATCTGTGCAATGCACTGTTTGGAGCTATTTTTGTTGTTTTGGTGTCATTTCAATCATTCAATGTTGGCTGAGTGCTCCTGTTATGCACTCACCCTGAAGGAGCTGCTTCCAGGGGAACCGCCGAAGATTGGAGATCAATGATCTTATGGCGGTGAGGGAATCCAGGATGCTGGAGGCTTGAGAGTGGTGGTGGTGAGCCACAGGACAGCTCAAGCAGGTATATAGAGGACCATGGCATGATTTTGGCTCCATAGTGGATTAGCGTGGGAGGCGCCAGAGCTACAGCCTTAAAGCCCAGGTGAAGAGACAGTCCAGTGAATCCACAGTAAAGGTGAGTGGACTGCTGGAGAGGGCAAATTTTGGGAGAGGAGTCAAGCAAGACGCGCTCAGACATAAGAAGAGATTTAAAGACTGAGAGGCTGCACTTTCTTCCTCACTCAGAACATTACTTTATACTGTATGTAAGAACTGAGACCCACCCCCCCTATTATTAACAGGACTTTGTCTTTTTATTGACACCCACGGCAGGCCGAGGCCCTCAACTTCAGTGTATATGTTTGCTACCATTATGCCTTTGCTGAGATATAATACCGCTCTGCGTTAAGGGCACCCACCCCGGGGGTCATTAGGTTTCCTCGAGGGTGAGGTCAGGCCAGTTGTAGACGGCTTGCCTAGGCGCACGGGCGGCTTGCAGTCACCCGAGGCCTGGCTGATTTTTCAAACTGGCGATGCACAAAGTACTCAGCACCCCTTTGTGTTTTCATTTAATGCGCCATACAAAAACCCTCTTTTTTAAGCGCTGAACTGAGTTTTGGGTACATTGAACACTGCTATACCCCCACCTCAGAAATGGTGATTTGATATGGGGTGCCGGGACTCTTTAGTGCAGGGGCGTATCGCAGGAAAAATCAAGTCAACGCGTGTGTCCAAAATGTCAAAAACATGTCATAACCCCTCATAGATCGACAAAAGTAAAAAAAACAAGCGGAACTTTGAGGGATCAAATAATGAAAATTCTGAGCTATTGGCCTCTCCTTCAGGGGGGCAAGGGTGGAAGATTGACCACGCAACCAACTTGAGGGTTCCACGACACCCTCCTCACCGTCACCATCACAGGAGCATGATATACAGAATGCGCCAGCTCCTCCGTCAGCTCATATGGAGAGCCTCCCTTAAGGCTGTATAATACATTGTTTTATCCTCTGTTTCGTGCCAAGGCAGTGGGCAATGTCTCAATTGAAGTGTTGGTTTTGTCTCTGCTTTCAAGACGGCCTGGAAGATTTATCGCAACCCAGGCCCTCTAAAGCTTCTGCAGTTAGTTCTCTGGAAGCTGAACTAACATCAAGTTTTGCCGAAGGTAGGCTGAGTGAGGTTGCTCCTTATTTATCTGTATCCCATTTAGCTATTAACAATTCAAGCGTAGCTTTGAGTAAGCTTTGATTTGATGCACAATCTGAACCTCTACTGCTAGAAATTTTGGGAGAATTAAGAATGCTGCAGGCAGCTCACGATAAGGCCCATGTAGAAGTACAAATTCATTTGGGTCATATCAACCTAAACTTAGAGCAACTTAATTTTAGACTGACCCAAGCGGATCAGCGTATATTGGATCTGGAAGATGCTCAGGGACGCATGGTGCCTCAAATTATCATGAAGTCTTTGAGATTCAAATGACAATGGATGATTTGGAAAATCATGTTAGGCTTTCCAATTTATGTTTTGTGGGAGTTCCAGAGGACCTCATGAATGGTAAAGGCCCAGTTAAATTTATGACAGATTTGGTCTTCCAACATGTTTTTCCAGAGGATTCTTCCCCACCAAAGGATCTCACCATCATGCGGACCCACCGTGTCCCTCCTTCTCATCCATAACCATGGAGTACTCTCAGCCTATTCTGGTCAATTTTTGAGATTTCAGGGTTAAAGAAGCCATTCTATCAGCTGCAATAAAATGTAAGGGATGTCTGCCTCCTGAAAAAGGAAGTTTCAATCTTTTCCCCGACTTATTGGCGTTGGCAGCTCGGCGTCAAAGAGAATTTAAAAACATGATTGAACCTTTTAAAAATCAAGGCATCCTGCCCACTATAGTCCAGCAATCAAAGCTCAAAGTGTTGATGACAGGCCAATTTTGCATCTTACAAACAATCGAGCAAGCAAAAGAGCTGTTACAACCTCAGAAATAAGGCACCTAGCCAAGGGGGATTGTGTACTGCTGAGATAATGGGTTAAAGGGCATGGATAGTTTATTCTTGCTTCTACACTGGTGTACAGGTCCACAATATGCATCAGAAGGCACTCTGTATAGGGGGAGGCCAGTTGCTGAGTGGTGCCACAATAAGCTACAAGTTTTGCTGTATTGAGTAACAGGTGTCAGATCCCTGGGTTTGGACTCTTGGGTGCCATGTCAAGGCACTCAGCTAAGGGGCAGAGGGGATCAAGAGTTGGTGGATCCTTTAGTGAGAGCCCTAGACAGGTTTTCTGGTCCTCACTGCCTCAAGGGTGGGGGGAAGGGAGGTGGAGCATGGAGGAATGAGCAACAAGGCTTTAGTAGTGTAAAGGAAGTGAGGGCTTTGGGTGTTGGGGGCACGGATTCAGTGATGGTGATGGTGTGTGTTGTTGGGTGCAGATGATAATAAATTTATGTAGCCATGTATTTCAAAATTATCAAAGGATTAAAAGACTAAGGGCCAGATGTAGCAAAGGTTTTTACCCATTTTGTGTCTATTGGAAAAAGTGTTCGTACATATGGCCCTAAAAGTGGCCCATCTTTATGTTCAGCATGGCTTAGCAAGGGTTGAAAAGGAAATATCCCTGTAATTAATTCCAGATGACTTACTTTTGTATCTTGTAATGTGAATGGGTTTAATAATCACCAGAAGAGGAGAGCAATATTAGAATGGTTTAAATCTATGAATGCTTGCATAATTTTTGTACAGGAAATAAACTTCAAAATATCAGCAGCCCCAATTAAATTCCCTGGGTATATTCAGTACATTTCCTTAGCATTAGTCAATGCGGTTGTCCGTGGCATCGCAATATTGATTAACAAGGATAATCTTGTAGAAATAATGAAGGTTTACAAAGGCACATACGATAGGTGGGTGTGGGTCCTGGTCCATTGAAGATTCCCCTGAATCCCTGGTTTCTATTCATAACTATGCTAAGGGCATGGATGGTCCGTTAGTGATGGGTGGTGACTTCAATTTATTATGTGCCCCAGAGCTGGATTGTTTGCGAGTAAATACATTCCAGATGAAACCAAGATCTTTTAAAGCCCTCCAGGCTTTCATGAGCGATTTTGCTTTGATTGACGTACAGAGGTGTGATCATCCAACGGATAGAGTTTACATTTGCCAGTCTAAGCGTTTTTTTATCATCAAGCACCGACTTTTTCTGATGTCCCATGCTTTGCCAAGAACACAGACAGCCATAATGGCAAACCCTTTTTCAGATCATGCTGCAAATATTCTCGTCCTTAATTTCACAAATTAATTTCAGGCACCATCAAGGTGGATGTTCGATAAGTCTCTATTGGTTAATGAGTCAATGGTCGCACAGATGCGTGTGTTGTTACAAGATTTTTTGGAACATAATATTATTTCCGCCTCTGAATTTGCAGTATGGAGGGTGTTAAAGGCTTTTTTCAGGGGACAGGTGATAGCGTTCAACACGCAGCTGAAGTGTTCAGAGAAAGCCGCTTTTCCCCAGTTACAGCTTATGCTTGATAAAGCAATGACCGCATATTTAGTTGTGCCATCACAAAAGGGAAAGATCGAGTGGACTTGTGCTCATCAAGATCACAACACAATGCTGCAGCAAAGAAAATTAGTGTACTGGTAGATTTTTGGCCTGGTTGGTTAAACGCAAGGCCAATACAAACAAGATTACACATATCTATGACTCAAGCACTGCATCACATACATCAGTCACAGAGGAGATAGCGGAGATCTTTTTAAGCCATTATACTGCTCTATATTCTGATGTGCTAAAACCACCTTCTGAAGTGATTGCAAATTTGCTAGCGGATATTAATATTGCATCAATCACAGCTGAGCAAGGGGCTACATTGATTAGTCCCATCTCTCTCCCGGAGGTTAAGGATGTGGTGGATTCTATGCCCAATGCAAAAGCCTGTGGATTAGACAGGATTCCGGCTGAAATTTATAACCTGTTCGCTCCCCAACTAAATCCATACTCATGTTATTTGATAGCATTTTACAGGGGAAGAAGGTCCTAGATACCATCACTCAAGCAGTGGTGGTTAGAAGAAGGGGAAGCCTGCTCTGGAAGAAGAGGAAGCCAGCTCAGGATGTCCTACTAAATGTAGATTATAACATTTTCATGAAGATTTTGTCTAATCACCTGTTGCCCATGGCAGCACCAGTCATTCATTCAGATCAGAATGGTTTTCTCACAGATAGATATATGTCTACAAATATCCACTACTTGATTCAAGCGATGGACTACTTCACAATGATACAAATTTGTGCTGTTATTATTTTTTTGAATGTGGGAAAAGCATTTGATAAGGTACAATGAAATGTTCTGTTCGCAATATTAACAAAGTTCGCTTTCCCAGCACAATTTGTTCAAGTAATAAAAAATCTGTCTTTGCATGCAAAAGAGTCAATAGTTATTAACGGTAAGCCAGCAGGCCAGATTAAAATAAGTCGGGTAGCGCTTCAAGGGTGTCCTCTACCGCCTATATTATTTGCCCTTTTTCTTGAGTCATTAGCTTTAGCAATTCAACAAGATATATCTGTTTGGGTTCCAGTTGATGGATCCGTTAAGTTAAAACTGTTTGCAGACGATATGGCACTGTATTTAGCTGCCGATACAGCTAATACTAGACAGGCTTTCATTAAAATTAATAAATTTTAGCAATCGGGGGTAATACAATAAATCATGCCCAATGCAAAAGCCTGTGGATTAGATGGAATTCCGGCTGAAATGTATAAACTGTTCGCTCCCCAACTAAATCCATACTTAGTCATGTTATTTGATAGCATTTTACAGGGGAAGAAGGTCCTAGATGCCATCACTCAAGCAGTTTTGGTTAGAAGAAGGGGAAGCCTGCTCTGGAAGAAGAAGAGGGAGCCCGCTCAGGATGTCCAGTCATACCGCTCTATCAGTCTACTAAATGTAGATTATAACATTTTCATGAAGATTTTGTCTAATCCGCTTTTGCCCGTGGCAGCATCAGTCATTCATTCAGATCAGAATGGTTTTCTCACAGATAGATATATGTCTACAAATATCCACTGCTTAATTCAAGCGATGGACTATTTCACAATGAAACAAATTTGTGCTGTTATAATTTTTTGGGATGTGGGAAAAGCATTTGATAAGGTACAATGAAATGTTCTGTTCGCGATATTAGCAAAGTTCGCTTTCCCAGCACAATTTGTTCAAGTAATAAAAAATCAGTCTTTGTATGCGAAAGAGTCAATAGTTATTAACGGTAAGCCAGCAGGCCAGATTAAAATAAGTCGGGAAACGCTTCAAGGGTGTCCTCTACTGCCTACATTATTTGTGCTTTTTCTTGAGTCATTAGCTTTAGCAATTCAACAAGATATATCTGTTCAGGTCCCAGTTGATGGATCCGTTAAGTTAAAACTGTTTGTGGACGATATGGCACTTTATTTAGCTGCCGATACAGCCATTACTAGACAGGCTTTCATTAGAAATAATAAATTTTGGCAATCGGGGGTAATACAATAAATGATGCTAAATCTGTGGCAATATTGTTTAACTGCACTCTTGAGATATTACCCAGTACCATCAACCTCACTATTCACCATTCGAACCCATACAATATTTGGGAGTTTGGGTTTCTTCCAAACTCGAAGACATTTAGGGGGTCATTCTGACCCTGGCGGCCGGTGGCCGCCAGGGCCACCGACCACGGGAGCACCGCCATCAGGCTGGCGGTGCTCCCACGAGCATTCTGACCGCGGCGGTTCAGCTGCTGATGTGTTTGAGGCAATGACTTTTTTACTGCAAAAGCATGCTTCAAGTATATTTCTAGATATCTCACACCTGGATTTACTCTAAAGCATGATACAATGATGATAACATCCACAAGAGCTATTTTTGGCAGCATTGGCATGTATAAATGTTGCAAGATATTGATACTTTCTTGGAATTTATTCTGATGGAAGGAATTAAAATATTTTATAAAAGGTACAATTAAAGTGTTCAGTGAAACGTCCTGAACTGCACAAGTTGTAACATTTGATTGATTGGTGCTGGCCATCCAAAATATATATATATATATGTGAGACTTCCTGATCCCTTATTGCTGCAGGTTAATTCTTTTGAATGCCAGACAAATTCTTGAGACCTGAGGCTGTTGAAAGTGCTTCTTTATCAATATAGCTGCTTCCATAAATACACCTGTTAGCAATAAAGGGTGCATATTGGTATTCAGTAGTCTTTTTGTAAACAGTGACCTAGTAAATGTTTGGTATTCTGAGTCTGTGGTTTCCCTAAACACTATTCTCCTCTTTGCTGTGTAATAGTTCTAATCTGTTTGTAAAAACATAGGTATCAGGGATTTCATATGTAATCCCATTGTGATTTATGGATGCTGTTTTGTCAAAAACAAAAACGTTAAATATATCTCTGCCATTTGGTTTTGCAGTCTTTACCCTTTCTATTGTTGATTTAGAAACAGCAGTCTTAAAGACCTTGGCACTACGTAGATATTGGGTACAACTTCAACTTCTAAGGGACAGAAAATCAGCACCTCTAGTGAGTAGATTGATGTTTCTGTCTAAAGCTTCTTCCCAGCTTATATTTTCGGTTTTTATTTCAAAAGTTATGCAGTTTTATGATAGTGCACCAACATTGATATAACAAATCATGTGCATTATTGTAATTAAATTCATAAAGTATTAAAATATTCAACAATTAGTGTACAGTGATGTCTAATTTTGCAGATTTTCTCATGTAGGTTAAAAGTCTGTTTTTTTGGAATCGGTGCTTAACATTGGTATATAAAGGTAATCATGGAAATTCAGGGTTATAAACTCTATCGTATGAGCTGAATATTTTCAAATTCAGACCATCTTCTGATGGCATCAACCATGGGTCTAAGTCCTTTGCATTACCTCCTGATACACAAAAACATTCTACACTTCTGTAGTACCCTCTACCTGCGTTAGATAAGACTACTGCATATCATTTAATTCTAATACAATGACTCAATCAGTCTTCTAATTAGCACGTTGAATGCCTATTGACATGACCAGTCCACTAAAGCAAAAGGCCTCACACACTTTGTTGTTGTATATGGCTTCCATGGGAAGCCTTTATCAACAATAACTGGTTCACAATCTACTCTAGAAACGTCACAACAATGGTTAACCATATTGGTTAACCTCTTAGCTGCTGGGCCTTCCCCTCCCCCTCTCCAGTGCTGAGCCCTTTTTTGGCTATGTGGGGTAGTTCGCGCTTAGGCCTTCATAACATTTTGTCCACATAAGCTATCCATGCCAAATTTGTGTCCTTTTTTTCCAACATCCAAAGGATTCTAAAGGTACTCAGAGACTGTGGTTTCCCCTGGAGGAGACCAAGAAATTAGCCAAAATACAGCAACAATTACTATTTTTTTTTTTTTTTAAATGGAAAAAAGGCCTGCCGAAGAAGGCTTGTGTTTTTTTCCCTGATAATGGCATCAACAAAGGGTTTGCGGTGCTAAAATCACCAGCTTCCCAGCTTTCAGGAACAGGCAGACTTGAATCAGAAAACCACATTTTTCAACACAATTTTGGCATTTTATTGAGACATACCCCATTTTTACTTTTTTGTGTGCTTTCAGCCTCCTTCCAGTTAGTGACAGAAATGCGTGAGAAACCAATGCTGGATCCCAAAAAGCTAAATATTTTTGAAAAACAAACAAAATTCTAAATTCAGTAAGGGGTCATTTGTGTAGATCCTATAAGCTTTTCCTACAGAAAATAACAGTTGAAATAAATTAAAAAAATTGAAATTGAGCTGAAAACAACAGCCATTTTCCTTCATGTTTTACTCTGTAACTTTTTCCTGCGATGTCAGATTTTTGAAAGCAATATACCGTTATGTCTGCTGGACTCTTCTGGTTGTGGGGATATATAGGGCTTGTAGGTTCTTCAAGAACCCTAGGTACCCCAAGCCAATAAAGGAGCTGCACCCTTCAATAGGTTTTCATTCTATACCGGGTATGCAGCAATTAATTTGCTGGAATATAAAGAGTGAAAAATAGGCATGAAGAAAACCTTTGTATTTCCCAAATGGGCACACGATAAGGTGTTGAGAAGCAGTGGTTATTTGCACATCTCTGAACTTCGGAGTGCCCATACTAGCATGTGAATTACAGGGCATTTCTCAAACAGACGTCTTTTTTTACACACTGTTTTACATTTGGAAGGACAAAATGTAGAGAAAGACAAGGGGCAATAACACTTGTTTTGCTATACTGTGTTCCCAAAAGTCTCCTGATAAAAATGGCACCTCACTTGTGTGGGTAGGCCTAGTGCCCCAAATGCCACAAAACACAACATGGACACATCACATTTTCCAAAAGAAATCAGAGCTGTTTTTTACAAAGTGCCTAGCTGTGGATTTTGGCCTCTAGCTCAGCCGTCACCTAGGGAAACCTACCAAACCTGTGCATTTTTGAAAACTAGACACCTAGGGGAATCCAAGATGGGGTGACTTATGGGGCTCTCACCAGGTTCTGTTACCCAGAATCCTTTGCAAACCTCAAAATTTGGCAAAAGAAACACTTTTTCCACATATTTCGGTGACAGAAAGTTCTGGAATCTGAGAGGAGGCACAAATTTCCTCCTACCCAGCGTTCCCCCAAGTCTCCCGATAAAAATTGCACCTCACTTGTGTAGTTAGGCCTAGTGTCCGCGACAGGAAATGCCCCAAAACACTACATGGACACATCACATTTTCCAAAAGAAATCAGAGCTGTTTTTTACACAGTGCCTAGCTGTGGATTTTGGCCTCTAGCTCAGCCGCCACCTAGGGAAACCTACCAAACCTGTGCATTTGTGAGAACTAGACACCTAGGGGAATCCAAGATGGGGTGACTTGTGGGGCTCTCACCAGGTTCTGTTACCCAGAATCCTTTGCAAACCTCAAAATTTGGCAAAAAATACACTTTTTCCTCACATTTCGGTGACAGAAAGTTCTGGAATCTGAGAGGAGC
This sequence comes from Pleurodeles waltl, assembly GCF_031143425.1. NCBI lineage: Eukaryota > Metazoa > Chordata > Amphibia > Caudata > Salamandridae > Pleurodeles > Pleurodeles waltl. The sequence goes on along the minus strand of NC_090440.1, from coordinate 1,877,206,567 downwards.
CACAAATTTCCTCCTACCCAGCGTTCCCCCAAGTCTCCTGATAAAAATGGCACCTCACTTGTGTGGGTAGGCCTAGTGCCCGCAACAGGAAATGCCCCAAAACACAACATGGACACATCACATTTTCCAAAAGAAATCAGAGCTGTTTTTTACAAAGTGCCTACCTGTGGATTGTGGCCTCTAGCTCAGCCGCTACCTAGGGAAACCTAACAAACCTGTGCATTTTTTTAAAGTAGACACCTAGGGGAATCCAAGATGGGGTGACTTGTGGGGCTCTCACTAGGTTCTGTTACCCAGAATCCTTTGCAAATTTCAAAATCTGGCAAAAAAAACACTTTTTCCTCACATTTGGGTGACAGGAAGTTCTGGAATCTGAGAGTTGCCACAAATTTCCTCGTACCCAGCGTTCCCCCAAGTCTACTGATAAAGATGGTACCTCACTTGTGTGGGTAGGCCTAGTGCCCGGACAGAAATGGATCACACAAGGATCAATGGTAGTCCTTGCATGAGGGCTACTGTTAACCCTGGAGTGATCCATTCCTGATGCAGGCACTAGGCTCAGGCACACAAGTGGGGTTGTGTTTCTATCAGGACAAGTGGAGAAACACTGGGTGGTAGGAATTTTGAGGATCCCTGCACATTCCTGTAGTTTCTGTGATGAAAAAGCAAGGAAAAATAGTGTTTTTAATCAAGGTTTCACTTTTGCTGGGTATTCTGGGTAAGAACATTTTGTGAAATCCAAACACGTCACATTTCCGTAGACCGCCTTGGGTGTCTAGTTTTCAGAAATGTCTGGGTTTGGTAGGTTTCCCTAAATGGCTGCTAAGCCCAGGACCAAATACTCAGGTGACTGTCTAAAAAAACGGGCTGTTTTGTGGTAGGTAATTTTGATGTCTCCACAATCCGTTTTGGGTACTTCCCTGTTGTGGTCACTTGACCACTCACTAAAGTGAGGCAGTTTTTCGCTGGAGACTTAGTGGAATGCTCAGTGGTAGAAAATGTGTGGCTTCCTGCAGATCCCTGGACTTCTGCTCACTGAAATGCAAGGCAAAAGTGTTTTTAAGCAGATTTCGTGATTTCAAGGGGATTCTGGGTGAAGGAAAACTGGTGAGAGCCACGCAAATCCTGCACCCTTGGACTCCACTGGTACTAATATGTTAAAGTTAACCCACCACTCACACTGGTTGGTTTTAGCACCTCCAGAAATTATGGTTTCAAAGCATGAATACTTATTAAAGTATCTGAATGTTGAAACCAAGCCTTCTGAAGGTGGGCCATAAAGCCACGTCGAGGCACCAACCTCTTTATGGTCCATTCACATGCCATTCATGCACAACAAACAACCCTTTCATTCCACTGGCCACAGGCCCAATCCAACCAATCACTGCGCTCTCATTAACTTACCGCTGCCAGACAAGGGTCCATCACATTCACACACCACAGAACGGTATAAGTTTGATTACATTTTACCACCTGTCAAGTAACCGCCTCTTTATTCCTGAACATTACTGAATGCATGCGTAACAAACCTTTACTAATGACTCCCATGACAGCTATCCGAGGCTCAGGAAGACATGTTTTTCATGTGCCTTTAACGCACTCACTGTGCTAAATCCAACTCCTTCCAGTTTGTGGATGCAAGTTGGGGGTGTCCGAGTATGCCGTACAAAGCGATTCCTCGAACTGAGTGAGCATATCTACCTTTGAAACTAAGGGAGACATGCTGGGGAATTTTCGTGATGTTCCCTAAAGAGAAGGTCATTGGCTATGAAAAAGGGTAGTGTTTGGCACACAGGGGAGTCCGTGGGAACGTAGCATATGTCCCAGCCACATTATGTGCAGTGCTGTGAATGTAATGTACTTATCATACAGCAAACTGAACATCTACTAAGTTCTGATGGAGGATGAACATGAAAAGCAGGTCAAACACTGTCCCATACATGTCATTGTCCTTCAGTGCTGGGATGGCACCAATGGGTTTGAATCCATAGGTGTAGGGGATGTACATCTGTACTACCTTTACTATCTGCCTTCTACCTGTTGAATATCCCTGTGAAGGCACACCTACCATACGCTTTCCTTACCCATTCATGTCTCTGTTCTCATCAGAGTCCTGACTAATCCTGTATAATTGCCAAGTGAACCTATACTAGATTGTGGATGCAAGTTGGGGGTGTCCAGGTATGCCTTGGGAGGCCTATTCCTCAAAATGAGAGAGCATATCTCCCGTTGAAACTAAGGCAGATAATCAGGGGAAGAAATCCTAAGCTCTCTAAAGTAAAAAGTCAAACAAATATCCTGTGGGACTCATTCACCAACATTTCTACTTTTTCTTTGAAAGTGAAGCTACAAATTGAGTTTGCTCAATTTCAAACAAGTAGAAATGTTGGTGAATATGTCAGACAGGACATTTGTTTGACTTATTACACTTACTCTGGTTCTCGTTGGCAATCATGGTGGTCCTTGTGTAGTATACTTGTTACCTAACAAGCACTTCAAAATTCAGTCATGCTTTTAACATTCTGCCACACAGACTACTCCGTGACAATGTGGCATATGTTCTGTCCACTAGTATATGCAGTATGGGAACTATAATGCATGTTAACTGAACAGAACACCTACCACGTTCTGACAGTGGATTTATGTCTCAAGCAGGCCATAAGGAAGTCCATGATTTCCTGAAGTAGATGAAGTATAATTCTGTGGCTCCTTGCCTAACGAAGCAGTGGCCCAATGACGTTCGATATCCATGCACTGCCACTGAAAGGATTATCCAACGGCACCTCAGTCGATTTCCCAGAACTTTACTTTAGTATGATACGACGTACAGCAAGTACGGACAGAGAGGCCTGGTTGTGATGGGCACTGGGGACAGTATTACCTACTTTCCTGCCGCTTTCCATGCTTCGAGCACACTTTACAGCGACGGCATGGGTGATCCTTTTTGGGTGTTTTAGGAATGCGGTCAGCAAAGTGTCGCTCCTGCAGCCTTGCCACATCCTCCCGAACATATGAGGTGCAGGCTGCTGCTGCTTCTGTAGCAGCAGTAAGGCTTTCAATTACAGACAACTGGAAATCAAGGAAAGTCATGAGTCTTCCTGTGGTTGTCTGACGGTAATCAACATACGCATTGTATGTTGCCATCTGGATCAGGTGGGTAAACAGTTTCTTGTACCAAGTGCGAGTTTTACGACACGCATTGTATGGTTGAAGAACCTGGTCATTCTTGTCCACTCCGCCCATGTACTTATTGTAATCAAGTATACAGATGGGCTTGTGGACTTCTGCCATCTGACCCCAAACCATGATGGGGGAAGTGCTCTCATCATGAATTGTAGTGAGCACGTATACATCACTCCTATCCAAGAACCTGACTGCGAGCAGTTCGTTGGAACGCAATACAGTACTCTGGAATTTCTGGAGCTTCTTGCAAACAAGCTCCTGCAGGAATCCTTTGCGGTTACAACAAACTGTACCGCAGGCCACAGTGCCAGCTTTGTAGAGCTCACCGAACAGCTCTACTCCTGTATAGAAACTGTCCACATAAAGGTTATAACCTTTGTGAAGAAGTGGCAGGACAAGTTCCCATACAATCTTACCTGTGACCCCTAACGCGGGAGGGCAACCAACAGGGTTTAGTGTAGAGTCCTTCCCTGTATACACTCTCAAGCTGTACACATAGCCAGTAGAGCTCTCACACAGCATGTACAGCTTTATGCCCTTGCGAGCTCTTTTGCTCGCAATGTACTGTCTGAAAAGCAGCCGTCCTTTGTGCAAGATCAAGGACTCATCGACTGCTATATTCTTTCCAGGAGTATAGATCTCTGGAAACCTGGCAGACAAATATTCCATGACAGGTCGAATTTTGAACAACCTGTCATGGTCTGGATGGTCCCGGGGCAATGCAGCAGAATGGTCATTGAAATGCAGCATGCACTGCAGTAGCAAAAAACAATCTCTGCTCATGTATGGTGCGAAGATGGGGGGGTTACACAAGCTGTGCGAGTCGTCCAGTAGGACTGCAAGGTGGGTTTCTGCCATAACCCCATTTTGAGTGTATGGCCCAAAGATATCTTCAGCTCCACCAGCAAAGTGGGAGTCCACTGGTGTGCCCTAGAACTGGGCCCTAGAGTGCCTCCATGCTCCCTCAGAAATTGGTCTGCACACAAATTTGTTTGCTGCACAATTTCCTGAAGGAACTCAACATCCAAAAATAGATGGACGTAGTCGACTGGCAAAAAGTTGGCCGTATCGACTTTACATCCAGCGTCACCAGCAAAAGGTGGAATTTGGGGCTGAACTAAATTGGGGGGCTGCCAAGAGAGCACTCTCTCTGTGCTTGCGGCCGCACGCACCTGCTCTCTGGGTTCGACTAACTCGCTGTTGCCCCGCTGCACAGACTGTGCTTGCAAAGAGACAGCACGACTGTTGTCATCGTCTCCCTCAGAATCACTGGAAGAGGTGCCATCGGATAGGACTCTGCCGACTGAAAAATCACTCCCAGATTCTGCCCCATTGTCCTCTCCCTCAGATGCTGTCTCAGTCTCTGATCCTGCCTCAGAGCTAGCCTCCAAAACCTGAGTTAGGGCTTCAGCAGCAGTCATCCAACGAGCTGCCATCTCTGCTACTGGCTAAACTGTCCCTCTAAAGTATTAAAAGGCAGATAGAGTCACAAAATTGCTCATGGGTGTGTGTGTGTGATGTGTCCAGTAGTAAATGTTGTCACCTTACCTTCGCTTCTTCTCTGATTCAGCAGATTCTCCAAAGACACTGAAAATAACAAAAAAAAAGACACACTATTACTTCATCTTACCACATACCCATCATCACAGCCTTTAGCGCTGGTGGACCCAGTGCAACAGTTTTTTCCCCACTGGCGTGGGGAGAGGACGCTCACCTGCTCCTCCGCAGCTCCAGTGGGGAAAAAACTGACATCAGCGCGCCGCTGTCACAGAGGGGCAGGGGGAGACGCAGAAGTTCTTCCGCGTCTCCTGGGGTAATTACAAAATAAATAAAAATCCTCCAGTGCATCGCACCTGAGGATTTTTTAACCCCCTCCCTGGTGTTGGCCACTGGTCGTGACCCGCACCAGGGAGGTAGTGTGGGTGTCAGCCAGTGGCCGACACCCACACCAAAGGGGTTAATCACTGTTGTGATGTCACGCTGAGGAAGCACTTTTGCTTTGCCTTTGTTCTGCAGCTTAGCCTTGGTCTCTAGAAACCTGAGCAGGGCAGCGGATTGGCAGTTTTGACCTGCTTCTCCCACATTTTACAGGCCTCCACAAGTCAGAGAGAGACTAGAGAGCACAGACTGCTCTGTTCCTGTGCCAAGCGCCACCTCCCTTACCACCGTGGGCTTTGCCAGGCCCACGTTGAGAGGATAAATAAAGCTGCACGGACAAGCATCCCTCACAGAGCCACTTTCAGCATCCAGCTCTCCACTCTTGGTGTAAGAAACCACCAAGCATTTGGCTATAAAGTAGTGGGATTGTGCAGACGGTGGTGGAAGAGAATGGCACGTGGCCAGTTTATTTTATGTGTGTGGCTAATGGTTTGTGGTGAGTGGAAGAAGCCTACATCTTGTTTTAGTATTTCTGCAAAGAGGGGACGTTACATGCAGAGGGAGACATTGGTGGGTAGCAGGAGGCCAGATCTTTTTTGGAGCAGGAGGAGAGTAGCGGGAGGACAGATATTTATATTTTTTTTGTTTGGGGAAGTGAAGGCTACCTTGAGGGGGGTGAGAGTAGTGGCAGGAAGAAACATTTTTAATGTTTCTTACAGGTTTTATATGTCGACTCCATTATTTTTATGCTCCTATGTATATGCTGGAAACTGAGGCAGATGATTTGGTGGGAAATAGGAAATGTATTATTACTATTGATGAGTAAAATGTAAACTACGAGATGTTTTCACCTTGGGGTTCTCAGTGACATCACAGACAACTCAGGCTTCACTCTCATTGTCTATTTAATATCTCTCAGAATTCCCTTAGTTAACCTTTAACATCCATACGGTAGGTATATTTCATTAAGAGAATTCTATCATTAGTAGTAATTGCAGAATTTTAGAAAATACTGATGTCAACATTGTAAGACCTCTTCAACTTTCAAGTAATTTTGGAAGTAACAACATTGATGACTCTGAAACACTGTATCCAATATACCTCTTGCTGAAGATACAAACTTTGGATTGGATCCATCATAGGCTTATTGCTTGGACTTTCAGTTGAACCATCATCAAACAGTCATTATTTTCCCTAAATATCTGACCCGACCCTGAAATCACCCTTGAGCACCAGACATCAAAGAGATCCATGCCCCTTGCTGTTGTTTCCATTAGTTAGTAGAACAGTATGAGGTAGGTCTTGAGGTATTCAGTTGAATTCAAAGAAACCAACACAATCTTCTCTTTCACTCCTGAACTCCCACCAAAGGACAGGAAACACACAATAGCCAATGCAAAGTTCTAGAACACAAAATTCACTGGAATTCATTCCAATAGGCCAATTGTTCCTGTATTCTTGGCATAGAGCAATAACCTGGCTTCAACATTAGTTATCAATACACAGAAAAAATATCTTTATAACATTTTCTTGTACCAACGAGTGAGGCATATTCATTTTCAATTTTCACAGAAATACAATCATGTGCTCCCCAACTGGGGTAAATTTTGGATAATATGTTTTGCAGCATTCTGTGAGGTATCTCATTGCTCTGAAATGAATTAATATTTTGTGTGATTTGCTGCTGATATAACAGCATTTTGATCATTGATGCTTGATGCTGTTTGGACCACATGATAATCAATTTCAGAATGTATTATCAATGTATATTTCCTTTTGGCTTTATTTTAACACAATTTTCATTTTTGTATTGAATGAGTCAATGTAATCATTTTTCATCATTACATGAATGGCCTGTAGCATACATACACACAGTATTTCCACTATTTTTATTATATAGCAAGCATGTAACTGTTAAATATTGCAGTAAAGATGGTGGATCCTCAGTGTGATCAAGGCCGTCACAGGCCAAAATCCATTATTTTGTTGGCAACTCCAAATAAATGTGTTTGAACTGCAAAATTGTCCTGTCTTCACATGGTAATTAGACTTGGTGTGTAAATAATGTACACATATATATATATATATGTATTTGTTAAAAAAAACTTACAAATTCACTGAAAAAAACAAAGGTTACAGGGACATTACAGTTACGAAATAGAATTTAAAAAACATAGAAATTCACTTAAAAACCAAAGGTTACAGGGACGTTATAGTTAGGTTCAGAATTTACTCGTACAAAAACATAGAAATTTACCAGTTATAGTTATAGTTATCTCAAGTAACTATAACTTGTGCCCTAAGGTAACTATAACTTGCGCCCTCACCGTGCACTGCTAATTACACCGCAAATTACGGCATTCATGACATCTTTGATAACATCATTGAAAATGTCAATGTAATATTTGCAGTAAACTTTTTTATGAAAAAACTGTGCAAACCTGTGCTGCGCACGGCCGAACTGTCTGTCTCTCTTCATGTGACAATAGGTGTGAGAGGGTGTATCTGGGTGTGAGAGTGTCTGTCTGGGTGTAAAAGTGGATTTGTGAAAGTCTGAATGGTTCTGTGAGTGGGTGTATGAGGGTCTGAGTGGGTCTGTGAGCGGGTGCATCAGTGTTTGAGTGGGTCTTTGAGTGGGTGTGTGAGTGTCAAATCCTATAACCTGCATTAATATAGTAATGCCCCCGGGGACTTGGCCCACCCGGGGGCTTCAGAATTAACATGCGCAGGCTTGTTTTAAAAAAAATATTTGCCAGGTCCACTGTGATTCATGGTGAATTTTAAAAAAAAATGTCTTTTATCTCGGGGGGGGGGGGGGGGGCAAGAATTCCTATGGGACCTCAGCACCAGAGTTAAGGGGTCAGGGTGTCCCTACCTTGGCCCTTTTTGCTTCTTTACATCTTTTATTTTTTCAGGGACTTGGCCGAGGCTGAGTCCCAAGGTGGCTGCCAGCACTTCCTTGTTGAAGTGTTTGCAGCCAATCAGATCTCAGCATGAGATTGGGAGGATTAGCGGAACCTTTGTGTCCCTACAGATACAAATTTGGATTTTCTTTAATTTCTCAAAAACTACTGAATGGATTTGCACCAAATAACAGAAAGGGTGCTTTCTGGACCGAGAGCTACCTTTCTGCCAAATTTGGTGTAATTCCGTTCAGTGTTTTGGGCACTTTCACTGTTCAGAATCCTTATAGAAAGTAACATGGGAAACACTCCTTTTGGACCGCCCCCTTTTTTCTCATCCCCTGCTTGATGGATCATCCCAAAACTTTCCAGACAGCAGGTGACGTGACTGTCAGATTTTTTTAGAACATGTCCTGAAGATTCGTCAAGCGGTGCCAAAGTTATAGGCAAGTAAAAAATGCCTTTTTCTATAGAAACTAGGTCCTAACTATAGCTACTTAGTGGCAAGCGCCAATAGGTAATATATATATTACCTACTGGCGGCCGCCAATAGGTAGTTATAGTTAGGGCATGTTTCCATGACTTGCCTATATCTTTGGCACCGTTTGAAGGATCTTCACGAAATTTTTCCCAAAAAAGTGTTGCAGTGATTCTTGTTGCACATGGAACGTTTTGGGGTGACCTGTCAGGAGGGGGCTGAGAAAAATGGGGCTAAAAAAATATTGCGTTTCCCATGTTAATTTCCATAGGATTCTTTAGACACGACTACAGGTCGAACCATTGGACCGAATTACACCAAATTTGGCAGAAAGCTAGCTGGTAATCTGTTTAGTAGTTTTTTAGAAATTTAGGGAAATTCTAATTTGTATATTTCTGGTCACAAAGTATTTGCGAATAAAGACGAGCTTGTGCAGGGAAATGCACAGCTCTGATTGGATACCTACACTTCAAACCAGGAAGTGTTGGCAGCCATCTTGGGACTCGTCACCGAAAAAAATAAAACTACAAATAAAAGGTGCCAGGGTAGGGACACCCTGACCCCTTAGCACCGGTGGGGGAGGGGGGAGGTGGGGGTGCAGAGGGACTCTCCAGTGCAAAAAAACATTTTTTTACATTATTTTTGTGCCCCGAGTTCACAAAATTCACGAATTTGCGGCAAAAAAAATGGGTGGGTCAGGTCTAGGGGGCATTACAAATTTAGGGTGCTCTGGGGACCATCACCTCCCTAGAGTTTCTTTTTTTTTTATACATGTGGGGGGCACGCGAACCCCGCTGCCCTGGGGACCGCCACCCCCTGGGTCTGGTATTGTATCATATGCGGGTGTCCATGGCCCCCCACTGCCCTGGGGACTGCCACCTCCCCAGGGCTGCCTTATTTACAATATGTGGGGGGCCCATGGGCCCCCTTGCCCTGGGGACCACCACCACCTGGGGCATTGGTGAAAGTATATGCGGGGAGGCCTGTGGCCTCCATGTGCCCCAGGGACCACCACCCCCCAGATTTTCTAATTACATACATGCGGGGGCCTGTGGCCCTCCACACCCCAGAGACCACCACGACCCAGGGCAAAGTGTAAAAAAAACTGAAAAAGGGTCCCTACGGAACTCCCGCATCCCAAGGACCACCACCCCCCTCGTGGAGCCACTGATGGCTCTGAGGACCGCCACCCCCCAGGGTCGGCTCTTGCTATGTCCCGGGGTGCCAACCCCCAGGACATAGCTGTTTGCTGTGCCGTGACTGCAGTGCTGCAGCCACGCCAAAGCACATACTCTGCTATTTGACAGCAGGATCATTAAATCAGGTCCCCCTGTCAAACAACAGTGCTTTCATCTCTGTCCCCTGCAAACGTGAGGGAACAGAGATGAAATGCTTCAGCAAACATGGAACTGCTGCCAAAGCAGCTCTGTGCTTGCTGAAGCATTGGCACCACAAGGAAAGCCTTATGGCTTCTTTGGCAGTGTCTCCTAGTCCGTAAAGGGCATTTTATTTGTTTGAAAAAAATGTAATAAATAATAATTTGATTAAAAATATACATAGGGACCGCATGGGAGCCCTTAAGGCTTCCCCCACGGTGCCAGCTAGCCTGCACAGGGCTTTTGATTATTTTTTTTAATGCTAAATAAAATTATATAAAAGCCCATAAAGTGCTCAAAAAAATAAACCCCCATAACTCAGTGTGAAGGTCACAGATCTTCACAATGAGCTATGGGGGTTTGAGTCCAGCTGGACTCCTTTCCATGTTTTAAAAAAAAAATATTATAATTTTTGAAAAAAACAAATATTTGTTTTTATTTTAAATTGGAGACAAATAACTCATTCTAAGTATATCAGACATCAAAGCCTTAACAAATCTATTTCTCCCCCTCTCAATTTCTTGCTCTCTCTCTGTGTCTCTCAATCAATTCTCCCATTCACACACCCACTCTGACACTTACGCACCCACACACAGACACACTCATGCACCCACTCACAGACTTACTTAGACAGTCACACACCCACCCACAGACCCACTCAGACCCTAATGCGCTCACTCACAGCCCCAGTCAGACCCTCATGCACGCACTCAGACCAACTCAGACAGTTAGGCACTCACTCACACACCCACTCACACCGTCACACACCTACTCACACACCCACTGACACCCTGATGCACCCACACAGAGACCCGTGCACATACTGACACACCCACTAAAACACTGGTGTATGCACTCTCACTCCCAGACAGACACCCTGACAGCCATTCTTACCCCCGGATATAGCCTCTCACACCTATTTGCCCACCCACAGAGGCCATGCACAAAATCGGGATGGGTAATTAGGGGGGTAGGCCGTGTACGGTGCCAGATTGGGTACTTATAAGGGATTGGCCTCAGGGCCGGACCGCAGGCGGTGGTTGGATTCACATATAGCAATTAAAATTACTATAAGTTAAAAAAAACATAGAAATTCACTAAAAAAAACAAAGGTTATAGGGACGTTTTTGTTAGGTTCTGAATTTAAGCAATTATAGTTAGGGTTCTTTTAAGTAACTAAAACTTGTTACCCACGCCAAGAAGCTATGTGGCAAATATGGCAAAGCCATAATTATGTGGAAAATGCAGCACCAAAAAAAATCTCATAATTCCAAGGACATTGCCTGTGGCCCATTTGAGTGACTAGCTACTGTTGTAGTCGAGGATCTACTGGAGAACTTGAGAATCCTGAAAACATAAAAAAAGCAAAATATCTCACACAACCTGTATTTCTTCTATTGTGGCTCAAAGTGCAAGGTGATTGGACAATAGATACAAATCCAAACAATTTAATGTCAGTGCAGTAGCATTTTTTTATTTGCTCTTTATGTTATGATGAACATATTTTTCAATACTTTTTCAACAGACATTCTAATTCTAATTTATTCTATGCATGTCTCAAAATCTTTGTATCTTTGCTTTTTTTATTTATCATAAACCATTTTACATTGCTCATAACCAAATTTGTGTATTTTCCATAAAAACCATGAACAATGCACCATATTACAAAATTGTTACATATAACATTTTTATTATCTCCCCCATTCATAAATCCACTCTCTGACTCTCAAATCTATGGTCAGACCACTTTGCACTTTGAGACACCATAGAAGAAATACAGGTAGCGTTGGATATTTTGCTCTATTTATGTTTTCAGTTTTCCCCTGATCCCACACCTAAAACTAAACAAATAGGGGATTACCTCTTTCTATGTGGGATTTGAAAATCCTGCAGTCTATAAAAGCAACACATACTGCAAGGCCAAGTGCTTGGCTTTCCTCCCTGTTGACGATAGGAAGCCTGATCTTGGGATCTGCTCTTCACCTATATTCCTCTGCTTGGGCATAGCTCTTCAACTGTGTCCCTGGCTCCACAGTTGAGGTAACCTTCAAGCCAGATGTCAAGAATATCTTCCCAGAAGATTTCTGTTGCTGTGTTTCTTGACATTAATTGTGCAATGTTGCCTAAAAGACTTTCCAGCATCCTTGGAATTATTTGACCTCTACCAGTGCTGTTTTCAGTGACCCAGGTTAATGACATCCAGGGAGGGATAAATATTACTTGTTTGGATTGTGGGACTTCTGTTTGGCCCCTATACTGTCTCCTACATCTATGTACTAGGATTCAGTCATGCATTCAAAGTTGTACTGTAATAATTTTCCCTTTGGCCTCCACAATGTTATATGCAAATACTGTAGGAACCTATGTTTCTCAAGTTGCGGAGTATCAGAAACCCAGTCTCATGATGTTTGTTTTCGTTCTAGCAAGCTAAAGGTATGGTGCCATTGATATGTTGAATATTTACCATAGTACATCAGTGACTTGAGGTAAACTTGTGTATGTCAAATTTCCAGTAGAATGTTACAATTCTTGTGAAATCTGTGTAAATGTATAAACTCTAACTTCAGTTGATGTAAGATCAGAGGGTTGCACTAGGATTGTGTTGCGTTTAGTACAAAAAGGCCATCACATGTGGGGGACTGCAGAATACCTGACAGAACCTCCATTGTAACAAGATGCGCTGTGTGACTACAAAGTGACAGTGCTTCTTGTGTGCATTCTGTCACATGTCCTTGCCCACCATCGCTGTCCCTACCAAACATAGGCCCTCATCATGACATTGGTGGTAAACCCCACCTACTGCCACACTGACTGCCCCCAACATACCGCCGCGGACATCTGTTCACTATATTATGACACACACACACCAATCCGTCACTATATAGCCACATACACAATTCAGCAACACCAAAGGTCAGTGATAAACCGGAGGTATCAAAACCCACACCGTTACGCCAACAGAAAAACACCCACTACATTATGACCCACGAATCACCATGGCGGACATTCAATGGTGGTAAACCATTGACAGTACATATTGCTGCACTCAAAATACACATACAAAACAACATTACATTGGTCAATTTAAATAACACACACCTGACACCCATACACACACCACACCCACCCACTCACACCACTGTAAAACACACACCCACATTACCCACAACCCTTTACCATTACAAACCATTGGCACAAGACAGACACCACAATCACAGACAAGACCAGAGCCACACACCACCATCACCTATACACCGCTCACGCACCTTATATCACACACCCCAACACATCACCCTACACACCCTCACCCACACTACTCACACAACACCCATGGCACCACAAAGACACCCCAGATTCTCAGAGGAGGAGCTAAGGGTCATGGTTGAGGAAATCATCAGGGTAGAGCCACAGCTATTTGGAGCAGAAGTGCCGCAGATATCCATTGCTAGGAAGATGGAGATATGGCGGAGAATCGTGGACAGGGTCAACACCGTGGGACAGCACCCAAGAACTAGGGATGACAACATCAGGAAAAGGTTGAAACGACCTACGGGGGAAGGTACGTTCCATTGCAGCAAGACACCAACTTGCTGTGCTGAGGACTGGCGGTGGACCCCACCTCCCCCCCACAACTAACAACATGGGAGGACAAAGTCTTGGCAATCATGCATCCTGAGGGCCTGGCAGGAGTAGCAGGAGGACTGGACTCTGGTAATTCAACTCTCTATTACTATCACCCCCCTACCTGCAAGCCATCACATACCCCCACCCTCACCCTCACTCCCATCCCTCCACCTCCCACACACCCCACCATCACGTTTCACCCATCCCGATGCCAAGCCCTGCATGCACCACCAATGCATGGACACCACTCACAGCCCTGCATGGACACCTATCACTAAAGCATGACCACTAGAGAGAATCTGCTAGCCCACCACAAACCAACTCACACAAGTGAAAGCTGCCAGGGTGAATACAACCAAAGAGGGCAACCCACCGATGCACAATATGTCACACACAGAAATAGCACTGAATTTACATCCCCACAGGTACTCCAGCCAATGTCAGCGGAGAAGAGGTGCCAGCAATATCCAGTCCCCCCACAGAAGAGGCCCACAGTGATGACAGTGACTCTGGTCGCCTGGACCTGGATGAACAGCCTGGCCCATCAGGGACCTATGGACAGTCGGTTACCCAGCCACAGTCACACACCACCACAGAGCCTCCCCTCAGGAAACACCACCACAGCACCCACCCAGAGTACCCATACCTCTATCCCCAGGACACGTCAATCAGCAGTGTGTCCACCACTACAGGGACCCCAGAGAACACCTCGCCCTCAAGACACACAGGGACCTGGGGTCAGTGGCAGTGGGCACACGGTTCAGGGGACAGAGGCACAGGACAACGGGATAACTGGGAGGAGTGCTGTGCGCCAGGGGGAGGACAGGCCCAGGGAACCGACTCTCCAGGAGGCACTCACCGGGATCCTGGGAGCAGACCAACATTCCCAAGATACGCTGGGCCAGATCCTGCCCAACGTGCAGGAGAACAGGCGGCTGCAGGAGGGACACTACCAGGGGATCAGGGAGGACTTGCAGGCCATTAACACCACCCTGGTCTCCATTGCATGGGGTGCTGGCAGACATGGCCAACATTATGAGGGCGGCAATCTCACAACAGCGGGAGCCTGCCACTAGCCAGACATCTGAACTACCTTCCACCTCCGCTGCTGCTAGTGGACAGGAGGCCCACCACAGGACCAACAGGCCAACAGCACCCCCCCCACAGAAGGTGAACCACCCCCAAACATTCCCTGCGATCCAGGCAGAAGCCAGAGACTATTGCCAAGACCCTCGCTAGGAAATGAGACTCTCCTGATTGTCACCCTTGTGTCCCACTCTGTCACCCTGTCCACCTTGAACTGGCATTGCTCCCCTTCTTATTTCCCAATGGACAGTGTACCTGTGCTACAAACAGACTGGAACTATACCCTGGACTTTACTCCATCATCACTCCATCCCAATGCACTTGCCCCACTCCTCCTTAGCACTTCAATCAATACCCTTTGATTAAATACAAGTGTGGAGTATTTCAAATGATTTAAGTATGTATTCGTTTAACCAGGTTCAAACTTTGCAATTCAACTGTACAGTAATGTTCACATAGGAAAGACCTGTAGTTGGCTGCAGTGATCACACCAGGAGTGATAGTGGGGCACCAACATCTGCAAAATGAGTTGCCAAAGGTTACAGTGGGTGGGCATAGAAGTGGGAAATAACAGCATGCCAGTGACAAAGATAAACAAGAAAATGTCAGTGAAAGATGAAGTAACACTGTCCTACCTGTGTGTCATTGGAAGTATTGTCGAATCACTGCTGTTCTGCTGTCCTCATCCTCATCCTCTGCCTCCTCATCCTCACTGTCCACAGGGTCCACTGCTGCCACATGGCCATCTCCAACCTCCTCCTCCTGCAGAAAAGGCACATGGCGTTTCAAGGCAAGGTTGTGCGACATGCAGCATGCCACGATTATCTATCAGACCTTCTTGGGTGAGTAGCACAGGGATCCACCTGTTAGATGAAGTCACTGAAACCTGGCCTTCAGAAGGCCAAAGGTACGTTCTATAATCCTTCTTGTGTGCCCATGTGCTTCATTGTAACTTTCTTCTGCCCTTGTCCTGGCATTCTTCACAGGGGTCAGCAGCCATGATAGATTGGGGTAACCAGAGTCATCTGCAAATATCGAGGGACAACATTTAACCACACACTATCTCATATGGCCCACACCATACCCATACACCAACATCCACCGGGTGGGAAGCAGAGCTCACCTATTAGCCACACCCTGTGCCTCTGTAGTTGGGCCATCACATTTCGGATGCTGCTATTCCTCAGGATAAAGGCATCATGCACAGACCCAGGATACTTAGCATTGACATGGGAGATGTACTGGTCCGCCAGGCACACCATCTGGACATACATGGAATGAAAACTCTTTCGATTTCTGAACACCTCATTTTGCCGGGGAAGGGGGAGGGAACAAATGTAATATGTGTTCCATCAATTGCCCCAATGATGTTGGGGATACGTCCCATTGCATAGAAGTCAGCCTTCACTGTGGCCAAACCCTCCACCTGGGGGAAAACAATGTAGCTGCACATGTGTTTAGTCAGGGCAGACAACACTCTGGTCAGCACTGTTGAGAACATTGACTGTGACATTCCTGCTGCTAAGCCCACTGTCACTTGGACAGAACCAGTTGCCAAGAAATGGAGCACAGATAGGACTCTCACTAGAGGGGGGATCCCAGTGGGGTTACGGATAGCAGATATCAGTTCTGGCTCCAGTTGCACGCACAGCTCCGTGATTGTGGTCCTGTCAAGTCTATAGGTGAGGATAATGTGCCTGTCCTCCATTGTTGTCAAGTCCTCCAGGGGTCTGTACACGGGGGTATGTCTCCATCTCCTATTCATCCGCAGCAGAAGCAATCTATGGGGCAAAGAGTGAGGAGCTGGTCACAAACTGTACATTGTAGCCACACCAGTACAATGCATGATGTTAATTTTTAATGTATAACTGGCATGTGTCCTCTATGTCCAATTGTGAACTGTGACGCAGTTATAATCTAGGCCCCCCCCCCCCCCTGAAATGAAATGGCGTCTGCCTGTCCTGTGTGGAGGGACAGGTGGAAGTGAGGTAATTCCGCTGATGTTGTGCACCGTTGCGGGAGGCGGTCGGGAACTGCCTTGCAGCACCTCATTGGATAATATTGGCCCCTATGGGTTACAGTGGCCAATGGTGATGTGCGCCGGCGGTGACGGTATTGATCGCCGCGGACATGACTGCCATTTTCTAACTGATCACTCACTTGCTACCTGACCTTCAACAGGAGAGGACCTACACTGCAAGTGCTGCTGTGACCTGTGTTTGGAACCCACCATGGCCCGTGTGACTGGAGAAAGAGCCCCTCCTGCGATCCATCTTTGTAGGGCAGTCAACCCTTGTGAATGCCATCCAGGGGCTGGCCGCCCAAATGCAACAGACCAATGCATTCCTGGAGGGCATTCACACTGGCTTGGCAGCCCAACAGAGATCAATCCAGGCTCTGCCCTCGTCTCTGATGGCAGCCATTGTCCCTGGTTCCACCCTTCCCCCTCCATCTTCCTCTTCCTAATCCCATTCTCCTCAACCCCAACCTATCCCAAGCACACAGGCAGACGAGCATGCACACAGGACAACACAAAAGAGTGGTAAAGGCAAACACAAGCACCACACATCATCCCACAGGCACTCACACAAACACCATCCAGATGCAGACATACCAACCTCCACTGCCTCCAATGTGTCCCCCTCCTCCTCATCCTCCACCTCTCTCCCAGTTGCGTCTACACTCACACCTGCATGCACTACATCCTCATCCACTACTGCCATCACCAGCACACATAGCAGAACAATCACCTCACTGGCAGACACCACCACAACAGCCATGCACACGT
This sequence comes from Pleurodeles waltl, assembly GCF_031143425.1. NCBI lineage: Eukaryota > Metazoa > Chordata > Amphibia > Caudata > Salamandridae > Pleurodeles > Pleurodeles waltl. The sequence goes on along the minus strand of NC_090440.1, from coordinate 1,877,189,251 downwards.
CCCCTGTGTCCAATCCCACTGTGTCTGTCCCCCCCAAGGTACACAGACGCAAGCACTCAGACACCCAACAGCCATCCACCTCACAACAGTATCCAGCCCATGCATCTGCACTCAAACACAGCAGACAGACACCTTCCACAACCACTCCCTCTTCCTCCACTTCCAAACCTTCTCCCTCTTCCCACCCCAGTGTCCCTAAGCAGCTTTTCCTCTCCACCATTGACCTCTTCCCTTCCCCTCCCCCGTACTTCATGTCTGGCCAGGGTGGCAACAACCCAGGCAAGCACCTCAGCCACACAGTCCACGGGCCTAGTAGTCTCCACACCCACTCGAGGTGGGAAAGGATCCAGGGCACCAGGAAGCCTCAAGGAAAGGGTGCCTGCCCCAAGTGCTGCCTGGAAGGGCAAGGAGCCCTCCCCAGCTAATGCCCTAAAGGGCAAGGTGACATCCCCAACTGCTGCCAGGAAGGGCAAGGAGCCTGTCCCAAGTGCTGCTTTGAAGGGCAAGGAGACCTCTCCAGCTGCTGCCCTGAAGGGCAAGGTGCCAGCCCTAGCTGCTGGAAGGAAGGGCAAGGAGCCTGCCCCAAGTGCTGCCCTGAAGAGCAAGGAGTCATCCCCAGCTGCTGCCAAGAAGAGCAAGGAGCCATCCCCAGCTGCTGCCAGGAAGGGCAAGGGGCCTGCACCTCAGTCGGAGCCCCCACCACCAACCATGGTTGTGCAGCCGTCTGAGGCTGCAGGGGATGGGCTGAAGCCCCCCCCCCCCACCATCAGCAGCAGCAGTACCACCACCACCACCACCAGCAGTGGGCAGCCATCCGAGGCTGCAGGGGATGGGCTGCAGCTTCCCCCCACCACCAGCAGCAGCAGCATCACCACCACCACTGAGCAGCCGTCACCGCCGGCGGACAGTCTGTAGTCCTGCTTCCATGGGCTGTTGTGCAGCCTGCCCCCTGCAAATCCTGTGGGAATGACAACCAGCTGAGAGACTGTGACCTTGCACTGCCCAGGATCTGAAGCACTGGGCATGATGCCCCCTCAAGAACCAGTGTGTATGACACCCACTCACCCCATCCTCCCCAGGATCTGAAGCACAGGGCACAATGCCCCCTCCAGAACCAGTGGTCAAGTCACCCGCTTAAGAGACTGTGGCCTTGTACTCAACCAGGTCAGAGCAATGGGCATGTTGCCCCCTCCAGAACATGTGGGCATGTCACCTACTTGAGAGACTGGGGCCTTGTACTCCCCATGACAGAGCAATGGGCATGTTGCCTCCTTGAGAGCATTTGGGCAAGTCACCCACTTGAGAGACTGTGGCCTTGCACTCCCCAGGACCAAGCACGGGGCATGTTGCCCCCTCCAGAGCATGTGGGCAAGTCACCCACTTGAGAGACTGTGGCCTTGCACTCCCCAGGACCAAGCACAGGGCATGTCACCCCTCCAGAACCAGTGGTCTTCTATCATCTGCCGTCTGAGGTGCCCCACATTCCCCATCCCCCTGAGGTGCCTGCCTATTTTCCAAATTATGCCCCCGCAGTGTTCTCTCCATGTTGCTGCAGGAGACAAGTGGAGCCTTGTGGAACCTGTGGCCCACGCACATTGAGGACTGGGCAATGTTCCTTGAACTGTACATATGTATATACCATTAAATTGAAAGTTAATATTTTTACTGTATTTCAATTATTGCACTCACTTTCATCTATTCGTGTTTTATTACTGCATCTGATTGTGTGTATGGTGTTGGGGGTGGGGGTAAGTGTTGTGCATATGTGTGTCACTCTCCTTCCCTCCCTGTGTGCTAGCCAGCTGTACTCACTGTGGTCGTCTTCGCCGTTGTTGGTGTTCGTGGTGGAGCAGGATGTAAAAGATCAATGGAAAGATTTGCAGCTCGGGCTCCATGGTGGCGTGGTTGTTCCATGTGTCTCGAAAGGTGAGTCCTTTCCTTTCTGTGCAGTGTTTCTGCCAGGCTTACGCTGTCATTGTAACCGCCCCGGAAAAGGTGGCGGTTTCCAGGGTCTTAATATGGTGGGCGGAACGTTGACTTCTGCCTCGCTGTAGCCGGCTACCACCGTGGTGGCTGTTGTTTCTGCCCCGGCGGTCGGTGTGGTAAAGTGGCTGTCTATGGGAGTTCTCACCGCCATGGCCATAATTTGGCAGTACTTACCGCCAGCCTGTTGGCGGTATTACCACCACTTTTTCACCGACCGCCAGGGTTGTAATGAGGGCCATAGTCTTAAACATTTTCAAAGCTGTTGATGGGAAAGAAGACTGTTGAGTTGCACATCGTGCCGACCCCCACATTCTTATATACAGGTTAATGGTGACTTAAGTCTGACAACTTCTAATGTGCATGCACCTGTCCTTACTCAGAGATACGATTTTGAGGGAGGAAATAGATTGTTTACCCCCCTTGATGGGTCAACCTGAAGCTTTCCAGGAAAAAGCTTAGGTGGAGGAGTTTAAAAAAAAAAAGTTTTTTGAAGATTCATCAAACAGTACCAATGTAATTAGTGAAACAAAACACACTCTTCCAATAGAAACAATGACCTAACTTTAACTACACAGTGACAACCACTTCTGTGTAATGACTTGATGTAACCACCTGCAAAGTAACGTCTGACATTCCATTGTCGAGATATCAGCAAGTGAGGTTGAGAATAGTGGCCATTTACGGAGCAGGTACAAAGCAAAGCACAATTCAGCTCAGGTTGGTGAGAGGGATTAGAGGAACCTCTGAAGGTAGTGAGTAACTTTTTGATACAAGGCCAATATGAGATATCCACCTTTGAGTGGGACTTCCTAATGGAAATGCTGTTTTCTTGTTTGGATTGGGACCTTATGTGAGTAGATAACAGCGGCTTTAGTGGCAGAAGTTTTCCTTGTCCATTGGGGCTTTCATGACGTAATAGAGTACTGCCAGACTTACCTTTCCTGCCCCACCGGCACAGCTGTGCCACCAGCTAACATGCATGCAAACTCAGAGTGACGTCAAGTGTGAAAAGAGGTGAATCGGTCAGGCAAGCCCCAGTAGGTCTGGGTAAAACTGAAACCAAGCAACCTTACACCTCCAGTCTAGAGTATAAGTGGCATGAAAAAACAGTGGGAAGAAGGGTGGCCATGCGCAAACCAAAAACGTGGTATAAAGCAATACATAATATAAAGAACAGAACACAAGAGTAAGACCAAACGGGTACAGATAAAATACCAGAGTGTTTATAAGAACATAAACGCCGTTAAAAGTCAAATAAAGGGTGATCTCCGCACACCAATAGTAGATAATATTTCTAGTCTAGCTTGCAGCTCGATGGAAAACAGTGGTGGAGGTGATTGCAGTTAAGTAGCGCCCAGTCACAGCTTTTTCCACAGGCTTCTAATTACAATCTAGTACTTTCGAGAAACTTATTTTTTTCATCCAGTATTCTTACATTTGTAATGACTAGGATTCCTTCCTGGCCTACAAAATTATACCTGAACTGTGATTATTCTCTAGTCTCCTCCGTTCCATAGTCCTAAAACCATAAAAATGATTTAATGGAAGCACATCACAGTTGTAAACTCTGCGAGCGACACAAGTACAGCATGGACATCAGTGCATGGTACTCCCACTCAGTAGTGAGCACTCTCAGTGCGAGCACCAGCAGTGCAGGATCGCATTAACTGTTGCATGGCAGCAGTCGAAGCTTTCTTATGCAGAAAAGGCACAGAAATGTTGCCATCAGTCCAGGCATCCACTCATAGAAAAAAGACACTGCCTTGGCAGCGTCTGGAAAATCTTCATCATGCAGATTAGGCACAAAACTCAAAGCAGATGTGCAAGTCCACTTCATATTTGAACATAGTTGTGCCTCCCTTACATCATGAGCAGTTATTGTGTCAGCAGCTTCCAGCAGCAGCTATTACATCTCACTTACAATACATCAAAAGAAGAAGTGCTGCAAGCCTTGTTCATAAAAGAGGGGCACTAGAAGCAACTGTGCCCTTTCGTCAGACCTATTACAAAGCAGAGCTCCGCGGTCAAGGCACAACTTTGGTAACCACTGACAAAGGAAGGCACCTACTTTCTTAACTCACCATAAACACTTTTTTGCACCTTGTCCAGTCACTCCCCTTCCTCCATCACCACTGATTCAACACCAAACAGGTTTCTGTCCCAACCCTGTTACATTTCACAGTGATTACTTCTGGCCCCATTGGTGTGGCTGCAGGATTTTGTGTCCTTACTGTGACGTGCTGTGTTCTGCACTCTCTTACACTCTGATGAATAGATCGCTGATTGTTGTATGCACTGTGGCGATTGATCTCTTTAGATCAGATTGTTTGCCTACATTATGTGACCAGAAATAGGCATAATTTTGTTCATGTTTCAAAATTACTAACTAGCATATCAGAGATGTCACTGGAAACATCATCAAATGCTTCTTGCATCACTTGTCACTCATATAGAAGCTACCCCGCCACAATTCCTGGTTCATGCTCTAGGGCGAATTGGTTAGTTTATGTTTAGGGGATTTATAACAAGCTGCTCACCACCTACTGGAGCCTCGGAGCATGTGGACAGCAATAAAGGTAAAAAGCTTGTAAAGCCTTGACTCTACATAATAACACCTGATGTGTGGGACCAGTCTTAGGCTCTGACCGGCAGGCGGAGAAATTGAGGAAAATGTTCCAGTCGTGGTGTTATCTGAAAGCTATGGTGAAGAGGAAGGTCTTTAAGTATCTCCTGAATTTGCAATGATCTGTTCTAACCTGAGGGAATGGGTAAGGCGTTCCATAGGGAGGTACCATGATGGAGGAGGGTTTGGCTGCCATATCTTTTATATCTGTATTGGTGAGGTGTTAGCTGCCTTTTAACAGCAGGCTTAAGAGACCAGGGTGGCAGATTGTTAACAAAGAGGTTGGCGATGTAATTTGGAGTACAGTTATTTGAAGCCCTGTGGACGACCCAAAGAGATCATAGAGTGAAAGATGCATGTATGGGAAGAGTGAGAGGTGCACAAACCTTTCATGAATACATATACTCTGCTCTCTCACACCTTCTCCTGATTACATACAAGTAAAGGGAATGCCTTCAGAACATTAATAATCTGTGGCCCCTACAAGGAGCTTTGCCAATGTGCCTCAAGTTGTAGTTTTACAGATCAATGTTTTAAAGTCTGCTAGCCCAATTTAAGTGCATCAAGCCTACAGATGCTAGAATGAAGTTGTAAAATGCCCACGATTGGTATTACTGGTCCTAGCTAGCTCCAAACCTGATCTCCTGCTGTTGCAGTAGCAAAACTCTCAAAATAACCTCTACTGGTATGATCAGTCCTGACTTGCAGCACCATCCCTGTGATAATTCTGTGCCAGGACCATTGCAATCAAATCTGCCAATGTGCCTCAGTCAGTCCTGACCTCCATCAGTCTCACCGTGTGCCAATGCATGTCTATCCGGAACTGCAGTACCATTACCCTGCTGTTCTGGAATCATGGCTGTGCAAGCTGCTCTGCAATGTCCCTCAAACCTGACCTGCAGCCTAATCAGCCAGTTGTTCTAGAACCGGACCCTTAGATGCACGTCTGCCAATGTGCCTCACTAATCTGTAGCCCAGCTCACTGCCGGGCCAGTCTAGGACCCTTACAAGTAGATATTTAAGTGCATCTCATTCCAGCTCTTGAAAAGGTTTCGTTCGCACCTGGCCCTGCACGTCTGGTGACCTGGATGCTGTGAATCTGAAGACTGCCTTCAGTGCTCTTTCTGTCACAAAGAAGAATCGGCACACCCTCTCTATCACACCAAACCACTAACTGTCCAAAGGCACTTTAAATCCAGACCCTCCTCCCCCATCCTCCTCTCTTTTCTTTTCATGACTCTATTCCAGCCCTCATCTAATGACACTCATTTCTCCATTGACTCTTGTCTTCCAGGTCCTCTCCTCTATTACGAATCTGGGCCCATTGAATTCTTTCCACTCTATGGTGCGCACCTCTTCTTTTCACGCCCATGACTTCTCCAGTCCTGTCGTCCTCAGCTGGACCACCCTCCCCACTGTTTTGCTTCGAATCCTTTTACAGAATGTAAACAGAACAGGACAACAGTAGTCCGCTGTGCCGCATGCTGATTTTGTAGCTGTATCGATCAGTACAACTGGACTTGAGGCCTGGAGTGCTGTGCCCTCAGTGCCACAAAAGGCCACTGCAGAGTCTTCTTGCCACACACCATCACTTTCCAACAGCAACAGACTCCCAGAATTGAATTCAACCTTGCCTCGTTTGCATCTTTTGACCTTTTAGCTAAAGAGGGAAAAAGGGAATGCTTCAGAAGGATCCAAAACTTCAAACAATAGCAAACGTCGTGCACACCTTCTCACCACTTACCTGCTGTCAAGGTGCTCTTAAGAGCGGCAGCTTCTCAGCTCACCTGCCCACCTGAACCTTTCTGCAAAGTCTGAACTAGTTCATTCAAAACTGAACACTAGCCTTGGACCACCATTCAGGCGTACCGGCGCCCTGGCATTTTGCATTTTAACACCAGCCACCCTCCAAAGGGCCATCTCCAACTCGCACACACAGGCGCTACCTAGAAGTAACAAATTGTTACTGTTTCTGACCAACAGGTCGCCTCCAGAGAGCATTCTGCACACAGCATCTGAACTGAATACATATTCACAAACATACCGTATGCACAAGACGAGGATGCCGGTTGCAGGGCTGCACGACTACTCACCACTGCTCCCCTGCAGAATCTGCAGATGGGGTCGGGGGCCGCCCCTGAGTTAATGCATGAATGAACAGCTGCGTGACTGCACGAGTGTTCCCTGAGTTAGTGCGTGGGCGGACGGATGAGAGCCTAGAAGGATCTAGACACTTTTATTTGTAAGCCAGACCTATTGGTTTTGCCGGTGCTTCTTCCAATTTTAATTTTGTCTTTCGTGCTTTTTTGTCACACCAAGCCACTAAAGTAACCTCCTACCAAATTCGCCACAATTTGTGTGTTGTCAAGGACAGAACAAATATATTCACTTTGTTAAGGTGTCATTAAAGCTATTAAAAGCTAAATGACCAGTATGACACTGCAAGCAGTTGCAGGTCCGAAGAGGCCCCTTCGGTACATAGTATTGCAGATAAATTGAATGCAACCCAGAGCCATTCATGCATGAAGATATAAAAGGCCGTAGAGGAGCCAGAGAGCAGGAGATAGGCACATTTTATGGGATAGCATACATTATTAAGAGAGTTTAATTGCCCAGTTTTTGTCCACAATATAACTCAACAATTGCACGATGAAGCCCTGCCAATCTTTCGTCCTGGCAGGGTCTTACAGTCAAGACTGTATTATGTGGCTCGTGCCTCCGGGCACGCAAGAGAAATCTCTCTCCCTAGAGACGGTGTCAAAACTGTCAGCGATACAGGGGAGATTTAGGACGCTGTAATATTCAGACATAAAAGAAAGAAACACAACTCCTCCGCCCTCCCCCCGCCGCCAACAGGAGGAGTGGAAAGGTCATCCCTCCAGAGAGAGAGACTAACTCTGCAGAGGATGTGACCCGCAAGGCCAGGAGCTGCCATGTGCCACACAGTTACCCATAGCAACCATCATCCCCATGGCAGCTGTCAGGTATTGATTCGAACGGATGATCTAGGTGCTGCCCTTTAACAAAAACACACCAGCGCATTTATTTATCTATCTGAGGATATTGTGGTGAGCAATAGATCGTGAGCTGAGCCGCAGAGTGCTTGGCCGAATACCTATCTTTTTCGATGATTGCATGTTCTGTTGCTCAGCAGTCTACCACGTCTATCAACTTTTAGTCAAGAGAACAGTTCGTTTTTAGGGCTGGCCTGAGAGTGTGCACCGGGTGACCATATGTGATCAACAGAAAAAACCCTATCAAGGAGCTTACTGAGAGAGGGGCTTTCACTCCACCCACTTGTTGATTCGCTTTCACAGAAGATGTGTGTTTATGCTGTAAAATAGTGCTTCTATTGCGCAGATTATTTTCAATAAATAAAATATTAATTAATAAAAACCATAAACAAAAAATAAGAAGTCATACATCAAGCCAACTGACATAACCATTCGATCAAAATTCAAGAACAAAATAACTGACATTTAATCCTAGAGAAGCCCCCACTAGGGCCTCCCCCTGCGTTCCTCCCTATAAAAACAGGGAGAAGACCCACAGAGCATATTCACAGCCTATAAAATACAAGGAGCCTAGTATCTTCATCCTCTCGGTGGGCCCCCCTGACCTACATAGGTTAACATAAATTTTTGGGAACACCCCCCAGTGTAACAACTAATGATAGGACTCCTGGATCTTTTAGATCTTGAACGCCTAACTGTGGTTTTTGCAAGGTGCGTAATACAAAACAAAGTGCGAAGTGCAAAGTGTAAAAAGCAGCTACATACCCTCCCTACCCAGACCCAATCATCAAGAGTGTGACCACAAATTTGAAAGATCCCCATAACAAGCTTAAACCGAGTAGGCAAGCCATTCCCTTCCAAAGTGCAAATATAATAAGATATTGTTGAAATGAGACGGGCCTATTGACATCAACTAGCAGCCAAGGTGCTTTGGCTGTAAAGGGCTGTTGGGATGGGAAGTCTTCTGCATGTATCTGGAGAGGGTGTTTCCTCTGCCTTATGCTGCTCTCCAGGCAAGTCACTTAAAAGTTACTCTATGGTTTCTAGATCCCTACTTCAGTGACCATGACAATCATGCATGTCCACTGAGGATCTCCCTGTTTACATGGATTGAGACCCTAGAGCTTAGCTCTGAAGTCGAGGGGAGAATGCATAGTGCACCCCTATTTCACAGAGAGTGGCTACTGCCCTCTCTACCCAGGCTGTGGTAGACTGACAGTGGTGGCAGCAATAAATCTATAGTTAGGGATACCTCTTTTCATGTACTCTAGGGCAGTGGTTCCCAACGATTAGACTTCTGTGGACCCCCACTGTATCATTACTGAAACCTGGGAACAACCAATGAATCGTTATTAGAATCTGGTGACCCCCCCCCAATAAGTCATTATTGGAAGCCAGAACCAACACATACACAAATGATAACACATTTTATTTAAATATATATAAATACAAAAATAAAAATGTTAATTTAAATAGGAAGTTTCGAACTTTTCTAAACTTAATTGAAGCCACATATCGCCCATACTAAATACTGTTTGATGCACCTGCAGTGCTCCCACAAATCAATCTGAGGATACTAATTCCATTTTAATCCTTTAATTTAAAATTCCTTGACTTTCACAGAACATTTAAAAATGTTCAATTGTACATTTAGCCACCTTATTTATATACACTTTATTAATCGGTCAGTATTATTTAATTGTCCACTCAGTCGCGGACCCTATGGGAGGCTTTGTGGACCCGCAGGGGTCCCCTGACCACATGTTGGAAATCCCTTTTCTAGTGGGTGGGCTAATAGCCACCCTCTTGATCGAGTTTGTGCAGTCTCTCTTGCCTTTAGACTCAACATTTTTGATTGTGAAATGATTCATTTTTAAAGACATGCCCATAGAGGGTCATTGTTGGTTTGTATGATTACAGCCGGCTTGCATGCAAATTGTCACCTGGTATATCCCAGATAGTCAGCGCAGGTTCATGGTTAGTTGCCTTTTGTCATATTCCTTTAGGATTTATGATTTACAAGCTGGTTAATCTACAAGGCCCCTGTAGATGTGATTCCACCTGCAATCTTATAACTGTATCTTGTATCTATTATAGTATTTAGTTTTAGATGCATTAAAGAAGTTTTCTTTTTTAAAGAAGAAGCACTGGCTGGACATTGACTTACTGAGTGTTTACCTTGTCCATTGCGGTGTCCTGAGATGCTAGCCCACAACGCCTCCCTGAGACAGTCTTGCACTAATTTATCGAGTTACGTTTAGATGAAAATGTTCAGACACTGGATCCCAGTTTGAGAATGTGGGATCCCGAGGCCCTAGGACAGTGGTCTTCAAAGTGTGGGTCGCGACCCCCCGGGGGTCGTGAAGTCAATAAAAGGGGGTCGCGCATCCCGCACTTCGGCTGCCTGGATCTGCCTTGAATTGGAATCCAAAACGTTTGCTCTTCGTTTTGGATTCCAGAGAGTGACATTTCATTCTGCATTCTCTCTGATTGGAGGACGTTGGAAATAATGAAACGTCATTGACAACTGTCCTCCAATCAGAGAGAATACAGAATGAAAACAAGGAAATGCCGGGAACTGGGGCCATAAATACGAAGCTGTGCAATGCTTTGTAGAGGAGACATTTTTTTTCCCCGCTGCCTCTCACTCCGTCCTGCTGCCTTTCCTGGACTTCATCCCTGCAGAACTGGTAAGTAGCACATCTCTCCTTCACGATCTGCTGAAAACCAAATCGGCATTATTCTATGAGATTTCATAATTCAAAGCAGGGGAGGTGTGAAAGCCCTCCTTCGATTCTTTCAGCATGGACACACTTTTAAAAACTTTACAGAGACCGGTATTTACAAAACAGTATTAATCAGTTCATTTGTATGGATGGCACTTTCATTACAATGTAAATATTAGTAATGTATTTCCCTTTAATAAAAAGATTAGGGCCCATATTTATACTTTTTTAGCGCCGCATTTACGTAGTTTTTTGATGCAAAATCGGCGCAAACTTACAAAATACAATTGTATTTTGTAAGTTTGCGCTGCTTTTGCGTAAAAAAATGACGCAAATGCGGCGCTAAAAAAGTATAAATGTGGGCCTAGGTTCGATCTGATGTGTGCTGCTTCTCAATTTGTGGGCAGTATATTTTCAATCAGGAAAAAAAAAACAGTAGCAGATTGCTGGTTCTTTGGATGTTTGTGGCAAGGTATATTTGCTATTTTTAGGATTGTAGGATGCTGGCCTTTAGATAGGAGCAAAACTTTGGGTTGTTATGTGCAGGTGTTGGGTTTTGGTTACGGATTGTGAATACCAGGGTGTTAGGTGCTGGTTGATATTTTGTTATGTGTTGGTTGTTGCATTGATATTTGCTGCTTTATGTGTACTGATGCTGCCAACCGCAGTCTTCTTTATTGAATGTGCTAATTTTTTTTTGCAGAGTTCATAGGTGATGGTTTTTTAGGTCACTAGGTGCAGACCCTTGCATTGTTTGGTGCCATATTATGATGTATAATGTGAAAACATCCGTACGCACATGTAGTAAACCGTCTGGAGTAATGGGTTCACTGCAAGGCAAGACTCTGGCTGTATTTTTTAGTAACTTTTGAACAGCTTGTCCAGGGGCAAGAGGAAACATTTTTTGTTAACATTTGCAGATTATGCAGCAGATAATTATTTGTCTTGCAAATGTGTAAAATTCTTAATTATGTGGAAAAGTAGAAAAAGAAAATTGCCTAATTCCAGTGCCCTGCCTATGGAGGACACAGAGTACCAGCATGGATTGGTAGTTTTCTTTTGGGTTGGCTCTTTACATTCAAAATCTAGACCGCTTGCCCCTGGATATCACCTGCATGCAGCTACCCATCCACCTCTGCTCCAGATAACCTGCTTATGCAGTGCTTAATTTGTAAATAAAAACGTGTCGGTGCCCAAAGCCCTCCTCTTCAACATGCGGCTGCTGCAATTTCTGATTTAATCACGTGGAAGGAACTGACTGTGTTATTTGTGTTTTTAAAGAAAATAAGATTTTTTGAGACATTCTGAGAACTGCAAAGAGTTTTTTGAAAAAAGACAGCTATTCCGCATGTAGTAGCAAGTCTGAGCTATTCAGTAATATTGAACTTTGGAATTTTGTACCGTAGGTCAAACATACATTTGCCATGGATCGTTTCCTGCTGCAAAAAGATGGTAGGGCATTCAAACGAAAGGCTGAAACAGACGGTGAGAAAAGACCTGGAAAAATTAGGTCATATGATACCTCCTACCTGAATTTTGGATTCACCTGCATCACCATAAATGGCGAAATCAGGCCACAGTGTGTGGTTTGTGGCATGACCTTGGCTAACGAAAGTCTGAAACCAAACAAATTAAAGCGTCACTTGGAAACTGCACATGGGTTACTGGTAGGAAAAAATACAGATTTTTTTGCCAGAAAGCTGGAAGACATCATCCACCAAAAAGACACTGAAAAATCTGGTTTCCACGCCAACAAATGCCTTGAAAGCATCTTACCAAGTGGCATACCACATTGCCAAAAACAAAAAGCCTTTTACAGATGGGGAAAAAGTGATTCTTCCAGCAATTCTTGACATGGCCAGGACAATGCTTGGTGAAAAAGCAGCGGAGAAGTTTAAAATGGTACCCATCTCAGACACAACAGTTTGCCGTCGCATCTCTGACATGTCAGAGGACATCCACAGACAACTCATAGCACGCTTAAAATCCAGTTTGTTTGCTTTGCAATTGGATGAAGCATCTGACTTATCCAAGGAAGCTCATTTAATTGCTTATGTCCGATACTGCCACAAAACTGTAATATTGGAAGATTTTTTATTCTGTAAACCAATCAAGGGACATGCAACATCAGCAGCCCTGTTTGATATTCTCAATGACTTCCTGTGCTCCAATGACTTAAATTGGGAGAGCTGTGTTGGGATCTGTACCGATGGTGCTCCCTCCATGTGTGGGGCTAGGGCAGGCCTAAAAGCTAAAGTGCTGAAAGTGGCTCCTCATATTCTATGGACCCACTGTATGATACACCGGGAAGCCCTTGCAGTCCGAAACATGGATAGAGAACTTGGGGAAGTGTTGAATTCTGCTGTGAAAATTGTTAATTTCATAAAGGCACACCCAACTAGAGCTCGTCTGTTTGCAATTGTATGTGCCGAAATGGGAGCCGAACATGATGGTTTGCTTTTCCATACAGAAGTTCGATGGTTATCCAGAGGGAAGGTTCTGAATCGTATTTTTTAATTAAGTATTAAAAAGGTGAGGAATCTGCAGGTAGAAGTATCAATCAGAAAAACCTGAACTGCCATCTTAATCTCAAACCAGACATCTGAAACCATGTTTCTCAGAACATTTCATCAATAAATATTTGTAAGGAAGAAGATATCAAATGCTGTTGAAATTACAGAGAGATGTAAACTGTGGTTACTAAACATCCAATACAACGAGGGGGATGGGAAATGTTGCGGACACTGCTCTAGGGGAAAAAATCAATGTACATTAATATATTAATGTGCAGTTCAACAGACATCTTGCAAAAATCAACCTCATTCTAAGATGTCAATCTAGCTTTTTGAAAGCCAGACACCCCATGCCATAATCTTAAAATAGTAACTCACCTTCAGAGGAGTGAAACTGGAAAATGAACTTGCAGATATTTTTATTCTAAAAAAAGATGGGTATTTGTTTCCTTGGTAAAGTATACACTCGCGTCTTTTAATTTTCAAAATATGAGACTGCATGCAGCACTAATATACTGACTCGCATGAAGCCAGTAGGTAGCTCTGTATGTTGGATACCGAATATTTACATTTTATCTAACAAGCATGAGAAAGCTCACATCCGCTGTTGACAAAAGCTTTGATCCATCAGAGACAACACCACAGTTCTTATTCATAATAAGACTAGTTTAGGTAGCCACATACACTTCAGTTTTAGGTACTCAACACAAAGTAAACCAACAGCATGCCTGTTTTCACTGGTATTACTGAGAAAATAAAACAAGCATTCGCAAAACCAATAGGTCTAGTATTAATGTGTTGCACCTACTACTCACCCTGCAGCCACATTGGCTTAAGTTTTGGAGCACTGGGAATAGGAGCGAAACCAGAAAAAGAGTCTGTCTGCTCTTGTACAATGGAACATGTGCACACAGACAGTACATGTAAAGAGTAGCGAAACATGTGAAAGGACATATACAGGTCAGGACAAGAGAAGAGATGCTCAGGACAAGTGCCAGCAAGTGCCTTGAGCACTAAGCAAAGTGTCTTACAACAAGATCCATTCATTCACTGGTAATTGGTGTAAGAAGTGCAACTGGGATTTGGCAGGTAAAGGCACATTAAGTAACAAACGTGGCAGTTGCATTTTGAGGATTCTGAAGGGGACAGATGAGATATCTAGGTAAGCAAAGCTAGACTATATCACTATGATCCAAACGAGATCAGGAAGGCACCTAGATTAACAGCCTTCTCCTTTCAGCTCAGAGGCAAGGACGCATTTTGCTCACGTTCTTCAAAAGGGAGGACGTGTACCAAGGGATATTATTGATATACAGGTAATATTAGCATTGATCGTAACTCCAACAATTTTGGTGATAGTATTAGGGGCCTGGAGTGGGCCTAGAGCCAGAAACTGCCAAACGGAGGTCCAGGGTTAAGTATGGTTCCTTAAAATCAAAACCACCTTCGTTTCAGCATTCAACCTCTCAAGGGTGGAATTGTAATATGCACTCGAAGCAAGCCATGCCTGACGTTTAAGGGGGAAAGCCACTGTTATTACCACTTTGTTGTATCAGGAATTGAATATGAAAGCTCAGTTAAAAACATCAAAGTCAAAAGAATGAGTTAAGGCAAGTAAAGAGGTTAAGTAAAAGTTACCGAATTTCACAGGATGTACAATAATTCTTAACAAATCTGTGTCCGTTATTTTATCTTTTTAAAAAGGTAAAATTACTCAATGAAATTGAGATCTTTATAAAGGCATCTGAACTAGGCATCAACGTCAGAAGGTTTTGTTAATGTTAAGCAAAGTATTGTCTTTTTATGATGTTCATCTAGGGAAGTTCTTCCTATTGTAATTGTCACAGAGTTTGCAATGCAAACCCCTTTCCTCCTGCATTTCTCAAAGAATACACAATGTAAACACTCTCCTTAGAGTAGCTGTCAAAGAATTTGCAATGTAAAACCTGATTGTCAGTGTACTGAGGCTCAGCAGTCCAAGGCTGACTCAGGAACTTGTTGTAGGCTGCAAATTCAGATCTCAGACCTCAGCAAAAAACACACATAATATACAATAAATCAATTTCCAACATATGTTTTTTCTTTAAAAGGTAGAAATACTTTAATGCACACACAGCTAAATAGTATTCTCAAAATGACAAATATTTACAAGATCTCAGGTATAATTATACATTGAGACACCTAATTTATGGACCTCGTAGATTAAAGAGAGCTCAAAGTATGTGCCCTAAAAAAATCAAAGGAGGTAACTGACCCTGTAATTGTAATTTGCTCCCATTATCTGTGAGGTCATGTAACAGGCTTTTATCCTGAAAACGAGCATTGCTCCTATATTGGCCTTTCGGAAAACATGGGACTTTTAACAATCAAAAAAAGAAGTCTACAGTCTTTATCATGTCCTTCAAAATTAAATTGAGAAGGCTACTTTATTTGTTAACACAGTTAATAATAAATAAAGCAAACCTGTTGGCTTTAACTGAATATGAATAAACATGACAACTTGGTCCCTGCTTAGCTGTAGCCAAGAAATATTTTATGTATATTCGAATTATATATTGACACGAACTACACGTCTCGCTCCACTTTTGGACTAAATAAAAGGGACATATGTATTAAACACTTTTTTCTCACATTTTAGAGTTAACAATGTAAATTCCCTTCCTACTGTATTTGTCAGGTAGCTAAAAAATATAAGCCCCTTCCTACAGTGTTCCAATTGTATTTTCCAGTTAGTTAACCATGTCAATCCAGTTTCTCTGAGAAATGTCACATTGCAAAACTCTTGCCTTGTGTATTTGCCAGAATTGACAAACCCCTCATTCTTGCCTTTGTCAGAGTGTGCGAAGTAAAAGCTCTTCCCCTTGAAAGTCATAAAGTTCACAATATAAAACTCTTTCCTATGGTGTTTGTCAAGGAGTTCAGGATGTAAAATGACTTCTTAATACGTATGCATTCGCAACCCAAAACCCCTCCCTATTCTTTTTGAGAAATCTGGTTTAGAGCATGTCATGTCAACCAGTAGTTACTGGGCCCCAATTGTGTCAATGCAGTGTCTTGGAGGCTCTGTACCTCGATCACTCAAACTGAGGACCAAGTACCCTTTTTTGCAGCTGTATCTCAGGGTATTGAAGCAAAGCATCCCAAAGCTGGCTCAGGGAGGTGAAGTGGGCTAGATAATCAAAGTTAAGCAAGCACAATAGAATAATAAACCAATATCCAGCAGATGATTTTTGAAAATGAAAAATACTGTAACGAAAACACAACTAAATACTGTGCCAAATTGCATATTGAACCTCCTCCTAAAGGGGGCCTGGTAGAATCAAGGATGTAAATCAAGTACCCTAAGCAAATGTCACAGAGGGAAACTAACATGGTACATCTAGTCTCGGTCCGTTAACTGTATGGTGCCTAGTGACAATTTGTGCACAAACAGGCTGTAACCCTTATAAAATGCACTGGTTTATGGGCCAAATGCAACACATGAAGTTATTCACAATCAGTAAGGTTAGGCCTACTGCTTTGATATGCCACTCATAATGTAAAATGAGTGGCCTACTGCCTTTTCCAACATATGCACAAATTGATAAAATAAGACTACTGACCTTAACATAAAAATGACCATGTATGTGGTTTCTGCCTCTAGAAACTCATCAACCACATGTATATAAAGTATACATTGCATATGTGTATTCCATATTCTGGAAACACATTTTTTTTACTGTAGCCAAATATATAAAAAAACTAAGTACTTAACTTATTCATATTTAACTTGTCAGAATGTTCACTGTGGACAACTCCCTGGTATTCTATGTGTTTTGTAGTTCAAAATGTAAAGGCTTTTTTTATGGTGTTTGTCATTGTGTTAGCAATATAAAACACCTTCCTGTTGTATTTGACCAAGGGCTCAATATGTACAACCCCTTCCTATAGTTTTTGACAAGGAGTTTCCAGTGGTAAACCCCTTCTATTATTGTCACCAAAAAGTTCAAAATGTAACCCTCCTTCCTAATGTACTTGAGAAATCTGATTCAGGAGTTCCTAGGGTAGTCATACATTTACTAGCCCCAGTTGTGTCAATGGGGTCTTTCACCTCTGATGTCCTAGGGCAGAGGTCTTCAAACTTTTGGATGCCGGGACCCCCTTGTCAAAGTTTTCAGGTGTGAGGACCCCTTCCTGTCAAAAGTTTTTCTAGAACTTGATACTCCTCATCAGCGACAAGTATAAACGCCCCCAATATCCATGGCAAATCATTTTTATGGTAAGGGAATATTAGTAGACAGTATTTAGCAAATCAAAGGTTTGTGGGTGACTGTGGTTTGGAGTCAGAGACTTACTACACAGTTCAAACAAAAAATCTACCAAAAGAAGTGCCCAAAAATATGCAATGGTACTTTATTTTTCTCAATCAAAACATAATTTAACAAAACTTATTTGGATGATAACACATTTCTGAACTAGTGTGATGGGTGTGGCTGTTTTTCTCCAGAGAGACGGTCAATTTGTGGATGTATTCTTGCTACTGCCATCCTCAGGTTGTGCTCCACCTCTAGTCTTGAACGGTACTTCGTCTTTAATACTGCCAATGATGAGAACCCAATCTCACATAAATATGATGAGCTAAAAGGCAGAAGAACCTTGACTGCAATTTTTGACAAACCTGAATGTTCTTCAGATATTGCCAGCCAAAATTCTCCCAATGAGATTTTGTTGAACTGCATCTGGAGAATACGGTCACTCTGGACCCCAATTAGGTCTTCCTGAAGGTGCACTGGAAGACGAGTACCTGCACCCACTAGGAAAGGTTGAAAGACCCAGTCATTGACATGATCAGTTTCCTCAGGAAAGTACTTTTCCAAACTATCCCTGAGAGAAGTCAAGTGATTTATTATGACCTCAGCAGCACTTTCAAGTTCATATCCTGTATCGTCAAGAGCTTCTGCTAAACAGGGGAATGCCTCAAGCAGGCCATCTTGAATTAGTCTTCTCCACAACTCCAGTTTCTTCTTGAAGGCAGATGTTTTTTTGTACATGGTGAAAGACGTACTTTCAGCTCCTTGCAAAGACAAATTCAAGGAATTTAATTTATCAAAGATGTCTGCAAGGTATGTTAAAAGCACAAGCCAACGGGGATTACATAGCTGTTCTGCTTTGTAGGGGTCCACATCCAGAAGGAACTGTCGTTCCTGTTCTGCCCCAATATCTGGACGTTCTGGTGCCAAGAGCTGATCGTGTGCTTTATTTCAACACCATGGTCAAAGTAATCAGGCTCCATGGAACCTATGGGGATTCCATATGAGTTTTCACTGGTCTTCCCTTGGTGCCATTCGCTCTCTTTTTTGCCACTTCCACCAATGGTTCTGTCAACTTTGCCCCTGGAGGCAACCCCAGTGTAGCTGAGGTCACTGATACCTAAGGTGCCACTGGTTTCCCAGCAATGTCGTTAGGACTGGTCCTGGCTTTGGAGCTTTCCCAGCCTCTGGCACTGTTATGTAAGTCCAGCAGAAAGGCACAATGCGAGATGGTGGTGAGGCAATCAAAGATCACCATATTCTCTTCATAATGTTTAGCACTGCCTATGAGCAGGAGAACCTCCAAGAGCCCTTAGAGAAATTTCAGGGGCTTCTGGGGCTGGTAGCATAGACACAACCCCTGAGTTGGAGTTCCTTGATCCATCTGGACCCCTTTCCCCAGGAGTATTGTCATACCAATCCTTCATTAATAAGGTAGCAGATATTCTGGAGTTGCCCTTTGCTTACTGTTGAAACTAAGGCCAATATTATAACCAAAGTCCTGAAGCCTTTCCCCCACACTTCAGAGGCAATGCATTAATTCAAGTGAGACTCTCCCAGATCCCAGTTTGGCTACCTGGAGAAAACCATCTTTGACCCCTGTGGTCAACAAGTCAATTGCAAGACAGACTACACAAGCCCACAAGATCCACTGTTCATGTTGGAACACCACTTATCAGAAAACCTGGTGATTCAATTCTATTCCTCTTCAAAACATACCCCTGGAAATTTACCACACCAGCTGATTGAGAATCTAAAAGGATTGAGACTTGGGCTAAATAGATCTCTCCAGCCTGGGGTCTGGCTGTGAAGTTCCTCAATGCCACATGCTTACTCGAGTGCTATGTGCATGCCCCAGGAATATGGCAGGTCCATTAGTTCCTATTCTTCCCCAGGAGCATCAGGCAGACCAAAATCTGGTCAGGGACAGTCATGCAGCATCAGGGCAGGTGTACAGTTGGTCTAGAAATAACAGAATCAGTCTCCAGAACAAACAGGACATTTATCGTCCAAACATGTGACATGCCTAGCTGAGAACCTATGTTTTTCCGCTTTGATAGACCTTCCATTGAATATATCAGACTGTTTGATTAAAGAGCAAACTCTTGCTTTTAATGCTTCAAAGCTCTCTGTCAGCAGCCCCAAAGACAGGAATTGCAGGGGTTAGGGAAATTTTGTGGCTTTGGAAGAAGCATCAGTTTCTACCAGTGCCAGGTGGTCCTTGCTCAGCACTAATCTCGGAACCCCATTCTGCAACAACACAGAGGCCTGGGGGGCATGGCCTACCAAGATGGCCAAATAGATGCTCCTCCATAAACTGCTGTCTAATTTTTAATAATCCTGCCATATTCTGCCTCTCATTCAGCCATCTACTTCCCCCAAACACACCTGTTTCGGCGACGCTGATGAGGGAGCCGTTTGACACGGAGTTCAGCCCCGCACCATTAAATAGCAATCCAGCAACTTTGGGGGGCATCGACCCGGTTGGAGGCCTGGTGGGAGGACGGCTCTGACTGGAAGCACGAGCCCCAACAAACCTCTGGTGAGGAGCCCCTCCTCCCCCCGGGTGTGAGTTGCAGAGAGCCCCAGGTGACCAGAGACGTGGAAGTGGAGCACAAAGGGGACCACCTGCGTAAGCCAGCTGAATGCGGCTTTGCCTTGAGGAGATGTGCGAGCAGGGCGCTGAGGTCTCGTGGTGGACACGCAGCAGATGGTGCGCCCAGGTATGGGTGCCCTGGGGGGTGGACGAGGGACCCTGGGGCTCCGGTGTTGTGCTCAGGAGGCATGGATTATCAAGAGTGTCTCCCTGATCAGACCCATCTGATAGCCGGGTTGTCCTCCCTGCTGGGCACGGTCTCTTGGGGCTACGGAGCCATGTTACAGAACCCTGCTAATCTGCTTCTGCTGGGGCTGAGCCTGCCTTTACATAACCCAAGTGGCATCGGAGTTTACACAAAGACACTCCCCCAGCGATAATTTCTGCCCTCTAACTATTCACCTGCCTCGAGAGGCACATTCATATCCCTGAAACCTGCCTGGTGGGGCCTCTACAAGGCTGTGTCTCACACCTGTGTCTGCTTCGGTGCGAGGCCTCGCCGGCCCCCAGAAAGGTGGGGGCCAATAGTCAATTCTAGCGGATCAGGCCACACCAGAAACACAACACAGAAAATTGCATGCTGAACGACAGATCTGTCAAATGACAACTGCAGTTGAGACCCCCTCAAGTGATCGACCCTAATAAAATACTAGAACCAGTACCATTAGTCTAACCTGGATGGCTGAGCGGTAGTGAGGTGTATCATCCACATAAAACTGCCCATATAAGGTAACTGCAACACCGGTGCCTTGTAGTGCTGCTGTGTTGGGTTTCACAGGGATGGGGGGATCCACTGCCATCATGGTTAAAGATAAGGGACCCAAGGTGATGTAGATGAACTAAATTGTCAACTATGCCCCACCGGTGCAGCCCCTTGCACAGACAGAGAAAGAGGAAGACCAGGGCTCGAGGGCACTGGAACAGGGAATGGAGGATCCTATTCCTTCCCTGAAGGATCTAATGGCAGCCATCCAGGGATCCAAAGCTGAACTGATCCACAAGATCGACTCAGTTTCAGTGGATGTCAGTCTGCTCTGAGCAGACTCATATAAGGTATTAGACCGGGATGGGGACAACGGAGCAGAACATCGATGTACTTTAGACAGAGGTTAGCCGCCTTCGTACAACAGTCTTCAGCCCTGCCAAGGCGACACTGACTGGCTCAATATTCTTCTGAACAACCTGGGTTGGGATACAGATCCACAATCCTCAGAAACACAGCAACATTCTACATGCCCCGGCAGAAGAAAAACAACGCAAAAACCAGGAGGATATCGAACACTCTGGGAAGATTGTGGTCTGTCTCGATGGAACATATAAATCCACAGATGTGATCCCGGATTCGGAAAACTCCCATCGACAGAGACGCAGCACATCAGGTTCTGCTAGTGACAGTACAGGCGCAGACTAGCTACTCAGATTGGCCTGCGAGCACTGAATGTTGCATGGACTCATGACTATGTCACTGTAGTATTGTATCCAGGATTGTAATTGTTGGGATGGTTGGGGCTGATCCTAGCGAAGACACTGTCTCATGTTTTGAGCTTTGAATATCGACCTGGAGAATAGCTATGGATGGTGGCATTACCGTAAGAGGCATGTCTATTCTACTTTTAATTTCAATCGACGGGTTGTTTTAAGACAGAGCAGTGTGATATGGTGAGGAGGCTTGAGGGTGTTTGATCTCGCACCCTCTCTTGTATCCACCTCTCTAGCTCAGCATTTATTACTATGATTGTGATTTTTTTTATATTTTGACATAATTAGATTTTTGTTGTTTGGGCTAATGGGATGGCCGTTGCCACCCTCCAAGTGCCACAGTGCTGGGGGGGGGTGCGGGTATGGCACTGATGCCCATGGGGAGGGGGGAGATGGCCGTTCATTATGGTTCAATGGGATTGTTGAATTGGAATGTTGTATTTTACTCTTGTGCATTACAAACACATTCGCTACCTCAGAATCATTATCCCAATGGGACACATAGGACAAGATTATCTTTTACCAGGGTGGGTGGTGAGATGTATCACTATTTACAAATAGCAGATACAACTATTAAATTTATGACGTGGAAAGTCCGCAGTATAGCCCAACTAGATAAACTCAGAAGGGTCCATGCATACCCAAAACGCGATAAAATATCCATTGCACTTCCCCATGGAAGTGCTGGAAGGGACAGTTATAGGCTGCATCAAAGTCTGGTTATGCCAGAGGAGTATTGAACTGGGTAGCTCCGAGGGTGCCCTTTCTCCATCGCAACCATATCCTAGAGCAAGAAGGACGCTATGTAATTCTGTATGGTACCCTAGATGGCCAGGAGATATGCCTTATTAATATTTGTGCCCCCAATAACTATTGTCTGGATTTTCTTTTCACTTTCGCACAGGCCACCTCTCCTTTTTTAGCGGTTGATATTATCCTAGCCGGCAATTGTAACTGTGTCCTAGATGGTAACCTTGGTCATTATGCACCACAACAACACACCAAACCCCGATTGACTGGGGCACTACTTGACCTAATACATGGATTACATTTCACTGACCTCTGGTGGGTTCAGAAGTCACACACTGCATAATTTTCCTGCTATACACCAGCTTCGGGCACATATAGTCGGTTAGACTACTGCTTCACTGCAGATACATTGACACCCCTAGTTTACGGAATCTCTTATTAGCCCAGGTACCTATAATACCATTCGCCAGTTCTGATGATGATGGGGAAATTAATGGTAGGCCTGTGATATCCCTCTGGCGGCTCCAAGCAGAGGCACTAGCAGAGGCAATAGCAGACTCCC
Source organism: Pleurodeles waltl (assembly GCF_031143425.1). NCBI lineage: Eukaryota > Metazoa > Chordata > Amphibia > Caudata > Salamandridae > Pleurodeles > Pleurodeles waltl. The sequence continues at coordinate 1,877,166,713 of NC_090440.1, read as the reverse complement.
CTTTTGCAGCCACAATAGCAGATACATTAACACATTACTTCCTTGAGAACTGGGGTACCTCGGGTAGCAGGGCTACAGACTGGGAGGCAATGAATTCTGTCCTTCGATGAGTTTACCTTAAGACAACATATGGGATCTGGCGGCAACTTGAAAGGGACATACAGAGACATGAGGGGACCCTAGGTGAGATAGAGAGAGAGCACTCCTCATGTGCCAAGAGTGTCTGGCGGACTGGCAAGAGACCCAGGGGGCCCTTTTGGGTGACAGGCGCAGATTAGAAAAACACACTTTCACTGAGTACCGACAGGCATTGCATGCAGAAGAAGATAAGACAGGAGCAATGCTGGCCCGACTGGAGAGACAGGAAAACACTTGAGCCCCAAAACTACTCTTATATGATAGAGGAGGAAACCCTGTTTCTACACAAAAAGCCGTTAACGCGGTCTTTTATGTTCACTTAAGTACCATTTATGCTGAACAGGGAGTAATACAACCTTAGGCCATAGCAGACTATTTAGTAGAAACTTCGCTACCCAGTCTCAGTTGCGAACCTAGATAGAACCATTACACGAGAAGAGATTTCTGCAATCGTACAGTGATTAAAAACTGTCACAATGCCAGGGAATGATGGGCTCCCTGTGGAGTTTTATTCGCGATACATAGATGTTCTGGCTGATAAACTACTAGAGGTCTTTGAGGTGGCCCTTCAAAAGGGAACTCTTCTCCGAACGCTTTGGGAGACTCTCATAGTTATGATTCACAAACCTGGTATAGACCCTACCGTAGCATGAGCATATAGACCCATTTCCCTTTTAAATATAGACGTCAAAATACTTAGCAGCATACCAGCTGCCCATCTCCTTCCACATCTCCCATCCTTCGAGGACCAGTCGGGCTTTATCCCTTGAAGAAGCACACTACATAATTTAAGATGACTTGCCCATGTATACAAAGCCTCGTGATCTCGAGATGATGAACTGTCATTTGTTCTCCTTGACATTGAGCAGGCGTTCGATTCTCTGAGCGGGGAGTATCTATGGCGGGTCCTATGAAAGGTCGGGATGGGGCCCGGATTTGTGCAGTAAATTAAATTCTTATATACAAACCCTGAAGCCTACTACTACTCAATCTGTACAGGGGTACGAGGTAGGGCTGCCCTCTGTTACCGCTACTATTTGCGCTCGCTATGGAGCCCCTAGCGGTGAGACTCCGTAAGCTAATGACTCCCTGGGGAAACTGTAGGAGAGACCACCCATGTGGTCTCCCTTTATGCAGATGATGCACTAATATGTCTCCGCTGCCCAACCTATTCCATACCCATGCAGCTGCAGATGATGCAGGAGTTTAGAGAAATCTCTTGGCTACGGGTTAACCCCTCTAAATCCCGATTTTATCCCATGGGCTCTCTAACCATAACCCCCCTTGATACTCTCCCGGCAGATGTTCGCTACCTGGGAATACGTCCGGAGCCCACAGAAGAGACCTTTATAGAACTTAATGTTGGGAGGGTGATCCAGAACCTTTGGGCCTCCATGCGCTTCTGAGGGACTTGCCTCTTTCCCTTGTTGGGAAACTAGCTATTGCAAAGATGATGATTTTCCCTCAGTGCCTGTACATCCTCCAGGGAACCTTTTACATGCCATTATTTCAAAATTATTGATAGCCTATTGGTCGACCTGCTGAGGGCGGGCAAATGTAAATGAGTGAGCATATTCACGCTAAAGAGACCATGGAGACAGGGGGGCGTTGAGGTCCCTTGCATGGAACTCTATTACATGGCAGACCACTCACAACATGCCATCTACTGGCTAGATACAGAGGACCCCTAGGAAAAACCCCTTCTGAGGGGCACACACGCAGAGGGAGCTCTTCCAACATTATTGATGAGTGGCTCATGGATTTCCCCCAAGACACTCTACCTAATTCGACAAGTGATCACGATATGGGATTGAGCTGTTAGGAGTTTGTTACGACAAGCTCCAAACTCGCCAGACTTGTCGCTATGGATATTGTAGCCCTTCCGTAAGATAGAAGAATTTATGTTTCTCCAGAGATGGAGCGATGGGGGCTGCTCCAGACGTTTAGGGCATTGATGGCAATGTCTGGAGGATGCTGTGTGGTATCCCATCTGTATAGAAAGTTGAGGGAAGACTTGCCGATAAAACCTATATTTATTCAGGCTAGATGGGAGGGGGTAATTCCGGAGCCCATGTCAGAGAGAGAAAGAGATTGGATATGTACTCATGAGGGGGTTCGTACAGCTAGTTCTAATGCTAGGTTTAAGCTCACACAATATAACTATATACATCAAACTTACCTATCACCCAAGACCCTGCATGTAATATACCCCACATGCTTCGATGTATGATCCATGTTTCGAGGACCTGCGGCTGACTTCCTGCATATGGTTTGGAACTGTGCAGCCCTCTCTTCATAGTGGCAGCTGATACCTCAAAATTTTAAATAGAGCCTCTGGGTGGAGGGTACCTCTGGAAATTCGACAAGTGATATTGGGACTGATCCCCTTCCTTACGGATAAGAACCTCAGCAGGAGCCTTGTCTTACTAGACATCACATTAGCAAAATGTTGTGTAGCCATAAAATGGATAAATGCAACCCCTATAAAATATGCTGACTGGCTTTGAAACTTCCTGGAATGGGCAACGGCAGAGAAGGTTTGCATGAAACATGGTAGTAAGGATGCTAAACTAGAAGATGATTTCCAGGCTTGGAGGGCTATGATCGCTGATCTTCACAGTACACACACCACGGACCTTAATGATCAGTCACTTTATACTGTCCTTACCCAAAATGTAGAATAACGTTGTTATACTGCTAATGTCCTGCCGTTTCTGAATTATGATAAAGTGATGAGGTTTGCACAAGTACGGAATGAGAGTAAGGGGGTTCTCGTATTGCTATGCTCTTCTTTCTGAGCATCTGAACTAAATCTTATTTTTCGCATTCGATCTGTAACTGATGGTCTTAATTGAAGAAATTCAATAAAGATCATTTAAAAAAAACACAGAGGCTGTGGAAAGGGTACAGGCCATACCACTCCTCAGGCAGTCACTACTTTCTTCTGCTCTTCCTCGATAGGCACCACAGGGAAGTAGCTCTAGTGTTCCCTTGTCAGGCTGGTTGAAGCCAGTTGGAGGCTCAGTATCCCTTTATCCACCAGCCTGGAAGACCATAATCTCAGACCAGTGGGTCATACAGAATGTGGAAGAGTGATATGACCTGCCATTCCAGCAGCCTTCATCCCAGTTTCCTTTTTCCCATTTGGACCTTTCCGCAGGAACACCTTCTTCTGATGCACCAAAGGGTGGCTTCAGGAGGGAGCTGTGGATTTGGCTCCAGAGCAGGAAATTGGACTAGGATCTTACTCTTAGTACTTTCTTGATCCAAAGAAGGACAGTGTTCTTCGTCCGATCCTGAACCTCAGGGTCTTGAAAGTTTTTCTGACCAAGGAGAAGTTCCAGATGCTGTTCTTTTGGCACCCAAGTTTGGATATTTATTTTGGTATACGGATCCTGAAGTCTCACATGAAGTGCAAGCTTTTTCTGGTGGGCATGACTCACTATTAGTTTGTAGGTCTTCTCTTTGGCCTAACAACGATGCTACAAGTCCTCAAAAAGGTGATAGCAATGGTGGCAGCTCTTCTCAGGAGGTCAGGGATTCCAGTTTTTACCTACCTGGACAACTGCTTATGAAGGTCAGGATTCTGAAGACGGCACACCCTCACTTGCTGCATACCAAGGGCTTTTCCATCAATGTGCTCAAATCACACCTGGAGCCCTTCAGTGCCTCCTGTTTATAGGGGCTGTGCTTAATACCACCTTAGGCTGAGCCTTTGCACCTGTGTAGAGGATACAGGACATCCATGTTTTGCTCCTGCGTGTCCAAAAGGTGTACGGATTTCAATCTTGCATGTCCTTCAGCTACTCATCTGCTAGCTTTTTGTGTCCTCCTGGTCATGCAAACCTGCTGGAATAGGAGGGCCCTCAGGTGATGCTTTTGCAGACAGTGGTTCGAACAAGAGGGCGACATTACAGAAACCAGTTGTGGTGTCTAGGGGCACTGCAGTGGTGCTTGTTGGGTGGGGTATGAGATAGAATTTTCCAAGAGGGATGTCCTTCCTACACCTTTCAGCCATTACAGTGTTAGTGATGGATGATCCCACCCTAGGGTGGGGGACCTACCTGGAGGAGCTAAAGATCAGAGGTCTCTGGTCCCAAGAAGAGCAGTGTTTCAACATCAATCTGCTCAAAATGAGGGCAATTCACCTAGCACTCTAGGCATTCCTCACTTGTCTTCATTGCTTTTCAGTCCAAATCTTGACTGACAATATGATGGCAATGTGGTATGTCCAAAAGCAGCAGGAACTGGGATCCCATTCTCTCTGTTGAAAAGCTCTGTGTTTGAGCAACAGCACAAGGTGAGCTCTTATATCATCAGCACAAAGATCTTCTGTGAACATGAAAAGCCTTTCATAAGTTATGTATGCTGCAGAAAAGAACCTTATCGAGGTGAATTATTCTGTGTCATGGCCCCAAAAGTACAGGAGGACAATAAGGCGCACTCCATCTGGGCCACGTTTTCAACACCTGCCTTGGCTAGGGGAAATTCTGTAGGTTACACCTGCAGAGCGGCTACTTGGTCATCCCTCCACAGCTTTGCTAAGCATTATTGTCTGGATTTGGAGGTGAAGAGTCATAGATTTTTCACCTAATCCGTGCTACAAGATGTCCAGGTTTAAGCATCCATCAAGGCCCTCTATCCAGTTGGTAGAAAGGAATGTGATGTCAGTACGATGTGGGGGGACCTACGGGGATGGCAAAGTCACAATGTTGTTACTTCTGGAATCGGACAGAGCCAGCGATCTCTACCGCCCGGGTAGAGCTATGAAGAAACATTTTCCGACCAATCTGGCACCTGGAGAAGTCTTCAAGTGGTGAAAAATCTGTAAGTACAGTATCTCCCAAACAATTGTGGTATGAACTTTTTCTTTTGAACCATTTTACCAGGGATGGAGAGTAGATTTTGGTTGATAAGTTGCATGAGACAAAAGAAGCAAAGGAGCACAAGAAAGTTGTTGGAAGGGAGATGCTATGTTTGAAAGTTCTTATAAAGCACTATTTAGAGATCCCTTAGGTATTTATGGTTGCCTCAGGAGAGTGTCGGTATCATTATAGTGATGGAGCTCCATCCGCCGATTGCTGGTCAGATCTGCAGCTACACATCGGAAATGGAGTCAGTGAGTAAGTTGCTCCATAATTAGGGGCATCACCACAGTACAGATCTGCCCCAGTGTCTGTGCTTATCTGACCCAGTGACTTTCTCTGTTTTTCACTGGGCCTATGCCTGTTTTGTGGGAGCGCCATGGAGTGGTCAGGTCTTGTGGCCACGACTGACACACAAGTAAACTAATTCATTCTGCAATGTGCCCCTTCTATTATGGGCTTAACATCATTGGAGTCTAGTGATCACATCTGTGTCTCCCCATCCTACATCTCTGCCCCAGAGACTGTATCCATTTCTCCAGTGCTCTAGTGTATGTCTTTATTTCATGTTTTATTTTTATTTTATGTGGTTGTATATAGGTAACATGGCAAGTGAAAGTTATGGCACTTTACCGTGATGTGCCCATATTCAGAGAAAATAAGGCCAACCTGATGATTTTACAAAGTAAACAGAAATATTCTGAATAAAAAATGAAAATATGTTTGGTAAAAAGAGCTAAAACATCTTAAACATCACAATCATAACAAGCTGTAATTTGCTTAAAAGTAGCACAATAGGAGAGTTCCAAATTCGTGAACAATGATCAATGACCAATTGGGTGTGCCTTTGAACAAGATGTTGTTTCTGCACTTTCTTGAAGGAACCTAATTAGGTGATGGTGCAAAGAGAATTACAGAATCTTCTTGCACTGCTGGAAAAGGACTGTGCCATCCTATGTTCCTTTTTGAAGGCTGGGAGCTCTAGAAGAAGTTCCGTCATGCACAGAGATTGTAGTCCGCCTGATACTCTTTGAAGCTAATTTATGCAGGTAAATGCTGTAAGATCTTGTGGGTAATACATGCCATTTTATAAAATGCTCTGTTATGACAGAGTTCCTATAGTCAATTCTTGATTGCACAATAGATTGCAACAGAGCTTTGAATTCATGTTCTGAGATCTACTGACATAACCATCAAAAGAGTCCTAGTTGAAAGCCTGCACGCTTAGGGAACATACTGATTTCAAATGCAAATCAAATCAGACTTTACATAGCGCCAAAGCATTAATGGCAACAAGACTCTGTTTAACTCTTAGGATCTGGGTAGTTAGTCAAATAGGTGGGTTTTTATAACTTTCCTAAACGGTAGCTGCTGTAACATATAACCAAAACGATCTCGAAGCGAGTTACACATAGAGCGCGGAATAGATGGAAACAACTTCTGTCTAGATTTGTTTTCCTGATACTCTTCATATGCTGTTTGTGGGCCTCGTTTAGCTTGACAATTGTGGACGGCCTGCAAAAAACGTATGCCTGCCCCCCCACCACAAGAAAGGTCCACCTGTCAGATTTAGAATATGCCATTTGATGGAGTAAGGTCTGTCAACCGTCCACCACACTTTCCTTCCTCCATCGATAGCAGTGTATCCTAAGCACAATCGAGGGAACAACTGAAAGCCACTACTCCATCTGTTGTACTCAGAGTATAATTTCCATCCACGTATGTTGAAGGCGAAAACGCATAAAATGTCAAATCCAGCCCGCAGCAACCACAAAACCTACTCTTTAAACATGTCCTTGCTACTCCAATGCCCGGGACTCTATCTAGCAGTGGTGGGGGGAAACACAATGCACAACCAAACAGAAGGTAATTACAACTTCTTAAACCTTTTTAAATGCATTATGTTAATTACAAATGGTAGTAAACTTAACTTTATGTATCCCAAACAATATCTGAAAGAAAATGACCTTGTCTAACCAAATACAGTTTTACTCCCTTCCATACCTCAAATTAGTAAGTGAATGCACATTTTTAACAAACCTACTTGGGCGAACAAATGTTATTACTTCTCATTAAATAAGCAGTTTTAAATGTTTTACAAAATATAGGAATATTATTAATATCTACAAATTGGAGTGTTTAATATTAATCACACAACTGTTCCGAGGCTACCCTTCATCCCACTTTACCCACTTACCACAAACATGATTCAACGAGGTAATCCAAGCACATATTTCCACTATGCAGTAAATGAAATACAACATCTTTAAATCTGGCACATAGTATCAATGGCAGGACACTCTTTCCAGACACTACACTCATATACTTAAACTAGGTGAAGACATACATAATATACGGCTTGACTGTGTGTGAACTCCAAATCTGAATCACAAAAATAATGAAGTTAAACGTGGTCAAACACACTACTACTCTGAATGACACACACACTAGATCTTCACAAAACACTACTGCTTCTTTTAACACTTCTGAAAAAGGAAGTAAATGTTTAACCTGAGAAATGTACTGGACTACACAGGCACCTATGGCAAACATTATAACATTTAACAAGATTAATTATATCTCCAAGTACATAACAGGCACAAAAAATTGAATTATAATTTTGTATAAAATAAAAATTAAAAAAGGTCAACAAAAATAATTTCTTCCTCAATCAATCAAAGTAATGTCCAAGGTTGGGTAATAGAAAATAGTGTTCAAATGCATTCTGTAGTATACTCCAGGCTTTTATCTTGCCCCCAGTTCACAGTAGGGTCCTCCATCAGGAGCTCACCATCCTCCAGAAGCAGTTGGATGTCACTGTACCTACTTTTTAGGATGGGGTGGAGTTAGGTTGGCCCAGGAGGTTCTGGAGAGGTATGACAAGGGGAATTATGAGGATGTAGGATATGGGAGTGTCTGGGGGTATTGGACTGTTTATGGGTAAGGCGTGTTCTGGAGACAGGTGGTATGGTGAAGGGATTGGGTCAGAATGAGAAATTGAGGTTACATTTGAAAAGGGGTCAGGACTTTGAATGGTGGCAGATGGAGGAATGGTGTCAGGGGTTGGAATGAGGGCAAAAGTACTAATGAGACAGGTGTGTTGGAAGCACTGGTGTCAGAGGAGGCACTAGCAGAGACAGAAATTTTCTTTAAGGCAGAAAGAGCAGAGCTCATGCAATCTAGAATGTCCATTACTTTTGAGAGTTGCTGACTGACACCCTGGATGGCATGCACAAATGCTGTCTCCTCGACACAGAGGTTCTTAGATCTCCCAGTGCCTCCTCTGACACAAATGCTCCTGGGATAGGACAGGAAGAGAGGTGCCCAGAGGGAAGGAGACCCCAGCCCATTTACAAAGTGAGTGCTGACTTTGTACTGGGTGGGGGGGAGGAGTGAGGGTGGTGAAGGTGGTACTGGTGACGGTGGCCACAGGAACAAAAACTGCAGTCTCTATTGTTTTTGCTCCCAACACAAGGGACTAGCCTGAGCAAGAGGCCTCGGGATACGATGTGCTAGTGACCTCCTGGGCACCCTTTTTACCCTCAATGCCATTCTATCACTTGTGGTTAGGGGCTCCACCTTCTAACTCCCAGTGGCTCTCCTGCTGGTCTGGTCCCCTGAAGTGTGGCCAGCATATGCTTTGCTTGCTCTAATCGAAGCTGAAAGCATACATATGTCCACATCAGTTACAAACTATAAAGATCAAAGGGAACACACATCAAAGAAGGAAAAACATTAGACCTAAGACATTTTACCATGCTAATCTCAATAAATAGCAGAATGGGACATCACAAAGGGTCAGATTATGATTTTGGGAAACCAATTGATCCATTATAAATGTCATGGATATTCTGTCCACCTTATTGCATGTGTATTATGTTATGTAGCACCATTAAAAAGGTAAATGACATATCCATACTTTTGTGACATACTAAACATCTGCAAAACAAAAGCATGCACTATATCTGCTAATGAACTAATTTCAAGTACAGCTAAAACTCCCAAGTATTCACAATTGTAATCTAATCTCAAACAGTGTGGCCCATCTATAGAGATAGCTGTAGGTGACACTCTTGTTACAAATGTGAAATATATTTTGACCAATCATTACAAGTTAGATATGCTTTTTTAAACCTTGTCTTTATTGGGTTATTTTCATTTGTGTAATACCATACAGAAGCTACATACTCAAAATTATAAATTTTGACATGAGCAGCAACAATAGGGAATGACCCTTAGGCAAAAAAGTAGTCTACAATAAAGCAAAGTAGTGCAATATGAAACAATCAATCAAAAGACAAATGGTATATGGAAACAGTCATATAATCAAAAGAGGCAAACCACAATAGCATGGGGAACACTGAGCAATGAAAATAGGCAATACTCCAGGAAAGATGAAAGTAATATCACAGAAAGAGAACGAAAGGGAAAGAACAAAGAAGGAGAGAAACAAAAGAAAACCAAGCACCTGAGGAGGAGAAAGAAGGGAAAAAGATAATAACTCTTCCCATGGACCGGGGTGGGGGTGGGGTGCTTAGGATCAAGAACAGGAGATTACCCTGGAGACAAAAGAAGTCCATATATCATCAAATTTGGGGAGCTGATCCAGGAGGCGGTAGATTATCTGTTCAAGTGAGGCTGCCACCACCACATGCTTCATCTAGTCAGCATATTGGGGGTGGGGGTGTCACCTGTTCCCATAGATATGCTTGCATGCACTGGGAGAATGGTGTATGTATGTTCTGCCATGTTTTTAAGGATTATCCCATTTGCTCAAATTAAACTTGGGCACATATTGCTATCTATATACTTTGAATTATTATTGACAGCAATGTTAAACACATGGTATATATTCATAACCAAGGCCACCATTCACGTTTGTAACTATCTGACATCACACATGCACAAATACATGGACCTAAGTTCAAACTAAACTTATGTGTCTGTCAAGGTCTAGGCCAACTTTTGCACAAGAGTGTGTTCATACTCTTTTCTAGGACCTGAAACTCCTACACAAAATAGATCCTGAGGTAATAGCCAAGTGATACTACTCATGTCACATAATCTTATTAATAGCACAGTAGCAGCAGCACATCATGTTTAATACAGTTATGAGCAGATTCAAAACTTTTTATGTGCACCACAACACATGACCACTTGATGAAAGGACAAGTTGTACGTTTTTTTGAGGGCATACTCCATCAATAACAGATATTCCATCAGCAGAATCCCAGGACAATATTGACAATGTGTTTCATTTAGTTTGATGGTTATGTTGCTGTGTCACAAATGCAAAACATATCCTGTCCACATTATTACAAGTGCAAAATAAGATGGGCAGGATGTCTGTCACATTTTTGACACAGTAGGTGTCCAGCAAACTCTAAATCTGAGCCAATGCCCTTATATCCTATGCCATTTGTATTAGGACATGTATTATTTTTTAACATAATAAGACATTCTGGTGCAACCTGAAAAGTGTAAATAATGGTTACGAACAACACACATATTTTTTCACATGAATAAACATACCCTCTGTGACCTTCAGCGCCCCATCTTAGTCAGGGTAGGCCTCTGGCAGAATGGTCTGCATCATGGGGGTCAGCGACTGCAGCATCTGCTTTTTTACTAGGAGGACCATCTCAGTTTGTTGAGCATGATGAGGTAGGTGCACTACTGAATGTCTACCATCTCTACAGTGGATGCTCCTGTGCTTGGAGACCACCTGTTGGCACCTCAGGCAATGGCAATCTTTTTGTGTTGTGAGGAATCACCTACAATGTGGAAGTTTAGAAAAAAACAAAAACATTAATATTCATGTTAAGTTTAATAATACTGGTTAGCAAACATACACACACACACACACACACATACACATATATATATATTTAAAACACATATATATATGTATTCACAGGTATATATATATATATATATATATATATATATATATATATATATATATATATATATATATATATGTATATATATATAGGTATGTATCCATATTTATGTTGTGTTTTGAGAATTCATGGAGTCATAACATGGTATATTTTCACATTTATTTAACTGATAAACATGCACTCATACTTGTATGTTAAGAAATGTCTGTATTTAAGGAAACCTCAATCTGTATTTTAGCTCCTTTGCTGTCTATCTGCTCAGCTGTTTTCCTGGAATTCACAAAAGACAGAAGGAAGAGTCAACAACAGGAAGCACCATTTTCAGTATTTTTCTGCTCTTTAAACTTTAAAACGAATACAGACAGGAAGTTCATTGTTATTTGGCTGGATTTATCTGTAGAAATCAGTAAAAAGTGAACATGGAGACCCTTAGTTGCAATAGGGTGGATTACATTTAACTTGCATTTTGAGGGAGTAACATGTCAAACAAATCACAAGTCATACCTGATGTATTTTTAATAATGTTTTGAAAATTGTATGTTAGTTTTACTTTGGCCATCACTTTTGGAACATTGTCCTTTCTGAAGGGTCACCCTGGATTTTTTTGTCTTTTTCCTGAATCCTATTTCTGCTGGCTATGCAACTATGTGCACTTTACCCCTGGTAACCAGTGGTAAAATGTTTCTGCTCATCCTTTCAGCATAGTCAAATTGGCATACACCTGATTGGTTTGTTTAATTTGCCTATAAGTGCCTAGTATATGGTACCAAGTGTACCCAGAGTCTGTAAATGAAATGCTACCAGGAGACTGCAGCACTTATTTTGCCATCTACTGCAGTGGCACTGTAAAGCATGTCTCCAGGCCTTCCATTTTAGCCTGGCTGTGCATTTTATAACTGCCCTAAACCTTCCTTTTAAATATTAATAAGTCACCACTTTGTATGCCTTATTGGCCACAAGGAAATGGGCATGGTATTTAAAAGTAGGGCACGTACAAATATAGGCGGTCATTCTGACCGCGGCGGTCGGCGGTCGCTGCCCGCCAAGCGGTTCCCGCCGAAAGACCGCTCCGCGGTCAAAAGACCGCGGCGGCCATTCCGGCTTTCCCGCTGGGCCGGCGGGCGACCGCCAGAAGACCGCCGGCCGGCCCAGCGGGAAAGCCCCTTCAACAATGAAGCTGGCTCCGAATGGAGCCGGCGGAGTTGAAGGGGTGCGACGGGTGCAGTGGCACCCGTCGCGATTTTCAGTGTCTGCAAAGCAGACACTGAAAATCTTTATGGGGCCCTGTTAGGGGGGCCCTGCACTGCCCATGCCAGTGGCATGGGCAGTGCAGGGGCCCCCAGGGGCCCCACGACACCCGTTCCTGCCATCCTGTTCCTGGCGGTAATTACCGCCAGGAACAGGATGGCGGGAAGGGGGTCGGAATCCCCATGGCGGCGCTGTAAGCAGCGCCGCCATGGTGGATTCCCTGGGCCAGCGGGAAACCGGCGGGTTCCCCTTTTCTGACTGCGGCTTTACCGCCGCGGTCAGAATCGCCCAGGAAGCACCGCCAGCCTGCCCTCCGCCCAGGCGGTCATGGACCGCCATGGTCGGAATGACCCCCATAATGTTAAATGTGCCTTTACAGTGAAAAAGCCCTAAAAGCTATTTTTACTGTAACTGGGATGGCTTCTCTAGGAAAGCATTAGGATACAATATTAAGTTTAATAAACATTATCTCCAGTTAGGAAACAGCTACACATTTATATTTGGATTTTTTGAAATATTAATTAAAAGCCACGTACACTGGTGAAGTAGAATTTTAATAAATATTTTAGGAAATTGGATATTAGAAAGTTACCTTTGCTCTGCCTTAAGTCCCTGAAAGCTAAATATGCATATGCATTTTGTTCTCCTACTTCTGCCAGACAGAAATTAGCATTTGAAAAGGCATCAGTGAGGTGTAAACTTGATCCCAGGAGCAAACAATAGGCTGATCTGAATGGGCGGAGATGACCCACCTGAACCTGACAGAATATGCCAGTTGTGGCTGTGAGGATCCTTTTGACATCTAAAGTGTTGTGTCATGCTTGAATGCTACATCCTGCTTGACAGGTTTACTGGGGTTTTCATGTGACTCTTAGGGTGTGCTTCAGAGGGGTCTCTCCTATGACAGGTAAATGCCATTTAACACTTGGGCAGGGATCTTCTTTTACCCCCCAAACAAGATACCCCTAAATCACAGAGAGCATCTTTTTGCCATTACATAGTCAAGGTCTGTTTGACAGGTCTGCTGTTTTTACATATAACATGTGCAGCACACTTCAAAGGAGAAAGACAGGATTCCAAAACAATTCTTCTACATCTCGTGGCTAGTTGCTGAAAATTCAGAATTGTTTCACTGGACTTGATAAGCTATTAGCAACATAGTATGGTATTATCAAAAAACATTCATAAAACAAACACACTTTGAATATCATGAAAACTAGAAAAATCTGAAATCTAATTAGTGAGTAGTAGCAACAATTCTAAATGAGGATGTGCCCAGAGAGAGTATAAACAAATAACATTTACATTACAGTCACTCACCAAAGGCAAATATGTTTTCAATGAGTTCACACCTGAGATCACTGCCTTCATTTTCATCACTGTCACATGCCACCAGCATCACCCTGGAGTTCCCACAGGTAATCGGGGATTGCATGGCAATTTTGTGAAGCATACAATGTAACCTAGCAATCTAGCCGATCTTCGAAGTAGAAGAGAGGAGGGTCCCTCCCGTCTTGTCTCAACACCTAAACGAGCCTTCAGGAGTCCAGAAGTCCACTGCACAGAACCCTTTTCCACATGGGTCTTATTGAAGTGGACTTCAGTCTCATGTTGTTAAATTTCTCAGAGATGTTAAAAGCCACAGACAACTTGGATAAGCTTAGTGCCGTAACATATATATATATATATATATATATATATATATATATATATAAATATATATATATATATATATATTCACAAAGGTTTCTTTCCTTCTCTTTGTTGACCGGAAACATATCCCAGCAAAGTGACCTGTGAGTGTGGTTTTATCTCCTTTATGGTCAACAAAGAGAAGGAAAGAAACCTTTGTGAACATAATCCGGTGTCCCCTGCCGAGAAGAACTAGCACCGCCAGAGCAGGTAAAAAGTGCCCCATAAGATGCCAAAATGATGGGGAAAATCTCTTTTGTGGATATATATATATATATATATATATGTATATATATATCTATATATATAAAAAATCATAAAACACAATATAACTGAACTTATGTTTGGAAGAGTACAACTTTCCAACAATTAAAATCAACATAATATTTGATATTACCAACATCCCAGGCCTAGCTTGGTGGAAGGTCTGCCATCTGTTGTGGTATGCAGCTGTTGCATAGCACTACTGAGTCATGGAAATCTTGCACACAAACACTGGTGATGTAGAGATCTGTTATGGAAACCATCCGCACTTTTAGGAAGGAAGGAGTATTATTTACATAAAACAGATAGTGCTGGGTGTATGCTTGCCAGAATGACTACAACACATTGTGACACATAACCAAAACCTTTTGGGCCTGATTCACAAAAGAAAACTGGGTATGGTCCTTAAGGGCATTGTATCACATTGAGTGATTGTAAGAAATTGGGTTATTAGAGTAAGGAGGAAAATTCTCACCTCAGGTAATAATCACAACCCTTCTCAGGGTGGACCAATACAGTTACTAAATACATGTGACCTTAAACCTCTGTTAGCTATGGCACAGAGCAGACAGGCTTAGCTTAAACGCAATGAGTGAAGTATGTATGCAGTACCAAAACAGTGATTATATCAAAAAAAGGAAAACAATCAAAATCCCAAAATGAATTGGAAAAATTTGAATACATATAACAAACAAAATGATGCCACAATGACAAAATCTAATAAGAGGAAATCGTGCCAAAAAGCATAAATTAACACTTATAGTCAATGGTCTTGATAGAACATGACCTAGCCGCAGTTTAACGCTGGTCATAATGGATCATGAGTCAGATACACTAACCATGTTAAAAGATTTTATCTTCTGACTTTAGTCCTTTAAGCCTAAATCTGCCAAAAGAGTAAACGTCTCAAGCCTCCCAGGACTCAGGAGTGGCACTCAGAGACTCACTGGGTGTCAGACAGGGACCATATTCCACATCAAGTTGCCACAGACCAGCTAGGTAGCTGCACACAAGGCCTCTTGTAGCTTGTTGTATCCCTGTAGCTTGAACAGGAGGTCAGCCTCTTGTGACACTTAGGGCCAGATGTAGGAAGCCGCGCAAACAGCCTAACGCGATGCACATTCACAAATTGCGAGTCGGTACCGACTCGCAATTTGTGAATGCGACTCGCAAATAGGAAGCGGTGTTCCCTTCCTATTTGCGACTCGCATCGCAATGCAGAATTGCTTTGTGACCGCGAATGCGGTCGCAAAGCAATTTGCAGTTACCACCAGTGTCACACTGGTGGTAACTCATTCGCAAAAGGGAAGGGGTCCCAATGGGACCCCTTCCCCTTTGTGAATGTGGGCATAAAGGTTTTTTCAGAGCAGGCAGTGGTCCAGCCTACACTGAAAAAACGAAACCAAATGGTTTCGTAATTCTTTTCAATTTGCAACTCGTTTTCCTTTAAGGAAAACGGGCTGCAATTTTTTTTTTAAAAACTGCTTTATTGAAAAAGCAGCCACAGACATGGAGGTCTGCTGTCTTCAGCAGGCCACCATCCCTGTGAGTGCAGGGAATCGCTATGGGGTCGCAAAATGCGACCCACCTCATTAATGTTAATGAGGTGGGTCTTTGCGACCGCATAGCGATTCGCAGAAGGTGTCTGAGACACCATTCTGCATATGCTTTTGCGACTCGGAAATTGCGAGTTCCACCGACTCGCAATTTCAGAATCGCAAAAGCATATCTTGCCACATCTGGCCCTTAATGTCTACTTTCATTTCCTGGGCACAAGAGAGAGCAGGTCCTTTTCTTCAGGGCTCTTCTCACATGCCAGACAGGAGGTTCCGTCCTCCTCTGATCTTCCTCAGGTCCAGAAAGTGTTCTCAATTGGGTGTCTGGAGATGCCACATGTATACCTGGCATAACCTAGTGGGTGGGAATGACCACTAGGAATGCCCTAACCAATGGGGTAAAGGCTTCAAGGGCTAACCCTATCCACTTTGGGCATTTTCAAGATGACCAAAATCTTCAACCACACTCATCATGGGCTCTAAGGGCTGGGGTTGTGTGTAGGGAACGTATTGAGGTAACACTTTCTAACAAATTAGTGCTTTTATATTGGGATAAAATCATACCTGGCTTGTATGTACCATGTATGAATTATGAAAAAGCCTTGCCGCAAATGGCAGCACGTACTGCTGAAGTTTAGGTCAGCACACTGAAAAAGCTTTTAGAAACATTTTTTTTTACAAAGCAACAGCCCAATATAAAATGACACAACTGCACATCATTAAAACGTCTGCCTAATCAAGTTGCTGTCTTGCAACAAAGGCAGTTTGGGAGCATGGAAAATAGGGATATCCAAAATAATTATGCAGAGAAAATTAAAAGTAGTTTCTTGCCTTCTTGTAATGCCTAATTTTAAGTAGTCCGAAAACAAGCATCCCGAGCAACACATGGTAGAACCCTTAGCAGTTTGACACCCTTTTTGTCCTTACAAGCAGGAATAAGCATATTAAACCAAGATCTACTGACTTCGCTGATGCTTGTTTTCTGTTGCCTACATATTTCAGATGCTTTTGTCCACACTCGCACTCCAATACACAAGCAAGCATTAGCAAAGTCAATAGCTAGCAATTCAAGCATCAAATCTATTGGCTTGTGTGGTGATTAAGGGTTCTGAAGCATTGCAGTGTACACAGCATCTCTTCAATCAGTGGGAAAGGTGGGAGGCACCGATCAGTGCTGCCACACTCTTGCAGAAATGCTAGATTTTTTAATTTTTAAATCTGTGGCAAAGGAAACACTTCAAAAATAATGTTTAGTTTGGCGAATGTAAACAGTAGGCATATGGCAAAATCTACCTATTGTGAAGCAATGTTTTGGTGTGTTTATCCCGAGCCCGTTTACAGCTCAGCCTTTTAACTGCCCCTTGGCTTTGGGTTTCTCTAAGACTTATTGGCTTTAACTTTAGTAGGTGGGCACATGTGTACATTGATGTAGGTGTTCACGAGATCTATGTGAGTTGGTTTAACTTCCTGTATAATAGAAACCATTAACTTACGTTTCCCCACCTTAAGTTGTAAATATATGTTTTACTACCAAACATTTAATTCATAAAATAAGATACATTTGTTACTCTGAAGAGTTCTTGTTCATAAACTACAAGTTGAGATTTATTTTTTATCAATGCATTTGTAATAAAAGTGGAAGTCACACAAAAATATGCATAGAATCAGGATTTACTAACGTTTCTGAATTCTGGAAATCTGTCTGGTGGATGAAGTTTCTACTTTATTAAAGGGTGAGACAAAAGTGTTCCAAGTTGAAGATTAGGGAAGAGGCTGCTATAAATGTTTGAAACAATTACAAAGTCAGAACAATCTGAACATTCATAAATATTCGTAAAAGCATTTGCTACCTTAAATGTGCATGTAAATGTGATGGAAGATAGATTAAAAAAGAGTTGTGGTCTGGAATATAGTAGAAGGAATATCGAGTGATCACAATATCGTGACTAAAATATTGAAAACCAAGACATCAAAGAGGTGAGTGCATAGAGGTATAGATTTACTAATGCAAACTCCACATGCACATACCTTGACTACATACCTTCAAGGTATATAGGTGTGGAGCTATGTACAAAAAATCTATACTTACTTACCTGTCGATATTTGGTCCACGGTATTCTGGTCATGATATTATGACCACTCAATATTCCTTCCATAACTTTCTTGACCCACACCTGAAAAAAAACAGATGCTGAAATTTAGTAAACATCTGTATCGAAATAGATGTTTGGTTACTTAACCCATCATGTGCTCTTGTAATTTAATATATACAAGGCAAACTTGGCATTGAGAGGACATCTACTGGAATGGTATTGCATAGAGCATAAAAGAGTAGTGTTTTTTTAGTTCATACTCTGGTCGACGAGTGGGAGTTGTAAGAATGGAAGTAGTCTTAGAAAAAATAAGCAATTAGTTGTGCCTTTAGCAGAATCATAATTTCCAAATTACAGATGCAAGCCCAAATGTCCAATATATAGTTACCAAATGACAAAGTCGAACTTAGGTTACACTACCGAAAGAGCTACGCTTCTATGCTTACTGTTTCTGGATCATAGGCAAAAGTTTCAAGGCCATGTGTTTTTAAAGAAACATATCAAAATTGTAAAAGAATACTTTTTAACTCTGAAAGATGACTGGGCAGTGTGTACTTGCACAATGCAAAGATGAAAAACATAGATGTACACAGAAAAGGATGGGTAGTGATGGTGAATACGGTGCACTTCCCAAATGTTGTAAAAGTATGAAAATTATGTTAAGTCCATAACAAAGAGCTGTGGTGCAATGCCGTTGAATAGGCTCCACTACCCTAGAGTGTATTGTGGTGTTCCGGAGGAACTCCACATAAAGTTAGTTACATATACCGCAGCACTCAAAATTTTGGTCAACAAACATGTCCTTCAATTAAGTTCAGTGATAGTAGGTTCTTTTATTCAAAGACATCGGCATACGTCCATCAAAGATTCATTGTACCATAACCACAGCCATCGTACTCCAGTGGAACAACATCATTGCAAAGGGAAGACTAAGGCGGTCATTCTGACCGCGCGCCACGCGGTTACCGCCATATGGCCGCTCCGCGGTCAAAAGACCGCGGCGGCCATTCTGGCTTTCCCGCTGGGCCGGCGGGCGACCGCCAAAAGAGCGCCCGCCGGCCCAGCGGGAAAGGCCCTGCAACAAGGAAGCCGGCTCCGAATGGAGCCGGCGGAGTTGCAGGGGTGCGACGGGTGCAGTTGCACCCGTCGCGATTTTCACTGTCTGCTAAGCAGACAGTGAAAATCTTTATGGGGCCCTGTTAGGGGGCCCCTGCACTGCCCATGCCAGTGGCATGGGCAGTGCAGGGGCCCCCAGGGGCCCCACGACACCCGTTCCTGCCATCCTGTTCCTGGCGGTAAAAACCGCCAGAAACAGGATGGTGGGAAGGGGGTCGGAATCTCCATGGCGGCGCTGCTTGCAGCGTTGCCATGGAGATTCAGCCCATGCAGGGGAAATCCGGCGGGAAACCGCTGGATCCCCTTTTCTGACCGCGCCTTTACCGCCGCAGTCAGAATGGGCTGGGAAGCACCGCCAGCCTGTTGGCGGTGCTTCCGTGGTCCCCGGCCCTGGCGGTCTTGGACCGCCAGGGTCGGAATGACCCCCTAAATGTGTTTCTTCACTAAGTGACTTTTTCAAGGCTGCAAAATATATAAATGACAATTTTGCTAGTCATTCCCTGTCCTGAATATTTTGAGGATGATAACATGGTGAGTAGAGTGTAGGGGTCAAATTAGTGAAAACTGCGTACCACATAGAAAAAAAGTTTTCAGGTATATTGCACTTGTGCCAGTAAGAGAACAAACAAACAGTGTAGAAAGGAACGTAAAAACACACCTATTATATAGATAGGGAGCTCCAAATATCCTATACAGGTATGTCCTGTGTGTCATAGCGTGACATGATAGCATTAAACATGCACTATATACAATATTCTTTCGGTGCCCCGTCACCATCATTCATGCTCACCATGTGCTACACAGAAATGGTGGGAAGATTGCCACGACAAAGAGAGGGAGAATGCATACCTTATGCATGGTCTGAGAACTACCAGATATGCAACCAAGGTAGGGATAGTATGTCTGAAAATGTAGATTTTCCTAGTAATTTATGAAGGAAAGTCTTAATTTTATTAAAGACACGGAGGCGAGTATTATGCATTTGTCTTTTCTTTATTTTTATAAGCAGCTCCAGTCAAGAACAAACTACAAATCCCATGAGGCTAAGAACAACCAGCCAATGGGAGACAAAAGGTAGTTTCAACATGTGCACCAATCACAGACCATGCCCTGTAATAATACCTATCTTGACTGAGAACAGCACTCTTTTCTGCTCGCAGTCAAGATTAGTATTATTTTTCCTTCACTTTCATTGCTTAATACGTAATTTTGATGTTTGTATTGACTTTCACATTTGTTTACAGTATCATTGTGCTTAAGATTCATTCCAGTTGGATTCATTTTAGGATCGTTTACTGGTATTTTTGATGTTCTCAGCGCGCGTCCGTTAATTGTGGCGTTCGCTGAGGAGACTGCCAGCGCTTACCGGTCTGTAATAATACCTATCTTGGCTGAGAACAGCCCTCTTTTCTTGTGTGAGAATCAGAAATTAACAAATAATGGAACTATAGAACAGCAAATACAAATTGCCAAACAAAACAATTGGATGTCTTGCAAAAGTAATAACAGTCTCTAGATGAAAACCGGAAGCTCATGGTGATCCCGCAAATGGAAGTCCTTGCCGAGCAGTGCTGAAGGAGATATCAGTGACGTAGAAGGAATAGAAGAATCTCTAAGAATGCCGTCTGTTGCGTGGATGAGGATGCTGCAAGGGAGGGTAACAAATAACAGCGTTAGTATTTGTAGAGGCGTCATAATACTCGCCTCCGTGTCTTTAATAAAATGAAGACTTTCCTCATAAATTACTAGGACAATCTACATTTTATGGCAAGACCGGAGGCTCCTATTATGCAATTTTAAAGCGTATCAATTACATTTAACGAGGCATGTCGAATTGGTTTTCAATAGAAAACTTTAAAAACATTGTAATTCGACCAGTCAGCTGACCTGAGAATATCCTCCAAGCGAGAACCCGCCCAAAAAGCTTTGGACGCCATGGCTCCTCTAGCCGAATGTGCACCAAAAGCAGAGGTATCAATGCCCGCCAGGGACATAACCCAATGGACCCAGCGAGCCAAAGTAGGAGAGGACAGAGGTTTGAAAGGTTTTCTAAAAGAAATCAGCAATTGGGTAGAGGAGGAATTTCTCAGATCGGCTGTCTGTTGCTCATAAGCTTTTAAACATTGACCAACACAAAGTTTAGGCTGATCCGGAAAAAAGGGATAAAAACTGAAGAAAGATTAGTTTTAGTACGTCTTGATACATTAAACATAACACCAGAGGGAGTAAACTGACGAGTTATAACATCTAGAGCTCTAACATCAGATAAACGTTTAAAAGATACTAAGCATAAAAGCATGATAAGCTTCGCTGAAAGTTGCTTCAGCGACAACAACGAGTTGTCTGGCCAAGAAACAAAAAACTTTAGTACAGTATTAACATCCCATAAAGAACTATATTTAGGTTGTGGAGGATTAGAAAATTTTACTTCCTTTAGAAGACGACAGACCAAGGGATGTTCTCCAACCGGTTTCCCTTGAATGTAAGAATGTGTGGCAGAAATCGCTGACCTTAAGTTAATGGTGCGAAAAGACTTACCTTTACTGGCCTCAGCCGCCAAAAAGTTGACTATCATGATTACATCTGCTGTAAAGGGGATCGGCGTGTTTTCCCATGCACCAGCTATGCCAGAGAGACCAAGCTGATCTATATGCCCTCTTTGTTCCTGGGGCCGTCGTCAGGTCAATTAATTTTGAAGCCTCTGCCGAAATAGGGCCGCCAGATTGGGTCTCCCCGATATTTTCCTAGCCGAAAACGTAAGAACGTTCTGGAGTATAAGACTGTGATGGAGGCCCTGGGGATTGGTCAGGAGATCTGGGAAGATCTGGGAAGGATGGAATTAGGAACGGAGGCTCTATTGATAATTCTAGGAGAGAAGGGAACCACACCTGGGAGTGCCAGAATGGAACTATGAGCACTAGAGAGGCTTGTTGACGCCTTACTTGCACCAATACCCTAGAAATCACAATGAAGGGAGGGAAAGAGCAATTCAGGGAGGAAGACCAATCCTGGGAGAACGCATTGAATGCAAGAGCTAGAGGGTCTGGATGCCAACTGTAGAACTGCGGGAGCTGAGCATTGAGACGGGAAGCGGATAGATCTATGTGGAAGGGGCCCCATTTGTGGAAAAGGGTGTTGAAGACCTGCGTATTGAGCATCCAATCGCTGGAGTCCCGAAAATGGCGAGAGTACCAATCCGCTACATAGTTGAGATTGCCTGGGAGATACTCTGCATGAACGGAGATCTTGTTTTGCAGACAAAATTCCCAAAACCCTTTTGCCAATTCCGCTAAAGGCTTGGATTTTGTGCCTCCCAGACGGTTGATGTAACGGACTGCGGAAACGTTGTCCATTCTTAGAAGAACCGAACATGAAATTCTGTCTCTTGCGAGGCTCCTGATTGCAAAGGAGCCGGCAAGCATCTCTAAACAGTTTATGTGCAGTTTTGACTCCTCTAGAGACCATGAGCCTCCAGTCGAGATTGTACCACACCGGCCCCCCAGCCCCACAGACTTGCATCTGACTCTAATACAAGATCTGGGGCTGATGCGAAGATAGTCCTGCCGTTCCAGGCGTCTAAATGGTCTATCCACCACTGAAGCTCCGCGCGGGAATCTTGGTCTAGAGCAATGAAATCCGTGCAGGCTAACCCTTTTTGAAGGTGACAAATTTTTAGCCTCTGCAGAGCTCGGTAATGCAGAGGACCAGGAAAAATAGCCTGGATTGAAGAAGAGAGAAGACCCACCACCCTTGCTAAGGATCTGAGGGATAGTCGCGAACTGCGTAAGATCAGAAGTATCTCCGACTTGATGGACTTTATCTTGGAGGACGGAAGGAGAAGAGTTGCGGAGACAGCGTCCACTAGAAAACCCAAACATTCGATCCTTTGGACCGGATCCAAAGAAGATTTTTCGTAATTTATAATAAAACCTAGATCTGAAAGAAGGTTGCAAGTAAGATGCATTTGAGACAGAAGAGAATCGCGACTCTGATTCATAATCAGAATGTCGTCCAAGTAGACGACTAGTCTGATGCCTCAAGCTCTGAGAAAAGCCGCCACTGGCTTCATTAATTTTGTGAAACACCAAGGAGCGGAGGACAGACCAAAAGGAAGGCAGTGAAACGATAAGTCTGACTGGCCCTCTGAAACTGTAGGAACTTCTGGGAGACCGGGTGAATGGGAATTGTAAGATATGCATCTTGGAGATCTAGCCTTACCATCCAATCTCCTTGAAGCAATATGTCTCTGAGATGAAGGATGGTTTCCATCTTGAAGTGGCGGTATACAACAAATTGATTGAGCTGCTTGAGATTGATAACCGGGCGCATCTTCTTGTTCTTTTTCTGAACCAGAAATACAGAACTGAGGAAGCCTGAAGGATCTAGAGAACAAGGAACTACTGCTTGTTTTTGCAAAAGCAATTGAATTTCTAAAGTAATTAATTCTGTCATTTGGAGTGAAAACTGAGGGGAGGGAGGAAAACTTTCTTGAAAATTTTCTGAAAATCGTTCTATAACATAACCTTGGACTGTATCTAGGACCCAAGGGTCCTTCGTGAGTTCTGTCCATTTTGGCAGGCACCGAGAAATACGACCCTCCACAATTGGAGAACAGACATGCTGACTTACCGGATTGCGCGACAAATCTGGAATTGCGACTTCCTTTGTTTCTAAACCCTCTGCTCTTTTGGGGGTAGAACTGCGGTCTGTAGTCCTGGGCAGAGCTGACGTTGCTGTAGAAACCGTGGGAACCTTGATTAGCGTAGGACCGGCCGGCAAAGCGGTTCCTACCTGTGCTGGCCCTTGTGAAAACCCGAGCTGAAAACATCTTTTTTAATGACTGTTGTGCCTTGTCCAGAGATGAGAAGGTTGCAACATACTTGCTTAGCTCTTTTATGAAAGAGTCCCCAAATAGCAAGCCTTTTGCTTTTACTCCAGGGTCCGAACCAGCAAGGTTTACCAACTTTGGGACGAGTTTAAGTAAAAGCCCCTTCCTGCGCTCATGCGTAATTGAGAAATTTGCATTCCCTAACAAACAAACGGCACGTTGTGCCCACAATGAAAGTTCGGCAGGGTCAACAGAGGCGTGCTTCAGTCTGGCTGATTCGGCCAAGTCCAGGATTCGAGTTAAAGGACCCACAATGTCCAAGAGCTTGTCCTGGCACATAGACCAGGCTTTATCCACCCCATTTCGGGGATCCTTGCCGTATTTAGTAAAGAAGGTGAGCAAAGAAGAGTCAATCGTAGGGTTTGCCGTGATCTTTGAGGCTAAGGCGGGACGAGGGCATTCCGATCTAAGTTTTGCCCGCACTTGCTTGTCTAAAGGGGTTCGTAATCTGGCAGTTACACAACCTGCCACATGTTCAGTAGGGACCCATTCCGTGGAATTTGGATGTTGTACATCACTTGGGTCGAACATAGGGACCCCTTGCGAATCACATATTGTGCTAGGACCTGATAAATCTTGTACCCCTGGTTTGGGTTTCTTAAAAGGAGGAGGGGAGAAAAGATCTCCAACGTCCTTATCGGAAAAATCAGAGTCCGAGTTAGGGTCCAGCACCTCATCATCAGTGTCTAAAATGTTTGTTATTTTAATCGGTGAGGATACGTGTTTTTTCGTTTTAACCATGCACTTCCTTGAAGTCTTCAACGTTAACCCCTCCTTACTAGGAGGCCTTTGAGGAACCGTGTCCTCTGCCACATGTGAAGCTTTGTCACTCACCAACAGCGTCGTATTCAAATTTTTTGACGTGGTAGGACGCTTTCTGCTTTCCCCCGCAGAATGGGCCAGCATGGTTTTAGACACTAAGTTTACCGCAGAATTCTCCAAATTCTTTGATAGTTTTTTCCAGGAAGCTGACATAGCCTGCTCAACTGATAATTGAATAAAATCACTTAAATTTTCTTTTAGGACGTCTTCCTCCTCATCATGAGAAAAATGGGACATATTACTGTCCATGGTAAACAGCAGTTAATAGAAAAAAAACAAAAAGGTGTAAACAAAGGGTTAATTTTAGTTCAGTTACAGGCCATTTAATAGTAAAACCAAAAAAGTGTGAAGAAAGGGTTAACTTCCTCACACAGGGCAGAAAATATAGCTAAGTTCCACCTATGGGCGGGGCAAAGCTTGCTGAGAAGGGGAATCCCAGCCGGACACAAGAGCAAGCCGATTAAGCAAGTGCTCAAGGCACCGGCTTGAACACCTTTGAAGAATCAAAGAAAAAGAGGAGCGGTACGCGCTGGGTGATTAATCCAGAAGGCTTCCACACACCGAAGGACAGACCGGTAAGCGCTGGCAGTCTCCTCAGCGAACGCCGCAATTAACGGACGCGCGCTGAGGAGATCAACAATACCAGTAAACGATCCTAAAATGAAGCCAACTGGAATGAATCTTAAGCACAATGATACTGTAAACAAATGTGAAAGTCAATACAAACATAAAAATTACGTATTAAGCAATGAAAGTGAAGGAAAAATAATACTAATCTTGACTGCGAGCAGCAAGAAAAGAGTGCTGTTCTCAGTCAAGATAGGTATTATTACAGGGCATGGTCTGTGATTGGTGCACATGTTGAAACTACCTTTTGTCTCCCATTGGCTGGTTGTTCTTAGCCTCATGGGATTTGTAGTTTGTTCTTGACTGGAGCTGCTATTAAAAATAAAGAAAAGACAAATGCATAATAGGAGCCTCCGGTCTTGCCATACAATTAAGTTAGGAGACTTATTTCATGGTAGTTTGAAGAAAGGATCAAAATCATGTGAGACCATGGAAAGTCTCATGCCTGTGGAGAGACAACATGGTATTTGAAAATTGAGGATTAATAAAACCGCGCTGCGCAAGGTCAGAGCAAAGACTGTCAATAAAGGTGACCGAGGTGGGAACCTGACGCCGGGCATTTAAATGCTGTGGTGCAAGTTTAATAGCGAGCAGCAGTGATGAGAGTAATAGAACCGAAAAAGACCAAAGGTTTGAAACCGGTCTACTGAAAATCGAAAATTTATAAGACTGCGTTCTACATGTAAAGTTACTATATCGATTAGACAGCATGTGCAAAAGGGGAGAAAATATAGGATCTAAAAGGGCTTAATAAGTTAAAATACACATAAATTGCTGTGTGTAGCTTATAATTATATTCATGGAATTCAAAATAAGTACTATGTAAAGCTAGCAATGTGATTAAAAATCGAACATTGAAAAATGAAAAAAACAGAAAAAACGGGGAAAAAAAGTAAGCGCATGGTATGGGAAGCAAA
Source organism: Pleurodeles waltl (assembly GCF_031143425.1). Classification (NCBI taxonomy): domain Eukaryota; kingdom Metazoa; phylum Chordata; class Amphibia; order Caudata; family Salamandridae; genus Pleurodeles; species Pleurodeles waltl. Next base: position 1,877,140,584 of record NC_090440.1, on the reverse strand, counting down.
TGAAAATCGCCACGGGGGGACCTGGTACGAGGTCTGAGCAAAGATAACCATAGAGTGACCGATGTGGGAACCTGACACCGGGCATTTGTATGTCGTTGTGCAAGTCTAATCACCAGCAGCAGTGGTGAAAGTGATTAAACACAGTGATTAGAGCCAAAAAGGACCAAAGGTTAGAAACTGGCTTACCTCTGAGAGATTGGCCGAGGATAATTCCAGCGTGTAGACGTATAATAAAGCGTTGGCCATATTGGAGGGATAATGTAGATTTTCCTACTAATTTATGATGGAAAGTCTTAATTTTATTAAAGACACGGAGGCGAGTATTATGCTTCTCGATCTTGCTTTATTTTGAATAGCAGCAGTCAAGAAAACTACATTTCCCATGAGGCTAAAGGAACAGGCAGCCAATGGGAAAGAAAAACGTATCGGCATGAGCACCAATAGTAACACCTGAACATACTATAAACACTATACTTGACTGCGACCAGCCCTCTTTCTTGATGCGAGGAGGCTAGTCTGTGTGAGAAAATAACGGAATAATAGAAACGACTATGGCAACCGCCAAAATTAGAGAACAAAGTTCTTGGCAAAAGGTCATGCATGACTTGAGGAGCGGGAAAGTCCAGGTAGATGAGTTCAGCTTGTGATGAACCTTAGGCAGATGGGAGATCCAACTTGACGGTGTCGGAGGCATCATCCGGCGATCAGGAAGGGTTCTGAGGTTGATTTGTTGTTGCTGTGGGAGGGAAGGAGAATCAACAAAAATTAGAGAATCTGGGGTGGGATAATACTCGCCTCCGTGTCTTTAATAAAATTAAGACTTTCCGTGATAAATTACTAGGAAAATCTACATTTTATGGCAAGACCGGAGGCTCTTATTATGCTTTTTTAAATCATGTTAATTATTATTGAGGTTGCTGTATGAATTGGTTTACAATAAAAAGTTCTGAAAACATAATCATTTGACCGTTCAGCCGATCTCAGAATGTCCTCGAATCTGGAACCTACCCAAAATGCTTTGGAAGCCATGGCACCCCTGGAAGAGTGAGCGCCGAACACGGATGTGTCTATGCCTGCTAAGGTCATGACCCAGCGTACCCATCTGGCTAGAGTAGCAGATGATACAGGTTTATGGGGTTTGCGGAAAGAAATGAGGAGTTGGGATGAGGACGTTCTGAGGTTGGCTGTGCGGTCTTCGTAGGCTTTGAGACACATAATTTGGGTTGATTGGGAAAAGAAGGGTAAAACACTGATCATTCATTTGTTTTGGTACGTTTGTTAATAGTAAATAAAACACCTGTAGGGGAAAATTGGCGAGATGAAATATCTAATGCTTTGACATCTGATAAACGTTTAATAGAGACTAAACATAATAACATTAGTTTGGCTGAAAGCATTTTTAGAGAAAGGTCTGCATTGTCCTGCCAGGAAATAAATAAGTTTAAGACAACATTGACATCCCATAGTTTGGAATATTTGGGTAACGGTGGAAAAGAAAACTTTACTCCCTTAAGGAGACGGCATATCAAGGGGTGTTCCCCGATCGGTTTTCCGTTGATGTGAGTGTGTTGTAGGGAAATAGCTGACCTATAAAGGTTAATTGTCCTGTAAGACTTACCTGTACCGGCCTGCGCAGCAAGGAAGTATATAATATAATTTAAATCAGTTGAAAAGGGATCGATATCCCTTCCCATACACCAGCTTGACCAAAGAGACCAAGCGGAGTTGTATGCCTTTCTAGTGCCGGGAGCCCAGGCGTTGTTAATGAAGTCTGAAGCTTCTGTCGAAATCGGGACGGGAGGTTAGGGATACCTGAAACCTTCCAGGCCGATAGGGTGAGAGTACTGTTGAGGATGAGAGGATGAGGAGAGCCGATAGGATTCCGAAGAAGGGAATGAAAAATTGGAAGGAGAACTGGAAAATCGATAGTTAGTTCGAGGAGAGGGGGAAACCACACTTGAGATTGCCAAAATGGAGCTATCAGGATTAAAGAAGCTTTTTGGCACCTGACTTGGGCGAGATCTCTGGTAATCATTAGGAATGGAGGAAAGGCGTAATTGAGTGTGGATGACCAGTCCTGAAGGAAAGCGTCGGAAGCCAGAGCCGATGGATCCGGGCGCCAACTGAAAAACAGAGGGAGTTGTGTATTTAGGCGAGACGCTAATAGGTCTATTTTGAAGGGACCCCATTTGTGAAGGAGAGTTTGGAAGACTGAGGGGTGAAGCTTCCAATCGCTGGAATCTCTGAGGTAACGAGAGTGCCAGTCGCGACATCGTTGAGGGAACCCGGAAGATACTCTGCTAACAGAGAAATTTTGTTGTGAAGGCAATAGTCCCAGAGGCTTTTTGCCAGATCTGCTAGGGGTTTTGATCTGGTACCCCCTAAGTGGTTTATGTAACGGACAGCTGACACATTGTCCATACGGAGGAGGATGATACATTGGACTCTGTTTTTTGCGAGGCTCTTGATTGCAAAGGAGCCCGCAAGCATCTCTAAATAGTTGATATGCAATTTGGACTCCTCTGAAGACCAGAAACCTCCAGTCGAGATTGCGCCACATCGGGCGCCCCAGCCCGTCAGACTTGCATCTGATTCTAACACAAGATCTGGGGCTGACGGAAAGATAGTCTTGCCGTTCCAGGCATCTAAATGGTCTATCCACCATTGAAGCTCTAGACGGGACTCTTGGTCGAGATTGATGGTCTCTGAGTAGGAAAGACCTCTTCTGAGGTGTCGGATTTTTAATCTTTGGAGGGCCCGATAGTGAAGAGGGCCGGGGAAGATGGCTTGGATTGAGGATGCGAGGAGACCCACAACTCTGGCTAGGGACCTGAGGGAGATTTGAGAACTCCGGAGCAGTTTCAGGATCTCTGATTTCCTGGATCTTACCTTTTGTTGCAGGAGTTGCAGGATAGCTGTCGAGGAATCGATTATGAAACCCAGAAATTCTATCCTTTTTGAAGGAATAGACACAGATTTTTCTTTGTTGACAAGAAAACCCAATGGGGATAAGAGAGAACAGGTAATTTGGAGGTGGTATTGAAGGGAGCGACGGTCCTGGTGCATTAGCAGGATATCGTCTAGGTAAATGAGCAATCTGACTCCCAGAGACCTGAGGTGAGTCGTGATCGGTTTCATTATTTTTGTGAAGCACCAAGGTGCTGAAGAAAGGCCAAACGGAAGGGAGGAAAAATGGTAAGTTTGTCCTTGCCATTGGAATTGGAGGAATTTTCTGTGAGATACGTGTATGGGTACGTATAAGTATGCGTCTTGAAGGTCCAGGCGAACCATGTAATCATGAGGAAGAAGAATATGTCTTAAGTGAATAATGGTTTCCATTTTGAAATGTCTGTATATGACAAATCGATTGAAATTTCTTAAGTTAATGACTGGTCTCGGTTTTTTGTTTTTCTTTTGGACTAGAAAGAGGGTACTGAGAAAACCGGAAGAATCCGGGCAGGAAATCTGAATGGCTTGTTTGAGAAGAAGTGACTGGATTTCTGATGAGATCAGGGACGTCATTTCCGAGGAGAAGAAGAGGTGGGGAGGGAGGGATCGTTGGTGTGTGACTGAGTAAAGTTCTATGGTGTAACCTTGAACTGTGTTGAGTACCCATGGATCCGAAGTAATACTTTTCAATTTTTCTATGAAGTGATGAAGGCGACCGCCTATAGGAGGAAGGCCATAATTGGGGCTTACCTTGTTGGTAACTGAACCTGGAACTGCGTTGTCCACGACCACGGGAACCTCTGGCACGTTGGGGATAGAATTGAGGTTTGTAGGGTTGTGAATCATAGTTGGGGTTGTAGGAATTGTAGGTATTGAAGGAGCCTCCAGATCCTTGTGATCGAAGGAACGGCCGGTAAAGCGGCTCCTGCCTGTACCGGCCTTGCCAAAAACCCGTTGGTGGAACACTTTTTTGATTGATTGTTGTGCCTTGTCTATAGAGGCAAAAGTGGAAACAAACTTCCCTAAGTCCTTTATGAATGAATCCCCGAAGAGGAGACCATCTGCCTTTATGCCAGGGTCGATGAAAGCTAAATTGGCCAATTTAGGGTCTAATTTGAGCAGGAGACCTTTCCGTCTCTCGTGAATAATGGCCGAGTTGGCGTTGCCAAGGAGGCAAAAAGCTCTTTGGATCCACAAAGAAAGTTCCGCAGGATCAATGTCTATGTTCTCTGATTTGGCTGATTCCACCATATCGAAGATTCTGGCTAAAGGACCCACCAGATCTAAAAGTTTGTCCTGGCAGTTGCACCAGGCTTTATCGACGCCTTTACGGGGGGTCTTTCCCAAATTTAGAAAAGAAGGTAAGGAGGGATTGATCAATAGATGGGGTAGAGGTAATATTAGAGGAAAGGGAAGGTCTGGGACATTCGGATCTTAGTTTGGACCTAGTGGGTTTGTCTAGGGGAAGTCTTAGTCTGGAGGAAATATAGTTGGCAACATGAGAGGAGGGTAACCATTCGGTAGAGTTGGGATGGTGAAGGAAAGAAGGATTAAACATGGGGTTACCGTCTGGGTCCAGGATTTGTTTGGCTGTAAAGGGGTTAGTGGTCAAATCAAATTTTGTTTTCTTGGGGGGGGGAGAGGGGGGGGTGGATTGAGACTGGGAGCCCCAGATATCTGTGTCGTCATCTGGATCATCTAAGTCACCCATGTCATCATCTGTGTCGGAGATATGGGATATAATAATTTTTCGAGGCACAGCTGAAACATGTTTAGTCTTTTCGGAACATTTTAATTTGGGTTTCCCCTCCTTGGAAGGAGGCCTTGGAGGAGTCTTGTCCTCAATCTGGGGTGAAGAGGTTTCACCAGTCAAGCTAGACTGTGTTAGGGGCTTTATGGGCAGGGAAATCCTTAATTTGTCTTTTTCTGCATTCCCCCGCAGAATGGGCCAGTAAGGATTTGGAAACCATATCCTATATAGAGGATTGAAGGTTTTTTGTAATTTTGCCCATTGAATTATTAATGGCTTTTGCCACTGAATCGTTAATAAAATTATCAAGGTCTTGATTAAATGCCTCATCGTCATTATTAGAATTGTCAGTCATTTTTGATGTAATTCGGGAGGAAAAGGGTTAAGGAATGGGTATTGGATGAAGGAAGTTGGGAGAACACGCCCACGGGGGCGTTCCCGGTGTGAGGAGGCCGGTCAGAGAGTTGGAGAAGAGCAGACGATAAAGCGATCCGGTTGAGAGCGAGGAAGCTGTATTTTGTTTGAACGCAGTTGTCTGAGGTGAGACTGAGCCGTGGTGAGGAGAGAAAACGGCCGTTGGAAAGTTCGCGCTTTCCTCGTAAGGCCGGCGCGAGGGGGGGAAACAATTAAGAAGGAGGGGAGCGTTAGGAAGAACAATAATAACGAGGAAACACAGCCGCGCGGCAGCAAAGCGGCGTACAAAAAATAATACATGCAATTACGAATTATCTAGGTAAACGCGCATACGTAGATAAAATGGAGAAATTTAGAACACTTATCTTGACTGCGAGCAGCAAGAAAGAGGGCTGGTCGCAGTCAAGTATAGTGTTTATAGTATGTTCAGGTGTTACTATTGATGCTCATGCCGATACGTTTTTCTTTCCCATTGGCTGCCTGTTCCTTTAGCCTCATGGGAAATGTAGTTTTCTTGACTGCTGCTATTCAAAATAAAGCAAGATCGAGAAGCATAATAAGAGCCTCCGGTCTTGCCATAAAATTATAGGCCTCATGGACATTGAAAAAGGCGGGGGAAGAGAGACAGCAGGAGTGTGCTAGAGGGAACAAATACAGCAGCCATATTGGAGTATGGTGAAACATACATATTAAGCTGATAGTAAGTGTTAGAAGAGTATGCGAGAAGAGGAAGGAAAGGGAAAATTGAAGGAAAAGATAAGCAGAAAAGGGGAAATACGGCGGCCATAATGGGGTATGGTGAAATATACATACTAAGCTTATTGTAAGTGGTAGAAGAGTAAACGAAAAGAGGACGAAAAAGAGAAAATTAAAAGAAAAAATGAGAAGAAAAAGAAAAGTGGACGATAGACAGTGAATTGGAGCAAAGTCAAGATACCAAGGAGAGGGAGAGACTGTGGCATTTGTTCATGGCGATCTGGTGATCACCCAACCGCGAAGTACTATTATGAGTTAGCATGGTATCATGGTGAACAAGTACTTAACAACAGATTTCATAATAATTACTCAGAAATTACTGAACTACTGGAGGAGACAAACATAGAATACAGTAACACATTAGCATTCTTTCATCCGTTAATCATGCCTGCCAAAAACATGTAGCAGAGTGCAACGAGTAGAGATATCATATTATACAACAAAAGTTTACAAAACTCAAGTATTTGTTCATGGCAATCTGGTGATCACCCAACAGTGAAGTAATATTACGAGTTAGCATGGTATCATGGTGAACATGTACGTAACAACAGATCTCATATTAATTACATAGAGGTTACTGAAGTACTAGAGGACACAAACGTAGAGCACAGTAGCGCATTAGCATTCTCTCATCCGTTACACATGCCTGCCAAAAATATGGAGCAGAGTACATAGAATAAAGATGTCAAAATACACAGCAAAAGTTTACAAAACTCAGGTACATGGAATAGATGTGAGAAAATTGAAGTACAGGATATGTATGTCATACACGCACGAGTTGTAAGAAATATACACACGTATACCTTTGGAGAGTACAGGAGCAAAGATTTGTGTGAATTATACAGGGGAGAGGTCCAGTGTCCCCACATGGACATAGTGCCCGACCTCCTAGTAATAGAAGGAAACATATTGCATGTGGATAGTTATCTCAAAATTAATATACTATATCTCATGTATATGTGAAAAATAACCACCAGATATCATTGAATATGCACTAGAGAAAAACATGTAGTTCACCATACACATTCAAACCCAGATCAACTAGTGGAGAAGTGTGGCACAATGGTTAGAGCGGCAGACCCTGAAGCAGTGATCTGGCCCAGGACAGGGTTCACGTCCCGCCTCGGCAGGTCTTGGGCTCAATTCCCTTGGGCCAGATAATTCTCGCCTCGGTGCCTAATCTAATTAATGGGTCTAACTCTGGTCAATAGCTTGCTTAATCTCCACAATGGCCCCAACAGCGCTTGGATGCCTGGCTTCACCCTGGGGGTGCCCAGGAGTGGGCACCTCACAGGGAAAAGCCAGCAGGGGTTCCATAGTGGTATGTGTACAGCGCCTTGAGACCCTAACGGTGATTACTGCGCTATACAAGTGCGAAGTTTAACTGTGTGGAGTTTAATGTTCCATTTGGCTTCACACTTCCTGAGTGTTGAGACCAGATCACCACCCCTATGGTCTCTGGTAATGTGTATGATGCCATGGAATCTGATCCCTAGGACCTCTGACTTAGTATGTACCAAGTTGTAATGGACAGCCAAGGGATAGTTGGGGTGATTATTCCTGATATCTCTGACGTGCTCCTGAATCTGTTCTTTAAGAGGGTGAATGGTACTTCCCACATAGATGAGTCCACATAAGCAGACAATGCAGTAAACTGTAAATTTACTGTTGCAGTTGATGAACTGTCGTATCTCATATGGATGTGCAGAGTTATACGAAAACGTATCAAGTTTATCCATGGCATATTGACAGACATTACAACATGAACATCTAAAGAAGCCGCAAGGTTGGGGCGGTAGCCAATTGGAGGATTGTCTGTGTGTGTGCATCTCAATATAGCTGGGACATAACTTATTTCTTAGTGTCTGTCCTCGGCTGTAGGTGATCTGAGGGTCTGCTGTTAATGAATTTATGTAATGTCTTATCTGGTAATAGAAGATACCAGTGGTGTTTAAAAATGTGATGTACTGCATGGCTCTGTTGGTTAAATGCAGTAATCATGTTAATTGGTCTCTTTTTAGGCCGTGTGTCCATCCCCTGGGTCAGAAGGGATGTACGAGAGGAGTTGAGAATTTTGGTTATGGCTTTTGATGTGATTGTTTTAGAATAACCTCTTTGTAGGAACCGTCATTCTACGACCTCCAGTTCCTGCATGAATACATGATCATCGCTACATTTTCGTCGTACTCTGGTCATTTCTATAAGTGGGATGGCATTTATTTGTGATGATGGGTGAGTACTGTTTGCATGTAGTAACAAGTTGCAGGCAGTAGGTTTCCTATATAGTTTGGGCTTGATCTTATTGTTTTCATTATATGGGGTAAGGTCAAGGAACTCAGTGCTTTTGCTGTCTATGTGTTGTGTAAAGCCCAGTTGTAATCATTGTCATTAACCCCTTCGCTGCCAGGCCTTTTCCCCCTCCTGTGCCAGGCCTTTTTTTGCCTATTTGAGGCAGTTCGCGCTTAGGCATTCATAACCTTTTGTCCACATAAGCTAACCAAGCCAAATTTACGTCCTTTTTTTCCAACATCCTAGGGATTCTAGAGGTACCCAGAATTTGTGGGTTCCCCTGAAGGAGGCCAAGAAATTACCCAAAATACAGTGAAAATTTCGTTTTTTTCAAAAACATTGGAAAACGTGGCTGCAGAAGAAGGCTTGTGGTTTTTCCCCTGAAAATGGCATCAACAAAGGGTTTGCGGTGCTAAACTCAGCAGCTTCCCAGCTGTCAGGAACAGGCAGACTTGAATCAGAAAACCCAATTTTTCAACACAATTGTGGCATTTGACTGGGACATACCCCATTTTTGCAATTTTTTGTGCTTTCAGCCTCCTTCCAGTCAGTGACAGAAAATGGGCATGAAACCAATGCTGGATCCCAGAAACCTAAACATTTCTGAAAAGTAGACAACATTCTGAATCCAGCAAGAGGTCATTTGTGTAGATCCTACAAGGGTTTCCTACAGAAAATAACAACTGAAAAAGAAACATATTGAAATTGAGGTGAAAAAAACATAAATTTTTCTCTACGTTTTACTCTGTAACTTTTCCCTGCAATGTCAGATTATCGAAAGCAATATACCGTTGCGTCTGCTGGACTCCTTTGGTTGCGGGATATATAGGGCTTGCAGGTTCATCAAGAACCCGAGGAACCCAGAGCCAATAAATGAGCTGCACCCTGCAGTGCGTTTTCATTCTATACCGGGTATACAGCAATTCATTTGCTGAAATATAAAGAGTAAAAAATAGCTATCAAGAAAACCTTTGTATTTCGAAAAAGGGCACAAGATAAGGTGTTGAGGAGCAGTGGTTATTTGCACATCTCTGAATTCCGGGGTGACCATACTAGCATGTGAATTACAGGGCATTTCTCAAATAGATGTCTTTTTTACACACTCTCCTATATTTGGAAGGAAAAAATGTAGAGAAAGACAAGGGGCAATAACACTTGTTTTGGTAATCTATGTTCCCCCAAGTCTCCCGATAAAAATGATACCTCACTTGTGTGGGTAGGCCTAGCGCCCGCGACAGGAAACACCCCAAAGCGCAACGTGGACACATCCAATTTTTTGAAAGAAAACAGAGGTGATTTTTGCAAAGTGCCTACCTGTAGATTTTGGCCTCTAGCTCATCCGGCACCTAGGGAAACCTACCAAAGCTGTGCATTTCTGAAAACTAGAGACCTAGGGGAATCCAAGATGGGGTGACTTGTGGGGCTCGGACCAGGTTCTGTTACCCAGAATGCTTTGCAAACCTCATAATTTGGCTAAAAAAACATATGTTCCTCACATTTCTGTGGCAGAAAGTTCTGGAATCTGAGAGAAGCCACAAATTTCCTTCCACCCAGCGTTCCCCCAAGTCTCCCGATAAAAATGATACCTCACTTGTGTGGGTAGGCCTAGCGCCCGCGACAGGAAACGCCCCAAAGCGCAACGTGGACACATCCAATTGTTTTAAAGAAAACAGAGGTGTTTTTTGCAAAGTGCCTACCTATAGATTTTGGCCTCTAGCTCAGCCGGCACCTAGGGAAACCTACCAAACCTGTGCATTTCTGAAAACTAGAGACCTAGGGGAATCCAAGATGGGGTGACTTGTGGGGCACGGACCAGGTTCTGTTACCCAGAATCCTTTGCAAACCTCATAATTTGGCTAAAAAAACATATGTTCCTCACATTTCTGTGGCAGAAAGTTCTGGAATCTGAGAGGAGCCACAAATTTCCTTCCACCCAGCGTTCCCTCAAGTCTCCCGATAAAAATGATACCTCACTTGTGTGGGTAGGCCTAGCGCCCGCGACAGGAAACGCCCCAAAGCGCAACGTGGACACATCCAATTTTTTTAAAGAAAACAGAGGTGATTTTTGCTAAGTGCCTACCTGTAGATTTTGGCCTCTAGCTCAGCCGGCATCTAGGGAAACCTACCAAACCTGTGCATTTCTGAAAACTAGAGACCTAGGGGAATCCAGGATGGGGTGACTTGTGGGGCACGGACTAGGTTCTGTTACCCAGAATCCTTTGCAAACCTCAAAATTTGGCTAAAAAACACATGTTCCTCACATTTCTGTGGCAGAAAGTTCTGGAATCTTAGAGGAGCCACAAATTTCCTTCCACCCAGCGTTCCCCCAAGACTCCCGATAAAAATGATACCTCACTTGTGTGGGTAGGCCTAGCGCCCGCGACAGGAAACGCCCCAAAGCGCAACGTGGACACATCCAATTTTTTTAAAGAAAACAGAGGTGATTTTTGCAAAGTGCCTACCTGTAGATTTTAGCCTCTAGCTCAGCCGGCACCTAGGGAAACCTACCAAACCTGTGCATTTCTGAAAACTAGAGACCTAGGGGAATCCAAGATGGGGTGACCTGTGGGGCTCGGACCAGGTTCTGTTACCCAGAATCCTTTGCAAACCTCAAAATTTGGCTATAAAAAACACATGTTCCTCACATTTCTGTGGCAGAAAGTTCTGGAATCTGAGAGGAGCCACAAATTTCCTTCCACCCAGCGTTCCCCCAAGTCTCCCGATAAAAATGATACCTCACTTGTGTGGGTAGGCCTAGCGCCCGCGACAGGAAACGCCCCAAAGCGCAACGTGGACACATCCAATTTTTTTAAAGAAAACAGAGGTGCTTTTTGCAAAGTGCCTACCTGTAGATTTTGGCCTCTAGCTCAGCTGGCACCTAGGGAAACCTACCAAACCTTTGCATTTCTGAAAACTAGAGACCTAGGGGAATCCAAGATGGGGTGACTTGTGGGGCTCGGACCAGGTTCTGTTACCCAGAATCCTTTGCAAACCTCATAATTTGGCTAAAAAAACATATGTTCCTCACATTTCTGTGGCAGAAAGTTCTGGAATCTGAGAGGAGCCACAAATTTCCTTCCACCCAGCGTTCCCTCAAGTCTCCCGATAAAAATGATACCTCACTTGTGTGGGTAGGCCTAGCGCCCGTGACAGGAAACGCCCCAAAGCGCAACGTGGACACATCCAATTTTTTTAAAGAAAACAGAGGTGATTTTTGCTAAGTGCCTACCTGTAGATTTTGGCCTCTAGCTCAGCCGGCATCTAGGGAAACCTACCAAACCTGTGCATTTCTGAAAACTAGAGACCTAGGGGAATCCAGGATGGGGTGACTTGTGGGGCACGGACCAGGTTCTGTTACCCAGAATCCTTTGCAAACCTCAAAATTTGGCTAAAAAAACACATGTTCCTCACATTTCTGTGGCAGAAAGTTCTGGAATCTTAGAGGAGCCACAAATTTCCTTCCACCCAGCGTTCCCCCAAGACTCCCGATAAAAATGATACCTCACTTGTGTGGGTAGGCCTAGCGCCCGCGACAGGAAACGCCCCAAAACGCAACGTGGACACATCCAATTTTTTGAAAGAAAACAGAGGTGATTTTTGCAAAGTGCCTACCTGTAGATTTTGGCCTCTAGCTCAGCCGGCACCTAGGGAAACCTACCAAACCTGTGCATTTCTGAAAACTAGAGACCTAGGGGAATCCAAGATGGGGTGACTTGTGGGGCTCGGACCAGGTTCTGTTACCCAGAATCATTTGAAAACCTCAAAATTTGGCTAAAAAAACACATGTTCCTCACATTTCTGTGGCAGAAAGTTCTGGAATCTGAGAGGAGCCACAAATTTCCTTCCACCCAGCGTTCCCCCAAGTCTCCCGATAACAATTATAGCTCACTTGTGTGGGTAGGCCTAGCGCCCGCGACAGGAAACGCCCCAAAGCGCAACGTGGACACATCCAATTTTTTGAAAGAAAATAGAGGTGATTTTTGCAAAGTGCCACCTGTAGATTTTGGCCTCTAGCTCAGCCGGCACCTAGGGAAACCTACCAAACCTGTGCATTTCTGAAAACTAGAGACCTAGGGGAATCCAAGATGGGGTGACCTGTGGGGCTCGGACCAGGTTCTGTTACCCAGAATCCTTTGCAAACCTCAAAATTTGGCAAAAAAAACACATGTTCCTCACATTTCTGTGGCAGAAAGTTCTGAAATCTGAGAGGAGCCACAAATTTCCTTCCACCCAGCGTTCCCCCAAGTCTCCCGATAAAAATGATACCTCACTTGTGTGGGTAGGCCTAGCGCCCGCGACAGGAAACGCCCCAAAGCGCAACGTGGACACATCCAATTTTTTTAAAGAAAACAGAGGTGCTTTTTGCAAAGTGCCTACGTGTAGATTTTGGCCTCTAGCTCAGCTGGCACCTAGGGAAACCTACCAAACCTGTGCATTTCTGAAAACTAGAGACCTAGGGGAATCCAAGATGGGGTGACTTGTGGGGCTCGGACCGGGTTCTGTTACCCAGAATCCTTTGCAAACCTCAAAATTTGGCTAAAAAAACACATGTTCCTCACATTTCTGTGGCAGAAAGTTCTGGAATCTGAGAGGAGCCACAAATTTCCTTCCACCCAGCGTTCCCCCAAGTCTCCCGATAACAATTATAGCTCACTTGTGTGGGTAGGCCTAGCGCCCGCGACAGGAAACGCCCCAAAGCGCAACGTGGACACATCCAATTTTTTGAAAGAAAATAGAGGTGATTTTTGCAAAGTGCCACCTGTAGATTTTGGCCTCTAGCTCAGCCGGCACCTAGGGAAACCTACCAAACCTGTGCATTTCTGAAAACTAGAGACCTAGGGGAATCCAAGATGGGGTGACCTGTGGGGCTCGGACCAGGTTCTGTTACCCAGAATCCTTTGCAAACCTCAAAATTTGGCAAAAAAAACACATGTTCCTCACATTTCTGTGGCAGAAAGTTCTGAAATCTGAGAGGAGCCACAAATTTCCTTCCACCCAGCGTTCCCCCAAGTCTCCCGATAAAAATGATACCTCACTTGTGTGGGTAGGCCTAGCGCCCGCGACAGGAAACGCCCCAAAGCGCAACGTGGACACATCCAATTTTTTTAAAGAAAACAGAGGTGCTTTTTGCAAAGTGCCTACGTGTAGATTTTGGCCTCTAGCTCAGCTGGCACCTAGGGAAACCTACCAAACCTGTGCATTTCTGAAAACTAGAGACCTAGGGGAATCCAAGATGGGGTGACTTGTGGGGCTCGGACCGGGTTCTGTTACCCAGAATCCTTTGCAAACCTCAAAATTTGGCTAAAAAAACACATGTTCCTCACATTTCTGTGGCAGAAAGTTCTGGAATGTGAGAGGAGACACAAATTTCCTTCCACCCAGCGTTCCCCCAAGTCTCCCGATAAAAATGATACCTCACTTGTGCGGGTAGGCCTAGCGCCCGCGACAGGAAACTCTCCAAAGCGCAACGTGGACACATCCAGTTTTTTGAAAGAAAACAGAGGTGATTTTTGCAAAGTGCCTACCTGTAGATTTTGGCCTCTAGCTCAGCTGGCACCTAGGGAAACCTACCAAACCTGTGCATTTCTGAAAACTAGAGACCTAGGGGAATCCAAGATGGGGTGACTTGAGGGGCTCGGACCAAGTTCTGTTACCCAGAATCCTTTGCAAACCTCAAAATGTGGCTAAAAAAACACCCTTTCCTCTCATTTCGGTGACAGAAAGTTCTGGAATCTGAGAGGAGCCACAAATTTCCTTCCACCCAGCGTTCCCCCAGTCTCCCGATAAAAATGATACCTCACTTGTGTGGGTGGGCCAGGTGCCTGCAACAGAATAAGGCCCAAAAGCGACTTTATAAGGGCATATTCTTTTATACATCTTTAGACGGACTCTGCTTTGGGGACCCACATAAGTGAGGTGTCATTTTACTTGGGAGACTGAGGGGAAAACTGGGGAGTAGGAATTTTGTGCTGGAGCGGTGATCCTACTAAGAAAAGTCAGGAAAATATGCATTTTTATGCAAATTTTGAGGTTTACAGAGGAGTCTGGGTAAGAAAATGTTGGGGGAGCCACGCAAGCCACACCTCCCTGGACTCCTTGGGGTGTCTAGTTTTAAAAAATGTCTGGGTTTTGTAGGTTTCCCTAGATGAAGGCCGCACCCAGGACCAAAAACATAGGTGGGCCCTCCCCCCCAAACACAGGTATTTTTGTAATATATCATTTTGATGTGTGCACATACGTCCGTGATGTGCCAAACACTAAAATTGTGAAAAGAAACACACTTAGGTTATGTGAAGAAGACCCCTCACCCACCAACCAAGTTGGTGGCATGCTTCATCATCGGGGTCCCACCCGAGGCACCTAGCGTGTCACAGGTGTGCTGCGACGCCTGATTACAGCGGAGCAGGTTTTGTCATTTTTACCACACATACTGGTTGGATTTGGCACGAGGGTGAGTGATGGTTCAGTGGATCAAATTTTATTAACAAGAGATTTCACAAAAATGAAATGCACTGCCAATAACTGAAAGGCAAAAAACTGAACCAATGACTCACAGCTCGTGAGCTGTAAAGCTGCGACAAGGCACCAACCGCTTTACAGTCCATTCACACACCTTTCATACATGACACGCACAAGACCATTCACACCGCCAGCCACGGGTCCAGCACATTACAACACTCACATCGACAGACCGCGCCACTCAAGGGCCCATCACTTACATACACCCACATGCCTGATACAAGAATCACACCAGCTGATGGGAGTGTGGACTGCCGTTTGGCTGGCTCCGCCAGCCAAGCGCCACCCCACGCACACTGCCAGCCAAGCGCCACCCCAAGCACACCGCCAGCCAAGCGCCACCCCAAGCACACCGCCAGCCAAGCGCCACCCCACGCACACCGCCTTCCAAGCACCACCCCACGCACACCGCCAGCCAAGCGCCACCCCAAGCACATCGCCAGCCAAGCGCCACCCCACGCACACCGCCTTCCAAGCGCCACCCCACGCACACCGATAGCCAAGCGCCACCCCAAGCACACCGCCAGCCAGGCGACACCCCACGCACACTGCCAGCCAAGCGCCACCCCACGCACACCGCCAGCCAAGCGCCACCCCAAGCACACCGCCAGCCAAGCGCCACCCCATGCACACCGCCAGCCAGGCGACACCCCACGCACACTGCCAGCCAAGCGCCACCCCACGCACACCGCCAGCCAAGCGCCACCCCACGCACACGCCATCACTTTTTTTGTTTATAAACAACAAAGAAACCACTAATTATAAAATAAGCACAAAACTACAAACACAAAAGCTCTAAATACATGACAGAGATGCCAACCGTGAAACATATGAAAATATAAAACAGACAGCTTACGCTCACGGTATTTCCCAGAATTTGTTTTTGGTATGGTAACTTCTATAACAGCCGGGCACACACAGCCCAGGCTTTGAAGGGCATTCGGGGCAGTACATCCGGCTCTCCCTCTGGATTAATCTCCGGGCACATACTCTACATTTCTTCGTGGGCAAGTCTTTTTTGGGAGTGGGAGGAATGTGATCTGGAAAGTGCCGATCTTTCAATCTAGCCACATCCTCCACCACTTCTACTCTAGGAACTCTTGCCGGTTCCACCACAATAAGGCTTTCTATCACCGACTCCTAAAATTTAACAAATGTCATCCTTGACTCAGGTGAACAATCCTTGTATACAAGAAAGGCATTAAAAGTTGCCAAATGAAATAAATGTAGGGCCAACTTTTTATACCACACATAAGACTTACGAAGAGCAGTGTAAGGTTCCAACCTCTGATCTACTCTATCAACACCACCCATGTGCCTATTGTAGTCCAAAATGCACGCAGGTTTGCGCACTTCCGCAACCTGACTCCAAACAGCCACAGGGGAAGTACTCTCATCATGGATGGTCGATAGCACTTACACATCCCTCCTGTCTGAAAATTTCAGAGCTAGCAGCTCATTATTCCGCAAGGCACTGCACTGTCCCCTCTCAAGTTTTTTACAGACAAGCTCCCTTGGATAGCCTTTCCGGTTACAACGGATTGTGCCACAAGCAACAGTGTCCACCCTAAACAACTCCTTGAACAACTGCACTCCAGTGTAGAAATTATCTATGTACAAATGGTGACCTTTGTTAAACAGCAGTCAAGCAAGTTCCCACACAATTGTTTTGCTAACTCCAAAAGTGGCCGGACAACCAGGAGAGTCAATACTGGAATCCCTACCAGTGTAGACCCGGAAATTATACACATATCCTGTACTGCTTTCTGACAGCAGATACAATTTAATCCCATACCGTGCCCTCTTACTAGGAATGTACTGCTTAAAAACTAAACGCCCCTTGAAAAGGACCAAAGACTCGTCCACACTTATCTCTTTGCCTGGAACATAGACCTCTGAAAACCGATCCACAAAATGATCAAGGACAGGCCTAATCTTAAAAAGACGGTCACAATCAGGGTGATCTCGTGGCAAGGCTAAAGCATTGTCTACAAAATGCAGCATACGAAGAAGAAGCAAATACCGATTACGTGTCATAGTTGCAGGAAATATAGCAGTTGCCATCAAGGGACTAGTAGACCAATAAGAAGCCAGTGACGGCTTCCTGATCAACCCCATAAAAAAAGACAAACCTAAAAACCTTTTCATCTCTTCCAGATATGTGGGAACCCACTGAGTAGCTCTAGAATGGGGCTTAAGTCTGGCAGCGTTGTCCCGCAAATATTGCTCTGCATACACATTTGTCTGCTCCACAATCTCCTCCAAAAATACATCGTCCATAAACAAGTGAAAGAAATGGACAGGCAAAAAGTTTTCCGTATTAACTCTACACCCTGGGAGACCAGTAAATGCAGGTAACTGTGGCTGCTCCATGTTTGGGGCAATCCAGGTGTCAGGTTTTCTAATGGGAAACCCTTCAGCCTCAGGCTGCTGCACTATTGGCACATCAATGTCCTCCTCTAACAGAGGCCCTTCATCTGCACTGAGAGTAGCTTTCTCATCAGAAGAATACTCTCGGACAGAAAACTCACTTCCAGAATCTCCTACTTCCTCCTCTGCCTCAGATGCAGAGTCAGTGTCGTAATCATGGTCTGAAGACGACTCAAAGAGCATGCAAACAACCTGCTGAGCGGTCACTTTGCGGCTAGCCATGATGCTCACTAACAACAAATGGATTGCCAACAACAACTAGCACTAAAATAAGTAATAAACAAAGTGTAGCTTTATCACAAAGAGTTATGTACTACAAAAAACTATACCACTCACTTGCCTGAAAAAGCTACTCACCAAGCAATTACTCTGCACAGACACAGCAATCACCAATGATATCCCACTAAAAAGAAAAAAGAAAAAAGCTAATTAGACATATGACAACACAAACATCACTGTGCTCAAATCTAAGGACAATGTCAAACATACAATACTGCATTTAGTACACCACCTACAAACATGTCATTCATGCATGTCAATAATACTCCTTTGTAGTAAATTGCTTTCACTTACCTAAAACATGCAACTATGCAAACCGCAGGACAACTACTGCCAAAACCGCAAAGATCCACAGCAAAGGAAGCAAAAGCGTTGAACTAGAAGAAAACGAAGAAATACATTGTTATAATCACAAATACAAATACTTTGCTAGTTGACAAACTTAGAACTTAGAAGTTGTTCTTGGTAACTAAGTGGATCCTGCCCCCCTCGGGGGTAGATGGGCGTACAAAAATTGGCCAATCTGCCCCCATGGGGGGCAGAAGTGGGCAACACCTCTGTGCCCCCTTTAGGGGGCGACCCTTCCCAAAGGGGGCACCCCCAGCACAACACAAAACAAAAAAATCCCTGCCGTATTGGTGGTTTCTGCCCTCCTTGGGGGCAGATGGGCCCACAAAAATAGGGGCAGAGATGGCCAATATGAACTTTCCCCACTTTAGGGGGGCGACCGTTGCCCAAGGGGTGCCCCCAAAACACACACCACACACACACACACCACACAATCCCTGGCGCCTAGTGTGCTTCCACCCCCCCAGGGGCCAGATCGTCCAAAAAATGGCTGGACTGCCATTGGGGGGGCCAAAACAGAAAAGAAATAGCCCCCACAGGGGAGCGACCCTTGCCCAAGGGGTTGCCCCCAAAATAAACAATAAAAACAAAATCCCTGGTGTCTAGTGGATTTCGCCCCCCCCCCCTTGGGGGCAGATCAGCCCAAAAATTGGCAATCTGCCCCCAGGGGGGGGGCGAAATACTAAAACAAAATAGCCCCCCCAGGGGGGCGACCCTTGCCCAAGGGGTCGCCCCCAAAATAAACTTTTCTTTACAAATAAATCCCTGGTGTCTAGTGGATTTCGCCCCCCCCCCCCTCCCCCGGGGACAGATCGGCCGAAAAAAAGGCGATCACGACCACGGCAGAAACCACCAACACATACAGCCACTTTAACACTCTGACTGCCACGGCGGTAGCAACAAACACTGCAGCGGTAACCACCAACAGGCAGGCGGAAGACAATGTACCGCCCACCCCATTACAATCCGCCCATCCGCCAGCTTTTCCGGGGCTGTACCAGCACCATCAAAAGCACGGCGGAAACAGTACACAGAAGGGAAACCACTCACCTCTCGACACCCAAGGAAGAACCAGGACACCATGGTGCCCGAACTACAGGTGTTACCCATGCTGGTGTATCTTCTCATCTACCAGGAGTATCAACGGCGGCGGTGAAGACCACGGTGAGTACTGCACCTAGCACACAGGGGAGGGTGGGAGGAAAAAGAGAGTGACACACACACGCAACACGCAACACCCCCACTCCCACCCTCACCCCCAACACCATACACAAACTCATGCATCAACATTACAAATACACCCCGTAACCCTCTGGAAGAACGCACGGACAAAAGGAATGGAGTCAAATGAGTGTTAAATTAGAAATAGTCAGATATATGTTATAAATTCAAAAACAGTATTTACAAAATATACATTATGTACATAAGGACATACATTGTCCACTCAAAATGTCCGTGGGCCACTGGACCAAAACTCATAAGCCAAGCCCACACTTGACTCCTGCCTCAAGAGAACACTGCAGGGGCATCAGGTCAAAAACACACAGGCACCTCAGGGGGACAGGTAAGGGGGGGCACCTCAGCCAGAAGATGTGACAAGGCCACTGCTCCTGGAGGGGGCTCCTTGCCCACAGCGATGTCCTGGGGAGTGCCAGGCCACAGTCTCTCAAGTGGGTGGTTCGCCCACTGCTTGGTCCTGGGGAGTGCAAGGCCACAGTCTCTCAAGTGGATGGCTTCTCCACTGGTTTTGGAGGGGGCTTTGTGCCCAGTGTGCTTCATCCTACAAAGGATAGGGTGAGTGGATGCCTTTCTCCACTGGTTCTGGAGGGGGCTTTGTGCCCAGTCTGCTTCATTCTGCCAAGGATAGGGTGAGTGGATGCCTTTCTCCACTGGTTCTGGAGGGGGCTTTGTGCCCAGTCTGCTTCATCCTGCCAAGGATAGGGTGAGTGGATGCCTTTCTCCACTGGTTCTGGAGGGGGCTTTGTGCCCAGTCTGCTTCATCCTGCCACTGATAGGGTGAGTGGATGCCTTTCTCCACTGGTTCTGGAGGGGGGTCTGTGCCCAGTCTGCTTCATCCTGCCAAGGATAGGGTGAGTGGATGCCTTTCTCCACTGGTTCTGGTGGCGGCTCTGTGCCCAGTGTGCTTCATCCTGCCAAGGATACGGTGAGTGGATGCCTTTCTCCACTGGTTTTGGAGGGGGCTTTGTGCCCAGTGTTCTTCATCCTGCCAAGGATAGGGTGAGAGGATGCCTTTCTCCACTGGTTCTGGAGGGGGCTTTGTGCCCAGTGTGCTTCATCCTGCCAAGGATAGGGTGAGTGGATGCCTTTCTCCACTGGTTCTGGAGGGGGGCGTTGTGCCCAGTGTGCTTCATCCTGCCAAGGATATGGTGAGTGGATGCATTTCTCCACTGGTTCTGGAGGGGGCTCTGTGCCCAGTGATGCAACACTTGGCGGGTGGCAGTTTACAGTCCCTCACGTGGGTGTCAGAGCCAAGAGATTTGCAGTGACCAGGATGCATGAGAGTCCATGGAGGCAGGGCTAGAGTACATCCGGCAGCGGCTACGGCTGCACAGTGGTGGTAGTGCTGGTGCTGGGGGGGGTGCTGCCAGTGGTGGAGGGAGGCTCCAGCCCCTGTCCTGCAGCCTGGGACTGCTGCCCAATGGGGCTGCTGCTGCTGGCAGTGTTGCTACTGTCAGCGGTGCAGGTGGCGGTGCTTGCGGCAGTGCAGGTGCCGGTGCTGACCTCGGTGCAGCTGGCGGTGCTGCCAGTGGTGGGAGGAGGCTCCAGCCCTTCTCCTGAAGCCTCGGATGGCTGCCTACTGGGGCTGCTGCTGCTGACAGTAGTGGTGCTTGCGGCGGTGCAGGTCGCATTGCTTGCGGCGGTGCCAGCGGCGGGGCTGCTGGCGGTGCTGGCTGCGGTGCAGGTGGGGGTGATGGCGGTTGTACTGGTAGCCACCAGGCCTTCACCTGCAGGCTTGGACGGCTGAAGTGCCTTGGCTGGTGTTTTGTGCCCCTTGCTGCCCTTGGCAGATGGTGGTGTCACCTTGAGTCTGGCAGCTGGGGTCTTTGATGTGGCCTTGCTGGGTGGTTGTGGCTCCTTCCCCTTGCTGGATGCTGTCCCCTTCTTCACCTTGCCAGGTGGCAGAATGGTATTTGCCTTGGCAGGGGTTGGTGGAACACAGGCTGGGCTGACGGGTGCCCCTTTGAGCCTCTGACAGCTGCAGGAACCACAGAGGATGCGGACTTGTTGGCTGAGGTGCTGGGCTGAGTTTTGGCCACCCTGGCCCGAGGGGAAGGACGGGGGGGAAGGGGTAGGGAAGAGATCAATGGTGGAGTGCAGAGGACAATGGGGCGGGAAGAGGGGGAAGGTATGGGAGTGGAGGAAGAGGGAGTGGTTGTAGGAGGTGTCTGCTGAGTTTGGGTGCAGGTGCATGGGCTGGATGCTGTTGTGAGGTGGATGGTTATTGGGTGGGTTTGTGCTTGCGTTTGTGTACTTTGGGAGGAGAGGTCACAGACACAGTGGGAGAGGACACAGGAGACGTGTGCATGGATGTGGGGGAGGTGACTGCCAGTGAGGGGCGTGTGGTGATAGGTGTGCTGGTGATGGAGGTACTGGATAAGGATGTAGTGCATGCAGGTGTGAGTGGAGATGCTACTGGGAGGGAGGTGGACGAGGAGGAGGAGGGGGACACAGTGGAGGAAGTGGATGTTGGTGTGTCTGCATGGGGATGGTACTTGTGTGAGTGCCTGTGAGATGAAGTGTGGTGCTTGTGTTTGCCAGAGCCACTTCTGTGTGTTGATTTGGGTGAATGCTGGTCTGAAGGTGTGCTTGGGATAGGCTGGGGTTGAGGGGATTGGGACTGGGAAGAGGAAGTTGGAGGGGAGAGGCTAGAGACAGGGACAGTGGCTGCCATCAGTGCGGAGGCCAGAGCCTGAAATGCTCTCTGTTGGGCCGCCACGCCAGAATGAATGCCCTCCAGGTATGCATTTGTTTGTTGCAAATGCCTCTCGACACCCTGGATGGCATTCAGAATGGTTGACTGCCCAACAGTGAGGGATCTCAGAAGGTCAATAGCCTCCTCACTGAGGGCAGCAGGGCTGACTGGGGCATGGCCTGAGGTTCCTGGGGCGAAGGAGATGCCTACCCTCCTGGGTGAGCGGGCAAGGGAAAGACGCTGAGGGGCTGCTGGGAGGGAGGTGCTGGTATGGGGGTGGCGGCTGTACCTGTTGTTGGGGTGGGCACAGAGATGTCCGCCATCGCCAGCGAGCTTCCATCGGAGGAGTCGCTGTCTGTGGTGTCCCCTCCAGTCCCTGTCGTGGTGCTCCCCTCACCCTCCGTCCCACTGGTGCCCTCACCGTCGGTGGATTCCGCCTCCAGGCCCATGTGGGATGCAGCTCCCTCCGTCACTGGTGCCTCTGCTCCTCCGCCAGATGATGATAATGCACACAAGAACAGGGTGACAAAACAAAAAAAGGGGGGAGAGACAGAGGTTACACTTGGTCAATGCCAGCAACAACACTATCGTTGGCGTACACAACTCACAGGGAACAGCCCTATGCACTATTCCATGCACTACCAGTTACAATGCTATTCACCAGCCCATGGGGTACAATGCCTAACACCATCAGCTGCAAACCTGATCAAAAAGGGCCCTGACCAGTGGTAGATGTCCACTAACACTATTGGGGTTGGAGTGCTTCAGAGCCTGCCCAACAAGGGACCTACCGTGGCTTGTTCGCCCTGGCCTAGGGGCACCCACAGTCCACATCATAACCCAGGTAAAACCTGAACGCGTGCAAGGTAATGAATATGATTTTGTACTCACCCCTTGTGGCTGCTGTGATGCCCTCAAGCGCCCATCCGACTCCGGATAGGCCACCGCCAGGATGCAGAGCATCAGGGGGGTCAGGGTATGACAGGCACCTCTTCCTCATTGGGAGGCCAGCCCCAGCTGGGCCTCCGCCATCTTCCTTGCCCAGCGGTGCAGGTCCTCCCACCGTTTGAAGCAGTGGGTGCTCCACCTGTCAAAGACCCCCAGGGTCCACACCTCCTTGGCAATGGCACACCAAATACCCTTTTTCTGATGGGCGCTGACTTGCAGGAAAGAGACAGCATAAAAGGGAATTAGTTAACCGTCCGGACTGTCACACTCATGGCCCACTATATCCCTCCCATCCCCTAACGCACATACATTGACCACCATACATGCAGCACTCTGACCAGGACGCCTCAGCCCCCCCCTACATGTGGCTTACACACACAGCACTCCATACATTAATGGCCCACGCATCATGCTAACTGTAGACTAAAGTGTACTGGGGTAGGACCCCATCCACCAGTCTCTCCAACTCCTCCCCAGACACATGAGCCATTGTCGCTTCCAGACACAGGTCACAGCAGCACTTGCAGTGTAGGTCATTTCCTGTTGAAGGTCAGGTAGCAAGTGAGTGAATAGATAGAAAATGGCGGTCACGTCCGCGGCGGTGCGTACCGTCACTGCCGGCATACATCGCCATTGGCTCCTGGAAGCCATAGGGCCCAATGATAACCAATGCAAAGTTGCGTGGCGGTCGTCGACCGCCTACTGCAACGGCGCACAACACCACCGGAATTACCTCATTTCCACTTGTCCCTCTTCACAGGTCAGGCAGCCACCATTTCAGGGGGGCACAGGCCATGGCACCTAACTGCGTCACAGCAGACATTGCCACAGCAACTGACTCTCGGATTCACATACTGGTTCTGTAAAAGAAGAAATGCATCATTATTGTAATAGGTGTGTGATTATGACCCTCTGCTCACCTATTTCCTCCCTAGGCTTCAACCGCAGAGGATTAATATGAGATGGAGACATCCTCCAGTGTACTGACCCCTTGTGGACCTTGCGACAATGGAGGACATACACATTATACTAACATACAGACTTGATTGGGCCACAACTTGATTGCAACAATGAAAAACATATATATACACCTAGTCAAAACCTCTGTCAATAACATGTATCTGTACATGTTATTGTGATTTGGTTATATTGCACCTCATACTTCGTGAGGTATTGCTTGTACTCGTGCATGGAAAGGACACTGGTAGGGAATTGAACGGTAACGAGACAGTTATAGTTTAATCTCCAGGACAGATGTACGTACCATGCCATGGGTGACTTGAACAATAAAGATGTACCTACCGCTTTGGGTGTTTTATACATAGCAAAATCTCAAAGAGAGTATTAAAGTATCAAAATGGAATGTTAAAGAATAATGCAATATGTAAAAGAATATTTAGGGGAAGGGTCTATGTAAAATGGCATTTTGCAGTAATTCGACCTAAGCAAGGAATACAATATAGGACCAGGGGAGTAGTAAGATTGAGGATGGGGGTTGAGCTTCAGATTTTCCAACAGTCAGGCTGGCAAATAGTGTTTAAATACATTGTATGACAAGCAGGGCACATGGGAGGGGCCTAAGAG
Source organism: Pleurodeles waltl (assembly GCF_031143425.1). Lineage (NCBI taxonomy): Eukaryota > Metazoa > Chordata > Amphibia > Caudata > Salamandridae > Pleurodeles > Pleurodeles waltl. The sequence goes on along the minus strand of NC_090440.1, from coordinate 1,877,116,384 downwards.
GCAGTGGCAAGCGAGAGGAATGTGGATTGGTAAGGGTACTAAGTAGGGGAAAAGACAATGACCCTCATTAAGACATTGGCGGTAATGACCGCCTTCCGCTGCAACGACGGCTGCCAAAACACCATTGACGCAGCTTCTTACCATCCGCCATATTATGACCCTAGCTGGAATTCCACCAGAAGGATGGCGGAATTCCAACTATGGTCATGGTGGCGGACGGTGGTAAGGTGGAGCTGCTGCCAGCAGCAGTGCCACGCCAGTAGACCACCGCAGACTGATCATGATCCATGATACAGCCTGGCGGTGTTCTTCTGGTGGACGCTGCAGCTGGCAGAAGCGCTACATCCCGTCTCCTGCCGGAGGACCCCCTGCAAGCAGGTAAGTCAGGTGCTCCGACAGGGGTGGGGGGTAGGAGTTTGTTATGTGTGTGTGTGGGGGTGTATGTGATTGTGTGTGTGCGTGCATGCGGCCGTGTGGCGTGTGGAATGAGTGTATGCATGAATTGGTGTGAGTGTGCGTGTATGTTGTGTGGTGTGAATGCATGTGTGCTAGAATGTATGTCAGTGTGTGTTGATGTGTGTGTGAATGAATGTATGCATGCGTGGGTGAATGTTTGTATGAGTGTGTGTATGCATGTGTATGTTGATGCGTGAATGTGCATGTATGTCGGGGGTTGGGAGGGGGAGGGAGAAGATGGGGGAGGACTCTGGGGAGGGGGAGGGTGGCAGGGGAGACCCCTATTAGTGTCAGGGAAGGAATTCCCTGGCACTGATAGTGCCTACCGCCATGGTTTTCAAGGCGGTAAGATTGCCACGAAAACCATGGCGGTAGGCGGGGTCATAATCCCGTGGGTGGGACAGTGACGGCTGCCTGGCTGGAGATCGAAGTCTCCAGCCCGGCGGCTATTACCGCCATGGCGGTCGGAGTGGTACATCAGCGGTATGCTTGAGCCAAACTGCCAATGTCATATTTTGGGGAAAAATACCGCCAGCCTGTTGGCAGTGCCTTTCTCCAAAATACCGCCGTCTGCCAAGGACATAATGAGGGCCAATATTATGCAAAATTACCAATAATTTTGACAACTTTAAAAAGTGAGCATAGAGAGTGTGTGTGTGTTGTTCTCTGAATGTATGTAAAAATTCCTGGTGCAATCCGGCAGACATCTCACCATACCCGACTGAAAGCATCTGCACCCAACTATTTATAAGAAAATTCATTTATTTGGGGGGGAGTTGCACCCCCTTCAAATCCCTCCCCCTCCCCCTCCGCGGTCCCATGCCCCCAAGCTATGCCCCTGTATAAGACATTTAGGCCAAAGTTTGAAAAGGTGAGCATTTAAGGGGTGCCGCATGTTAAGAAATTGGGTATGAAAGAAATACCCCTATAATAAGCTGTGGATTTTGTGTGAGCTAATTCAGACAGACTAACAATGAGCATTATGTGTGGTTATAGGTGCTGCGGAGAGGCGGACATGTATAATTCTATGACAATTTTATTAGCACGGGGCACGCTTATGCCTGGATCTACAGGGCATGAGCTCTCAGGTATGTGCTGTTATCTGTTACCTCTGAGCCTGAATCAGTAAAGTAGCAGAATGTGTATGTTTTCCTTTTGAGGTTTACGTTTACCACTGACAATCTTAGGCATCTTTTGTGTTGTGTGATGCCCTGGATGACCTCGTAAAGGTGAGTCAAATGCAGCACAGGTTTCTATGACTGTATTTAGAAAGAAGGAAAACGGTTGCCCTAAACCCCAAAAATCGCTGCCTCATGAACCTTCAATAGATCTCACAGCTGATCTGCTGCCAAAGCTACAATTTCACTTAAAATGTAATAAGCTCCCTCACAATAAATCCTCCCATATCAGGACTTCATTACAATGCACAGGGAAGATATTACAAACCCTCGCTTTAATCTCCCCGGCAAACAAAGTGCTAGTGTTGGAGCGCACATGCCACTGTCTCTATGGCTGCGCCGCCATTCCATGGTATGTAAACGTGAGCTCTACGCGGCAATAACTGTAGCCCCTCCGAGGAGACAGATGATATTAGACCAGGTGCCTCAGGTTATCACCTTTTGCCAATATTGAAAAGGTAATTCGAATTGTGAACATTTATGACCTTCCTGGCGGCTCCTTGAGCTGCAGGTCTCATTTGAGAGCCCAGATGGATATGAGAGGCTCTCGGAGTGCACAATCCAATAAGCTAGCAATGCCTTGGCAGAGTAAAGGTTGAGGTGCTCGTCAAATATCCTGATATGCTTTGTAGACATGTTCGTACTTTTTTCTTTGCCTGTAGCTGATTGACGGCTTAAAACACATTACTCTGTGCTTGATTACTGTTTTCAGTGGATTTATCTTTATTTGTGTTTGGAAATATGGCCCAAATTGTATTTACATTGTTTTGTTCTAATTTCTGAACTGTGCTCCGTTCACTCTTCCAAAATTATTTATTTTGCATAATTTTATAATACAGAAATCCACACAGTTTATATCGTGCCCAAGTGTTCTGGCGAGACCCTGTAACCTTACTTTAAAATGTTGTCTTGATCGACTTCCCACTGCTGCTACATTCCTTAGTGCTGCTAAATTGCGGAATAAGGCACCTGTGAACTGTGGCATATTCCAAATAACTTCCATTTCCTGTGATTTTTGTGTTCGTGTAACACGGTGGATAATATAAGTTACCTTCCTTTTGTTCAAAGCTATTTTTCAGTTGTAAAGGTTTCGATTTGGGGCAATTGTGACTGCAAAATAGCTCTTGGGTATGTTCAAAAACCAATTTGTGCCTTGGTAAGTTGTTACCGAATTGCTAAATAGGTCGGCAACTACATACTAGACCTCAGGTTTAAAGGGGCGTGGTTAAGGCATCCCTTGCTATTTCTAAGGGTATGTATCGATGGTTGCAGTTGCAAATCATTGATAGGTTACCAGCACCTCAAATGAGATGGTAACACACTTCCAAACAGGAAGCCGTTCGCAGAGCTCCTCCCCCTTCATTAATATTGTAAAAAAACATTTTTAGGAGTAGACTGTGGTCCCTGGTCCCACTTTTTACTGGTAATAGAAGGTTTTTGATAAACATACTTATTTTTTGAACACATCACATTTTCCCTCAAGGAAAACAGGCTGCCTTTAAATAAAAATGATCGCTTTATTTAAAAGCAACCGCAGACATGATGGTCTGATGACTCCAGCTGCCACCGTCCTTGTGATGGCAGCGATTCATAGTGGGTGGCAATTTATAGTCTACCTCGTGCATATTAATAGAGTAGGTCAAATTTGACCCCCTACAAGTCCCAATTTTGTGAACCAATAATTTTGAGCATTGACGCAAAACTAATGCATTTGGTAAAAGTCAGTATGCAAATTGGAACCACTTTTGCCAAATACTATGTATGAACATAAGGCCCTAAATACATTAGAGGGCCTTGTCTATTACAGTCCTTGTCTTGCCACAACACCCTCATTACACCACTCGTACTTTATATATACACCACTTTTTTCTCACAATAAAGAGAAAAACCGGCATTCGAGCGTGTGGATAATATTATTTATTCGCTCCAGCAGACTCTCCATCAGAACGCGTTTCGGCTCTTACTCAGCCTTTGTCAACTGTAAAGAGCACTGTGTTCAAATCTATTTAAATACTAGACTCAGGTGTTACTAAACCAACATGGTAAAAATACTATAGTCTTTCTTTTCACTTTAAATAGGTGCGACCTCCAGTCACTGTGCCTACATACATATAATAAACCAAACCGGCATTCCTTAATTGTTCTTGCAGTCCTTCATGGTGGATGGCCCCTCCGGTTCCAGATAATTCCCAAGTGAGATTCACATTCTAATTTTTAAATGCCACATTTAAAACCATTGCCCAGGAACTGCAATCCTTGTGAAAGTCTGACATTAGTGTAGTATAAACTTTTTCATGCTCCACCACTTAGCTCTTTACCTGCAGGATGCCCAGCTTCGAAAATCCCAGTTCCGGCTCCGGGGGCACTCCGGCCTCTGTACAAACACTGAAAGATGCTGTTGCCAGTGTGCTCCAGCTCGCAGGTGGTGCTCGGTAGGGCGTTCCGCCAACGCCTTGACATTAACCACTTTTTTTCCTCACAATAAAGAGAAAAAACAGCACTCAAGCACGAGGATAATATTATTTATTATCTCTCCATCAGAACGCGTTTCAGCTGTTACTCAGCCTTTGTCAAGTGTAAAGAGCGCTGTGTTCAAATCTATTGAAATACTAGACACAGGTGTTATTAAACCAACATGGTAAAAGTACTATTGTCTTTCATTTCCTACTTAAATAGGTGCGACCTCCAGTCACTGTGTCTACATACATATAATAAACCAAACCGGCATTTCTTCATTGTTTTTGCAGTCCTTCATGGTGGATGGCCCCTCTGGTTCCAGATAATTCACAAGGAGTTCACAGTTTTATGATCAATAATTTTATTGCAAATGTTGCAGTGATAATATCAAAGATGCCAAAGAAGGTGTATTCAGTGATATAAAATGTGGAGTAATTAGCTGCTCCTGGTGAAGGTACGAGTTATAGTTACTTTAGGGTGCGAGTTATAGTTACTTCAGATAACTCTAACTGCTGAATTTCTATGGTTTTGTGGAAGTAAATTCAGAACCTAACTATAACATCCCTGTAACCTTTGTTTTTTTCAATGAGTTTCTATGTTCTATGTTCATTTTAGCATGCACAGATGTGAATATAAGTAGTAGCGTGCATGGCCAAAGGCCATGACTGGTGGGTTTTGGCCACAGGGAGTGTGCAGCATGAGTTTGGATACAGTGGGTGTTTTTTTTCTTCAATTTTTCTCTGGATTCGGGAATCCTCAAGTGGATTTGCGAGTCCAGGATCCGTGGATCCATCTGTGGATCTGCAGATGGACGAATCAGACAAAAAAATAATAATAATTGGGAAACTTTTGCCCACGAAGGGTCCCTAAGGGAACCTTCTATGTGTCCTATTGGGTCAGGATACCTGTATCCTAACCCCTTATGTGTTTTTAGGGTCAAGCCTGCGTCACATGCGCTTGCGCATGCGTTTCGCTAAGCGAGACGCTTTAGTTATTAAAAAGGGCTCGGAGCCCCGTCCACGTCACGTCAGTGTCTGTCATTGGTTCGTGGGCTTGCCTGTTAGAATCTGCTTGATTTAATTAGTGGAAGGCATGCATACGTCATGCCTTTTCCGGTGGATAGCCCTCCTCAAGCGCATCGACAAAGTACAGAAAACATGTGAGGCTTGCTGTTTTCCGTCCGTCTCGTGGACTACTTTTTCTCTATTTTCCCAGCACGATCTCGCTTGGCAGAAGTCGAGCGCTTTACATAATATCGACCCTGTTACATAGTTAATTGCACTTTTTCCGGTTAGTACATAAATGCACTTTTGCTGATAGGTTTCATTACAAGTTAAATTCGGGTTAGGAGTTTACAACGCTATCAGCTCTAACACGAGCAAACGCGAGACCCGTTGCATTGCAAATGCTTGTTTCTCTCTTCTTTTCCCACCCAGAACCGATGCGGCAAACAAAATGGTGGCAGCAACTTTTCTGTTAGGTTGTGGCCAGCCATTCAGATTCTTCTTGTGGTGCGTGGATTGGGGGATCGATATGCGATGGATCTACAAAGGATCTGCATCCCTATTTATCTAAATTATTTTACTTTAAATTACTCTGAAACTACTGAATGGATTTACACCAAATCACAAAAAGCGTGATCTGTGCAACCGAGTCTACCTTTGTGCCAAATTTGGTGTAATTCTGTTCAGTGTTTCGGGCTGTAAATGTGTCTATCGGTTTTATAGAAAAATGAATGGGGTAAACATGTTTTGGGACCCCACCTTTTTCTTGGCCCCCATTTCACAGATCACCCCGAAACGTTCAAGACAGAAGCTGAACTTAGCAAAGTATAAGCTTTGAAAATGTTGTGAAGATTGATCAAACTGTGCCAAAGTTCTTAGCAAAACAAAAGCACTTATTCATTAGAAACTAGGTCCTAAATATAACTACCTAACTATAATGACTACCACTAGGTAATGCATATTTATATATATATATACATATATATATATCTCCAACACCAACAATTGCAAAACAATTGATTTGTATGCACTCCAGCAGAGTTTTATTGCTTCAATTCAAGAAAAGTGTGAGAAGACACCACCAACGCGTTTCAACCTCTCGGTCTTGATCACAGTTCACAATTTCCGAAATTAGTTCAGTTCATTACAGATCTTGTCCTTGTCAAATCTCCTTAAAAACTTGTGAACATTATAGTGTCTTTTTAGTTTCAGCTGCGCTGCTCACACGTTTTGTTGGCAAACCCACACTGTGATTGGTTTATCATATCTTCTGTTGTCATGATCTTCATTTTCAGTTTATTGTGATCAAGACCGAGAGGTTGAAACGCGTTGGTGGTGTCTTCTTACACTTTTCTTGAATAGAAGCAATAAAACTCTCCTGGAGTGCATACAAATAAATTGTTTTGCAATTGTTGGTGTTGGAGATTGTGGAGGAAAGGTCCTTTCATCACGTTTGCACCCGTGAAATCTGCGCGCCACAAGGTGGACCTGTGGATGGTGTAATATTTATATATATCGAAACAGACTCACAGCGTGTTGTCTGTAGGCTCATAATCACTGGCGGTGCCGATGAGAGCGCTACGCCGTTCCTGCTAAAATGGGAATATTTCAGAAATACGAAGGACTCATCAACACATTTCGCCACTGGCTGTGCCTTTGTCACGATGTTGGTTGAAAGTCTTAAGGTGCAATATATACAAAACACAAATGAAATAAATCACCAAAAGTGTAAAAGGACAAAAATGACCGCAGGAAAGGTCCCCCCATCTTGGAATAGTACTTCTTTCTTATATCATTACCATGCAGAACCAAAAGGCATTCAATCTGTAATCAGGTGCAGATAGGGCCTGGTAACAAAGTACGTATTCAGTTCAATAGAGTAACTTATCAGGTCACTGCTCATGGTTAAAGTAGTAATCCAATATAGCCCTAGTGAGCATAGATCCACCTTGAATATTACACAAGCCTTAGAAAATTACATTTCAAAATGAAAAAAATAAATTAAACCAACTTGTCCTGTCTCTAAACAATATCATATCTTTGAAAATAAAATATTCCATAATTATAAGAAGATATCTCAGATTGATCAATATTTTGATCAATCCCCAAAAACCCAATTAGGAGGCTAAGCCCCTACTACTCACACCCTTCATAAACCCTTCGCATTGTACAAAAGTCTTCATGGAGAGCCCACTCCCTCCAGAGACCCAAGCCCCATTAGATGGTCATGCTCTTACTATGTTCACCCTTCGCCTTTTACAAAAGTCTTACAGAGAACCCACTCCCTTCAGACACCCAAGCACCCAAGCTCCTGCAGAGCACAACCTTCACCTTGTACAGAAATCTTCATGAGAGCCCCTCCCTCCAGACAACCAAGGCCAGTAAGTGGCCAAGCTCCTACTACACACACCCATCACCTTGTACAGAAGTCTTCACAGAGAGCCCCTCCCTTCAGACACCCAAACTACATTAGGTGGACATGCTCCTTCACGTTGTGTAGAAGTCTTCATAGAAAGCCTTTTCCTGACACTCAAGCCTTGTAATGTGGCTATGCCTCTATAACGCCCACTGTTCATCTTACAAAGAAGTCTTAAACAAAAGCCTACTCTCTTCAGACACTCAAGCCCTGTTATGTTGTCAAGTCCCTACTACGATCACCCTATCCTCCTGATATCTCAAGTCCTATTACCAGTTGTGCTCTCTCAATGCACTGGAACACTTTCAACAGGCTTCTGACAACACAGGCACACTTGCACTAACCATACTCTATATGTCATCTGAGGAGTTGCCTGTATCAAGTATTTGTTGGGTGAGTATTGCTGTCACATTTGCAACTCACCCCACAGCACATCTAAGATAGTGATCCACACTGCTGGGTCTCCTCTTTGAGGGAACTTCATCCTCCATTTGAACTTGTGACGTTACTGCCTCAGATATGGTTAGGTTGACAAAGGGTGTTCTCCACAGATATTAAGTCAGAGGTCACACTATGTTTTTCTATCATACTTATTCTCCTATCTGACACGTTTCTGACATACAGCTGTCTCAGTTGCTCAAGTAACAGTGAATCCAACTTGCTGGAATCTTTTGCAACTTGTTTCTCAGTGTCTCTGTAATAGGGATGGCATGTATGTTGCCTCTTCCTTTTCTCATCAGTGATTGAGGTGGCTGTGGATGTGTCATGCTAGTCCATTTGCATCATCTTCTGTATTTTCATTGGCAATTGGCATATGTCCTGAATCTGGCACCAGAGAGTGTTGATCCATTTCTTCTGTCAGTGTAGGAATTGTTTCATGACTTTCTTATTGTCCACCCACAGATGCCTCAGACCGTTTTGTAGCTAGGTTGTCCACAAGTGGTTTACCACTGCAACTCTTCAATGCTGAATTGATTGTTGCACACAGAATTTACATGGTCTTGGATCACAGTCCATAAACATTTATTTGCTGAATCTGAGACTTTTTTACTATCTTGTCAGAAATCTGATCTTGTTGTGCTGATACTTCTTGCAGTACCATACCCAGGTCTTTATCTGAAAACTTGCCTGCTCCTCCTGTATTTCGATGCTGTGCCTGCAATGGATATTGCCATTGGCCTGGCTTACCTAATTCACTCTGGCAGTGCTCTCCAGCAGAACTGTTTTTGGGTATGGCAATGGTCTCACTTTGCTGATATCATCCATAGATTCCAGTCCAGACATCAGTCGTAATGTGCTACTTTTACTGAATCACAGTTTGCGATTCTCTTTTTTCGTAAATGTTTATTAATCGCTATTTCATACAATTAGGCGTATGTATATTCAATGTATAAGTTGCAAATTACAAATCACAAAAACAAATGTTTTTACATCTGGCAGCTAGTTAACACTATGAATAATGCACTGTTACTCAGTAAAATACAAAATAATAAGGGAGGCAGGCACAATAAGGAATTGAAAAAGAAAGGAACGCAGTAAACAGCATGTAGAGGAACAGCTTATTATCATTCTATATGATACTATATTCTTAGGTACATCAATTATTGATACACTGTAACCAAACTGCAGAAGGTGGAGGAATAAAAAATAGGAAAGTGGTAAGGAGCAAATTATGTTTGAGACGTTTTCTAAATAAGGCCTACAATAACTGAAACAGAGTTCTCTGCTCATTAGTTAGCACTCCAGACTGCACGATCTGCAATAGGGTTTAGAAAAAGATAATATTTTTAACCTTTAAAATTTTTAAACACATTTGATATAGCATGTATAAAATGATTGCCTTTTATTTTACCATATGTTTGGCTTCACTAAATGCGCGCTTATGTCTTTTTCACCTTTGCTGAAGTCCTGTTAAACAAGGTTTCTCTGCACAGATACCCATAATAACTTCTTCATATCTTTGGAGTGCCCCAAGATATTGTCTTTCATAGTATGGTGACTCTCGATAATAATAATGGATCTTGTTTCTCCTCCACCCCTTGTGTAGAGCTAGGTTTATTAGTGAGCCGCAGAAGTATTTGCAGCTCAGTTTATAAAAATACAGAGAACATAATGTGTTATGTTACTACTCTTCTTAATTGATATATGATACTGATATATGTTAGTCATTTAACATGAGGTCTTAATCAAGGTCAATGTGTTTTCGTTCCTAAAACTGCAAAGCTGATTGGTATTTGAACATAACTCTTAAAATGAAAAAATCTCCTGAAATATGTGTGACGAAATATGTAAACCTTTCTAGCTCATTGCAGAAAAATTGTAGTTTTAAATGTTAATAAAACATGTACCTCTCGCGTTATTGCAAGATCCAAAACGAAGAACAAAGACAAAGATACGATGCACTGTACAATCAGTGATCCCAGAGTTCATTGGCCAACCAAGTACACAATACAAAGCACATCAAAGGGTCACATACAACTGGTGAATGTGCCACGAACTCGTACATTAAAATTAAATCAACCGGAGACCATTCTAGATCAGATTCTAGACGCTTATTTCTAGGTGTCGTCTGCTTGCTCAGCTCACAACAAGCCAGGTTTGTTTAAATATAGATTGCGAGTTAGATTTTTTGCTTGCAAAATGCCACGTTCTTTTGTATAGATGTAACTTGATATAAATTACGTCTATCAGTTTCAGGAACGGTATGTGGGCAGTGACCCATCGTGTCTGTCTCATTGGTAGATGTAGGATCCCACCATGAGGTAGGTAGAAGGTCCTTTGGTTTCCTCATTTGTCATTGACTGACGCGTTTCTCTGCACTCCTGTGCAATACATTTTCTAAGATGTGAACACAGAGCTGCTACAAGCATTTGAGGGGCACTTCCTATCACTTTTATTTTTCGTTGCCAAGTTGATTTTACAAATCATGAGAGCGTATTGTGGTCACTTGTTATAATATATGCATATGCTTGGCCCGCGTATTCTGGCATTTTATTTCCACCCTCTGGCCTTTCCAAGTTGCCTCAGAGCATTTTAATTCAGTCTTTATACCATCTACCTCTTGATAAACCTTCTCGGTTCTCCAACAAACTTTTGGGCGGCTCACATCAGCCAAAATTTCCAGAGGTGGCAGCTTTTCTTAAATTTTACTGCACGGGAAACACCTTCTGCTTGGAAAGTCAGTGGAGCTAATGTGAGACTTTTGTTTCAAAGGTTTCACCCAATTCTTTCTCTTTAGTGAGCGAGTAATTGTGTTCAATCTTTTTTAAGTGAAAGCATTTGTACACACTTTTACATTAGAATTTAGTGGGTTTATTAAACCTTATATGCCTATTCAGACTTGCGAGTGCAAAGTGTGAGAGGCACGCTGAGCTCTTTCAGGATATGAATATATATGAATCTCAACAGTCCAGTGGGTCATCCTATTGGCTTCTGACCCTGTTTCATAAGCAGCCTGCACACAGTTAATAGCACAGCATGCTGCTCATTTGCTAAAACTTGACTTCATTGTGTTCATTGATTTGCATTCTAGTGGAGCTGATTCACATTACATCACTCTTGGAAAATGGCACATTGAAGTCTGCTTGCTTAATCTTTTAAACCTGCTCAAAGGAATCAAGTGTCAGTGAGTTAGGTGCCTCCAATAACCACAGTTGTCTGCTTCACTAAATCTCATACACCGCATAAAGAGTACTGCCTTTCCATGCTTTATGAAGGTCACCATATAGTACATCTTCCTTTCATAGCTCGCTTTTGTGGTAGTCAGTGCTGTTATTGGGCCACGTTCCTTCAACCAAGACGCATGCCAGGACGGCTCTGCTCATATAAATATTCAAAGCTCTGCATGCTGTGTTTCTTGTCCATGATGAGTATACATCTATACAGCGGGACAGTGGCTTGTGGTGCTTTGTAGCGGCGGGGCAGCGCACAGGGGGGGAATTAATAATAGAAAAAAACACTTACCTGCATCGTCACTGCAGCCACCACCACCACGCCACTACTCTGCTGCAGGCACAGGCTCCCAGCCTGCCCTGCGGCCAATCCTGACGCTGCTCAGAGCAGCATTAGGATTGGCTGGGAGTACCCAGCCAGGGCACTCCTAGGCAGACTGGGAGCCTGTGTCTTCTCTCTGCAGCCCAGCAACACAGTGCTGGACTGGAGAGAGCACAGTGCGCAAATGTGTATGGCCGGCCTGAGACAGCTGGCAAAACTCATATGCAATGAGAGGAGTGCTCTGCACTCCCCCTCAGTGCTCGTCACTGCCCATGGCCCGCCCCTTTTACTACAAAACAATAATAAACATTTGTATTAAAAGGTTGCAGTTGCTGGCTGGGGGGAGCAACGCTCCTCCGCCCTAGCAGAGGAGCCGCATCTGACCTTGTGTAGTGCACATTTTGACCTAAGTGGCTTACTGGTGTCAATAATGCGCCACTAATGGGATATCTGGAGTTGAGGCTGAAGGCAGTTGTGAGTTTCTCACTGTGCCTGTCAGTAGGGCATAAATGTGTTCAGAAAACGCGTACCTCCAATCACTGGCCTCTCTTCAGGGCACACAGAGCAATTGTCACATTTTCCAGTTGAAATTTTGATTCTCTTCAAAAGCGTGGAAGGAAGTACACATTTGTCAACATATTGACAAATCAAAAGTAAAAGACAGTACAGTGTTTACAGGTGACTGAATGTGGTGTGTTTCGGGATGGTAAAGCTCTCCTTGCTGCTTGGAAGTGTGTCCTGTCCAGCATAAGCCTTCTCCTCTGTGCGGTACTCAGCCTGTTCTAGTGCTTGCACTGTCATTGCGATCGCAATGCAATTGTTACCAGCACCATTCAGCTCACTAGTGCTGCCATCTCCTGACTGTCTGGTGCTTTCTATAGTTAGCTGACTTGCGTGTTGTCACCACTATCTTTCCTTAGTTGTTTTCCCTCATTCTGTTGAGTATTTTTCTTGCCGTTTCACCGTCCCCTCTTGCTGCCACCAGCTTCCTTCACACCAGCCGCCTCCCCAGCACTCCACCCAGGACCTACTTAATGGAGGCTGCTGCAGTGCCACAGGCAAGCCCGTATGTGCCCGTCAGTGCCTGGACTGTGCACAGCACCAGGAGCTCTGGCCCTTCGGGCACTCACAAGTATTCCGCCTCAGACCTCTGTGTCCTGGACACCGCAACAACTGCTGCCTCGCATTACTTTGTTTCACAGCAGCACTGTTCACCTGCCACAGCTATCTCTTCATCTGCAACGTAGGACCTCCAACCCTCACAGAAACCCACACCACTCCCACTCCACCGACCAAAACCACCCCAATCCGTTTGGATGCATCCTGATGAATGGCAGATCTCTCCGCATACACCACCGAAGTCTGGGACAACATCTCCATCCTCACCCCTCATGTGCCCTTCATCCCAGAGACCTGGCTCAACTCCTCCTCCCCGACATCGCCACTGCAATGCCCACTGGCTACAATATGACACACCAGGAGATAACCAGCAAACTCGGAGGGGGCATCACCATCATCCACAAAGAAACAATCTGCTGTACCACCACCACCAAAGACGACACCACTCCGATCATGGAACACCTCAATTTTCAACTCCACACTGATGACAAAACTACCTTCAAAGGCACCCTCGCTTACATACCCCCAAGACCATGCTCTGGCTCTGCAATGCCAGCTTAGACTTAATCGCCCCACTTGCCATTGAGTCCGAGCATTACATCTTCCTCAGAGACCTAACTTCCACATGGACGACCCCACAGACACTAACTCCACCAACCTACTGGAGTGAATGGACAACATCAGCCTCACCCAGCTGGTTACAGACCCTACACACAAACCAGGACACACACTGGACTGTATCTTCATGTCCAGTAACAAAGTCAAATGAGTCATGCTACAGAACTCTCTTAGACTGACCACTCCATCATGCACTTCACCATTGCAGCACACCACCACCAACCCCCCTAACACCTCATTAGGCAACTGGAACAAAGTGACACAGATCCAATGGATGGACGTCCTCAATACACTGAGACCGACCTGGAACAAGCAGTGCAGAACTTCAACTCCTGGATCACCAATGATCCGCCAGATGGTACACACCAGAACTCAGAACAATGAAATGCAGCTGTAAACAACTGGAGAGGAGAGGGTGCGCCAGCAAAGACACTACACACCAAGCCACCTTCAAGTCAGCCCTCAACTAATACCAACGACTCAAAGACACGAAAAAGGACACCCTTGCAGACCGCATCAAGGCAAGTGCCATCCACACCAGGGAACTGTTCACCATTGTCAGAGAGTTCTCCTGCCCTACAGCCACCAAGAATACAATTCGTCCCTCACAGGAACTCTGCAACGCTCTAACGAACTACTTCCACAACAGATATCCTCCAGCTATAGGAACTTTGAGCCCCAGCTCACCGACCTCCTCAGCCTCCTCACTCCAACAGAAACGACACCAGCCCAGCATCTCACTGCATGGGAACAGTTCACCACACCGTAAACCATAGCTATAATGAACTCCATCCACTCAGGAGCACCCTCAGGCCCCTGCTCCCACTGCTTCTTCAACTTAAGAAGCAACAACATCAGCCACCAACTCACCACCATCCTTAAAGTATCCATCACCACAACCACCTTTCCTGACACATGGAAAACCGCAAAAGTCAGACCCCTCCTCAGAAAACATTCCACTGACCCAAGCAAACTCCAGAACTACCACCTCATCTCATAGTTCACTTTAACCGCCAAAGTCCTGGAGAAGGACCATGAGAGAAACAACCTGCTAGATGCCTCCCGATCTGGTTTCTGTGCCAACCACAGCACCAAGACTGCCCTGATTGCTGCCACAAACAACATCCACACCCTACTCGACAGAGGAGAATCGGCAGCCCTGATCCACCCCGACTTCTCCGCAGCCTTCGACACTGTAACCCACTACACATTCATAAAGAGACTGCACCAGATTGGTATCAAGGGCAACACTCTCACACTGTCCCTTCACCTCGGAACCCACAAGCACCATCTACGGCATCCCTTAAGGTTCATCCCTCAACCCCAACCTCTTCAACACCTACATGACACCTCTAGCTGTCATTGTCAGAGCCCACAATCTCAACATCATATCCTATGCTAATGAAACCCAGCTCATCCTCTCACTCTCAGCAGACCTCACCACTATCAAGACCAACTTCCACAACTGCATGCAGAACATTGCAGACTGGTTGAAGGACAACTGCTTGAAACTCAACACCGACAAGACCAAAGTGCTGTTCTTTGGCAACCGTGCCTACCTCTGGAATGACACATGGTTGTCTGCTGAACTCTGACCCACTCCCACACCAAAAGAACACACCTGCAAACTCTGCATTGTCCTGGACAGCAAACTCACCATAAAACATCAGATCAGCCCATTCTCCTAGGCCTGCTTCAACACTCTCTGCATGCTCCAAAGAATCTTCAAATGGCCCCCCATCAACATGAGAAAAACAGTCACACAAGCTTTAATCACCAGCCAACTGGACTATGGCAACGCACTGTATGCAGGAGTCACCACCAAACTCATGAGATGGCTCCAGAAAATACAGAACTCAGTGGACAGACTGATCCTCAACCTGCCCAAATTTATCCATATCACCCACCACCCAAGGAACCTTCCATGACCCCTCGTCCAGAAAAGATGCCAATTCAAGCTACTGACGAACGCCTCCACGACCAAGGACCAGCACACACGAAACACCAATTGAACTTCCACTAACCATCAAGAAACCTTTGCTCTGCCTCCCTCGTCATCGCACAGACTCAGCGCATATGGCGTAGCAACAGTGGAGGCCGCTCTTTTTCCCACCTCTCTGCCAAGTCCTGGAACTTTCTCCCCCTCAGAACATCACCCTTGCTGACAAACTTCAGGAAAAGACTCAAGACATGGCTGTTCGACTAAGCCCAGCAACTCTGTGACTGTTTAACCTCACAGGTGATAAGCTGTGCTTTGCAAGTATTGATTGATTCATTGAAATGTGTGGTAGTGCATTTAAATGAGAGTGAAAAGAGTGTTGAACAAGAAAAAGGTGAGTTGTAAGATATGTAGTTGGAGGAGATGATTAATAAACTTTCAAGACACAACCCTTACACAGGCCCCAGTAATGTTTAATTCACAATCCCACAATTTTAGTATTAAAACATTTTCAATATTATTGACAGGAAAATCATTGTTATTCATTTGTATTAACAGTTATCAACCTTTGGCAAAGATAATAATCCTAGCTGGTTTTAGGTGTATGCCGGTTGTTGTGTGGATGCAATAATGGAAAGCTCAGAGAGGAACCACAATACTAGTCGAGTGGCACACTATGGTATCCACAAAAATGTAGTTTATGTATTTAAGCTGCACCCTTAATTAAATAGCTTTGCCTCTTTTTGACTCCCCCACCCCCACTTTTTGTGATCCACCTAAAGCCCCAGTAAAGTTTGTAGTTCACTAGTGAAGTGAAGCTTGGGCGATAAGGAGAGGCTGGGGCTAGACTGTGCAGACACTGTAGCTTACATCGTGCATGAACAGGCTGACGGTTCTTACAGCCTCCGAGACGTTACTGGAGATACTTGGGTTGGCCATGGAAGCACTCGCAATTTGGAGCATGGGTTTTTGCCCCACCACTTTTAGAGTTCATCAACTGTCACTGAAAAAGGAAAAAAGGAAGCCAAGATGCCTTGAGGCTGACTGCAAGGAGATGGGCTACACTTGGAGTCAGAATGAAAGAAAATCCTAAGACAAAGATGATTGGAGAGTACTAGTTGATGATCTATACTCCAGCAGTGGTAGTAGTAGGCATAACACTTGTCGCTGAGGCTTTGAAGCTGACTACAAGGAGACGGGCTACCCCTGGTGTCAGATTGAAGAAAATCTCAAGACAAAGAGTACTGGAGAGTCCTAGTTGATGACCTATACCCCAGGAGTAGTGGTGGGCATAGGTAGGTGAATACCATTTTTAATTTTCCATTGCTCATGAATTGAGTGTAGGTTTAGTGGGTGATGTCAGTCACTAATATAGCTTCTAGACCTCTACCAATGGTGACATGAAACTTAACTTTTGCTTAGGAAGCCTGGTGATTCTGCTTAAACACAGGGTTGGTTCTTGCTCTCCTTTTATTTCTTTCATTGATCTTTTAACGACACCATCGCAGACCTCGCAAGCTCCCACGCCCTAGCATCCACTGATTACATCCTCCTGGGAGATCTCAACTACCACCTAGAAAATACTTCCGACGTCAACACTACTTCACTGACCTCCAACCTCCTCAACCTCGGACTCCGCCAACTAGTCAACACTCCCACCCACATCGCCGGACACACCCTGGACCCCCTCTTCACCTCAAGCAACCACATCGCTTTCAGCCACACCTCCGAACTCCACTGGACCGACCACCACTGCGTCCACTTCACCTACAAGAAAATCACAGAACATCACCGCATCCAGCCACCTCCCCACCGCCGCTGGGGCAAAATCACCCAGGACCAACTGGCCAGCACCCTCACCAACAACCCTCCACCCGACGCAACCGACCCGAACACAGCCGCCATCAACCTCCATCAATGGATCCTCGACTGCGCTAACACCCTCGCCCCCCTAAAGAAACACACCGCCATCCAAGGAAAGAAAAAACCAGCCTGGTTCACAGATGACCTTACAACCTCCAAAAGCATCTGCCAGAAGCTCAAAAAGAAATGGATCCAAGATCGCACACCCGACAACCTCGCCACCCTCAAAAACGCCAACCGTGAACACCACCAACGGATCCGCGTCGCCAAGCGCACCCATTTCACCGAACGCATCAACAACAACGCCCACGACTGCAAAGAACTCTTCGGGATCGTGAAGGAACTCTCAAATCCTAAAGCCAACTCCAACGACATCCCGCCCTCCCAGAAACTCTGCGACGACCTCTCCACTTTCTTCCACCAGAAAATCGTTACCATCCACGACAGCTTCAACTCCAGCCCACCGCCAGACCCCACCCCCGGCGTCTCCTCCCACGACTGCCGCCTCACCGCCAGGACCCACGTGGACGATGCAGAAACCATAACAACCATGAACACCATCCACTCAGGCTCCCCTACGGACCCCTGCCCTCATCATGTTTTCAACTCGGCAAACGCCACCATCGCCCCCGAACTCCGCAAGATCATCAACCTCTCCTTCTCCTCCGCCACCTTCCCGGACAGCTGGAAACACGCAGAAATCCAACCCCTTCTCAAGAAACCCAAGGCTGACCCCAACGACCTCAAAAACTTCCGACCGATCTCTCTCCTCCCTTTTCCAGCCAAAGTCATCGAGAAGATCGCCAACTCTCAGCTCACCCACTTCCTCGAAGACAACTCAATCCTGGACCCCTCACAATCCGGATTCAGACGAAACCACAGCACTGAGACTGCTCTCCTCGCCGCCACAGATGACATCAGACTTCAAATGGACAAGGGCGAAACCTCAGCCCTCATCCTCCTCGACCTATCCGCCGCCTTTGACACAGTCTGCCACCGCACCCTACTGACCCGCCTCCAGGAAGCTGGGATCCAAGACAAAGCCCTCCACTGGATCTCATCCTTCCTCTCCGACAGAACTCAGAGAGTCCGCCTCTCCCCGTTCCGCTCCAAAGCCTCCAACCTCATCTGCGGCGCCCCCCAAGGATCCTCCCTCAGCCCTACGTTGTTCAACGTCTACATGGCCCCCCTCGCCAAACTGGCCCGCCAACATCATCTCAACATCATCTCCTACGCCGACGACACCCAGCTCGTCCTCTCCCTGACCAATGACCCGCTCACCGCCAAAACCAACCTCCACGAGGGACTTAAATCCATCGCCAACTGGATGAACATCAGCCGCCTGAAGCTCAACTCCGACAAGACGGAAGTCCTCATCCTCGGGCGCACTCCCTCGGCTTGGAACGACTCTTGGTGGCCCTCCGCCCTTGGTCCCCCGCCCACCCCTGCCAACCACGCAAGAAACCTCGGCTTCATCCTGGACTCCGCCCTCACCATGTCCAAACAGGTCAGCGCCGTCTCCTCCTCCTGCTTCAACACCCTTCGTATGCTCCGCAGAATCTTCAAGTGGATTCCAACAGAAACCAGAAAGACGGTGACCCAGGCCCTCGTCAGCAGCAGACTTGACTACGGCAACGCACTCTACACAGGCATCCCTACCAAAGACATCAAACGACTCCAACGGATCCAAAATGCCTCCGCCCGACTGATCCTCGACATACCCCGCCGATGCCACATCTCCCCACACCTGAGGGAACTCCACTGGCTCCCAGTAGACAAGAGGATCACTTTTAAACTCCTTACCCACGCTCACAAGGCGCTTCACAACACCGGACCCTCCTACCTCAACACCAGACTCAACTTCTACACCCCAACACGCCAACTCCGATCCGCCAACCTCGCCCTAGCCATCGTACCCCGAATCCAACGCAAGACCTCCGGCGGCAGATCCTTCTCTTTCCTCGCCGCCAAAACCTGGAACTCTCTCCCCACTCCGCTACGCCAGACCCAGGACCTCCTCACATTCAGAAGGCTCCTCAAGACCTGGCTCTTCGACCGCTAAACAGCCTCTCCACCCCCCCCCACCTCAGCGCCTCGAAACCCTAACGGGTACATAGCGCGCTTTATAAATACTATGATTGATTGATTGATTGATTACTACAAACAGTGCCCCTGATGTTATTCACATGTTACTTCTTCAGGCAGGTTTGCTTGATTAGCGCTTAGAATTAATGGATGCCATGCTTCACTCTGACATTCCCTGCTTATTGTCTTGCAACCACACTCCAGCAACCTGCTGCTTCCATTCCTGCTCTGAGATATTTGCTGTGCTCATCTCACTATTTTCCCTGATTGTGCCAGAGGAGTTTATCCATGCTGCGGGTGACACCTCATCTGCAACCTGTAGTGGTGAGTACAACAAACAGAGCATTCTATTAAGTACCATGGCAATCCTAATTTAATTCGATCTACTTTCTACCGCATCCAGTAGCATCTCTTGGGGCATGGATGGAGCAGGACAGAGTGCGCGGGTGGGGGGAGGAACTAAACATTTATTTGATTTAATTAAAAAAACAACCACTTACCTTCCCTCGCCACAGCGCCGCTCCTCTCCTTCGTCGCCGGATGTTGCAGGCACAGGCTCCAGCCTGCCTGGCGGGCAAAGCTGATGCTGCTTAGAACAGCCTCAGGATTGACTGGGAGTGCCCAGCCAGGGTGTTCCCAGGCAGACTGGGGGCCTGTGCAGGCTCTCTCCAGCCCAGAAATGGCTGGAGAGAGCACACTGCGCATGTGGGTTTGGTCGGCCCGAGACTCTGGGCACTTTACCACTGCTAACCAGTGCTAAAGTGCAGTTGCTCCTGTGTAAAATGTATGTACAATTGGCTATCCATGATTGACAAATTTGGTTTACTAGTAAGTCCCTAGTACAGTGCACTAGAAATGCCCAGGGCCTGTAATTCAAATGCTACTAGTGGGCCTGTAGCACTGGTTGTGCCACCCACATTAGTAGCCCTGTAAAGTTGGCTCAGACCTGCCACTGCAGTGTCTGTGTGTGCAGTTTTAAACTGCCAATTCGACTTGGCACGTGTACCCATTTGCCAGGCCTAAACCTTCCTTTTTTATACATGTAAGGCACCCTTAAGGTAGGCCCTAGGTAGCCACATGGGTACGGTGCAGTGCATGTTAAAGGTGGGACATGTACTTATGTGTTCTACATGTCCTGACAGTGAAATACTGCCAAATTCGGTTTTCACTGTTGCAAGGCCTATCTCTCTCATAGGTTAACACGGGGGCTGCCTTGAGATACTATTAAAGTGCAGTTTCCATTCGAGAGCAGATAGAAATGCAGAGTTTAGGGTCTCTGAGCTCACAATGTAAAAATTAATCTTTTAGTGAAGCTGGTTTTTCTATTGTGAGTTTGAAGACTTTTAAAAAGTAGGCATTTTCTTGCTTAAACCATTCTGTGGCTCTGCCTGTTTTTGTGGATTCCATGTCTGGGTCAGTTTGACTGTTGGGCTGTTAGCACCTCTCCTCTAGACAGTGACACAAAGGGAGCTGGGGTGTAGCCTGCATATCCTGATGAGCCATCCGTGGTAGGAGGGGAGGGAGAAATGGTCACTCACACCTGAAAGGGCTGGGCCTGCCCTCACAAAATGCAGTCTCCAACCCCCTGGTGTGTGGCTGGGGCCTCGCCTGGGCAAGGAAGGATCTTACAAACACTTGAGACTTTCCTTTGAAGTTTGCCAACTTCAAAGGCAGAAAGGGGTATAAGTATTGGATTCAAAAACCCTGCAAATTAGATTACTTCTAGAATTCAAGAGGAACCTCTGCCTGGAGAAGAGCTGGAGAGTTGAGGAGAAGTGCTGACCTGGCCTCTGACTGTGCTGTGTTGGTCTATCCTGCAGTTGCTGCTTCTGCCTGTGCAAGAGGACAGAGACTGGACTTTGTTTTGCATTCCTGCTGGGGAGGTATCTCTAAGGGCGTGGAGTAGAGCTTGCCTCCTGTTCTGAAGCCTCAGGGACCGCAAAGGCTTCACCACCCAGTTCTGAGTCTGTCTGCTGTGGACTCTAGCTTTCCAGAGGGTGCCATTCCAGTTCCTGGGCCCCTGGAAGTGAATTTCTGTCTAGCAACACCGGATGACGTTGTGCGACTTTGCAAAGGATGCCGCTGCCCGGAACCACGATACCAACTGCCCACAGGCCGTGGACCTCGCAGAAGTTCAACGACCCCGACGACCCTGTAGGCTTTGCGTCACTGCAGCCTCAGATTCCGCTCTACTTCGATGACTTTGGAGTGTCGTAAGTCCGACGTCCATGACACCCGATGCCATTGCTGTGCCTGTGATGTCATCGTGGCCCCGTGAGGTCGTCCCGCAGCATCGTGACTTTGTTGGTTTTCGTGCCTGCCGGAACTAAGGGACCGACTTCGCAACCGATGCCGCTTTACTTCCCCGCTCTGCAGTAAGGACCCGAAGCCTCTGCGTGACGCCTCTGCCCTTCTGCCCTGTAACACTGGAACTGACACTGCATTTAATCCATTGGCGCAGTATTGTAGGAAATGACTCTGTCATGACGCTGTTTAATACCAAATTGCAGCATTTGTGCCTCATGTTTTTAACTGTGTATTGTGGATTTTTTTCGTATTTGGTCTTGTTCATTTAGATAAAATAATAACTATTTTTCTAAACCTGTGTTGTGTCATTTTGTAGTGGGTCACTGTTTTACTGTGTGTGTTTGTACAAATACTTAACACATTATCTCTGAAGTTAAGCCTGCCTGCTCGTGCCAAGCTATCATGGGGGTGAGTGGGGGTTAACTGAGTGTGATTCTCCTTTAACCTGACTAAAGAGAGGGTCCCTGCTTGGACAGGGGTTAACCTGTCTGCCAACCAAAGGCCCCATTTCTAACACCGCCCTATACCACATCTCACCATGTATGGTGAACGAGTAAAGAGAGAGAGGTACAGTACAGTACTTGGAAGCCATTTTTGCTTTTGTCTTGTTGCTGCATGTACAATTTATTTGGAAGAGACTTGTACAACGAAAGGAAAGACGTCTTCCAAAGGTATCTTATGTGCAGTATCCCTCAGAATATGGGTGAATAATGTGAACAAGAAACTCCTAAAAGGATTATGTTTAATTCATTTTTCTTCTAACTTTCAAATTGATCATCCAGCCTCCAATCAAGCCAACTCAATTAATCACTATCATTTATGTAGAAAGAATCAATATATTTGTATATACATGACCTTTTATTTATTTGCTTATACTTTATTGTCTTGAATAGAATGTATATATATACATGGTTTCCTGTTATTGTTAAAAGGATTATTTTTTCATACTGTAGCACAGAATGCTTACCTATCTTTTTTTCTATGCTCTCAAAAGAGTCATTCCGCATAAATGATATTCATCAACTGAGTTGGCTTGATTGGATCCTGAATAACCAATCTAAAAGTTATAACGAAAATTAATTTAAAATAACTCCATCAGGAGTTTATTGTTGTTCACTTCACTGTGAAACTCAAAGGCACACACCATGCCATTTAGCGTAGACCTGAATAACAAGGCTCACCAGTTGCCTGACCTGAGGAGACCCTGAATGCAACGAGGGTTGAAACCCGCAAAACTACTACTTAGGGTCATTAAGCATCCTGTGGAAGCTACCGGAAAGGACTATGATAATGAAGCACAACTTCCACCTAAAATACTGCCAAGATCCGTTGTATATTTCTTTGCTAAAGCAGTGAGAGAACTAATCAAAAGGGATGTTGACAATAACTATTCAACTGCATTTTTGGAACTGTAAGTTTATCTTATATTTGATGTTGTGGCATCACATTCAAAACGTGCTAATTCTAAGTAAAGTAGTGTTTTAAATAATTTCAAAGAAATGTTTCTGCGAAATGACACAAAGAAAACAATTGACTGATCAATTGCTGAAAACATTTGATCGTGTTTGTGCATTGTACAAACTGTTTTGTTGTACTTTTTATGGAATTAGTAGTCAAACTTCCCACGAAATAAGGACCCATCCCCTCCCGTTCGGGGAATATTGTTACCAATAATATTAAATCACTTTAGTCAATACATGTTGCATAATATTCCTTTCTAGGGGTGGTCTCACATTATCAGGTCCATTCTCCAGGGTATTTGTGACTGAAGGTCAGCTAAGCAATCTTTGCGACAGGTATTTCTGCTGCATTAGAAATGCCAGTACTAGATACTACTGCAAGCTTGCTGAATTGCCAAGTAGCAAAATCAAACAGTTTACCATTGAGCGGTGGTTTGGGGTAAAGCCACTAGTTCAGATAGCACGTGTATTACCAACAATAGATGTAATGTCAGTGCAGAGCTCAGGCTGCCATTGTAAGCTGGTCTCGAGGATGACTTTTGAAGCTTCGTGGAGGGGGGGCACCAGGCGCAGGGCCAATATCTTCTCTGATTGCTTTGGGGTTCTCCAGCCTGGATGTTGTTGTGACATAATTTGTGGTTAGGTTGCGGGAACTCTCACTGGTGACTTGCCACCAAAGCAAGATGAAGCAAGGACGTCGCACAAGCCAGCAGTGGATTTCTTCAGGGTAGGTTAATGTTCCAGGAATAGGGGTTTATGGCAGTCAAGGACAACAAAGCAAGGGGCCGCAATGGTGTCACACATGTCAGCCTCACATATGCTGTGGAATAAAGGAGTTTCATACTCCTCATCCAGGGTGCAAAGCAGTTGTGGGGCACCAGAGCAAGGAACCATGATAAAGTCACACACACTGGCCACATGATTGCCGTGTTCTCAAGCACGCCCCTCAAGATGATCAGCTTCTTCAGGTCAAGGTAGGCACTGGAATTGCTCCTGCGTTCTTAGTCGACGTATGAGCACTAAGTACCTCACCACAGCATGGGTACAACAGAATCTTGGATGTCGACAGTGCAAGACAGTTTCACAGCTTCAGCTTCAGCTTCAGGATGGTGAAGCAGTGCAGACCTTTACTTCATTCATAGGACTATTGTCCTTACTTCACGAAGGGAGACAGCCAGTAATTCTATCTATGGCCCTCAACTTCCTCTACAAGGATGTGTAGTGTTTCTTCTCATCAGGGGTGAACATTGAATATGCTACGGGGTCAGCTTTTATCCAGCAGGGACGATTAGCCTATATCCACTGCTCAGTGAGATTCAAAGTTAGCCCCATACCATTGAGGGAAACCAAGGAGGTTACAGTGCGTTTTCTTTCCAGTGTGCCATATCTAAATGGCATTCAGTTTCTGTTGACTCACCCTCTCTGTTTTGAGCATTGCACTTCAGTTTTTCTCCATCATTACAAATCATCTGATGTGTGGGATGGGTGAAGACTCTATCTAATTTACGAAAAATATGAAGGATTTGGCCCTTCCTAGGGGCCATTCTTGTGTGTCGATGTTGCTCTGGGCAGATCACAGGTTTATCCACTGGAACTGGTGTGGTCTAGGCTCACAGAACAACGAAATGTCTCTCCTCTTTCCTTCAAGATGGGCTTTCAAGCCAGACTTTGACAAATGGTTTAATAAAAGGTTCTAGAACGAGATGGAACATAAGGAGCAATGCCAGTGGACATGCAGAGAGATGGGATACAGTCAGCCACTGCACTCTAGGATTGGTGATTAGCATGCTATATTAATGTACAGCAATTGTTGGAGGACTCATGACATGGGTCTCCTGCACAATAAAATGTATGTCATTAGAAAAGATGAAATGAGGATATCACACGGACACAGCAACAGAGACTTTTTTCCTGATGCGCATTGTTCATAAAATAGTTGCGCTCCCATGGCTAACAATTGTCACCTGAAGTAATCCTCACTATTTAAAACTGAAAACAAACGGCGAGCTAAGATCAATCTAAAGATTTTATGTACAGGAATGATGAAGGGGATTCATGCTCGTATTGTTGGTGGGGAGGTATCTCCCTCTATATCTAATTTTCCATTCCCATCCAGTTCAATAGAAATACATGAAGTACATGATATTTTCTAGGGGAGTTGCACATATCCTAGGAACCTCAGTCTTTTCCCTGTGTTTGTCCATGAAGGATCTGAGGTGCTGGTTTGCATTAACAACACGTGTATAATGTCCTTGGCTCAGTGTCAACGTGTTTCCGTAAAGAACATAAGCAATGCCTTAGGCTATTCAGCTACATAAGAGTAAAATCATTAATGTCAAATATTGAGATGAACAGTAAAGTTTATTTATCCTGATGATCAGGTACAATAGGGCATTCCTCAATGTATTTATATATGTATGTAGTATTCATGAGGTAGCGGAGAACTATACAAGGTCAAAATCACAGACATAGTCAGTGTTTTATAGCACATGCTGCTGGTTTGCAGACTGTTACTGTGTCATGATGTGATGTTCCCTAACAAGGTAAATGTTGAGTTCCTTTCTTCATTGCATTAGGGTTGCGATTACTGTAGGATACAGGGATGCATTACAGAGCCAGCTTCTTTTCCCTAAAATAAAGAAAAGTTTCACAAAGAAATGTGCCTATTTCAGTCATGACACTTCAGTTTTGTGATTCGCAGTCATCATATTTCTACCCATGATTTCTCTGGAAAGTGGGACAGCCATTGGGACTCCAATTGACTTAATTTAGAACCATGACACTGAGTCCTCGTAATATGGTCAGATCGATTAATTGTTATATGAACGGTAACCCTTGTTTGGCACATATCACAATTACATGTTGTGCGATCAGCCCCCGAACTCCCGGATAAATTCTGTCAGGTAAAATCTGCTAAATCTCATGTGTGCAAAAATGCTCAATAGAAAACAGGGCATGCAGAGTTAGTGCTAAACACCAAAATATGTATGTTATGCCCCCTTGCATGGGCCATGGCCATAATTGGGTGCTATTCATCACACCCAGTATAGTCTGATTCTGCAGTGGGGTCTTAATGTAGCAATTGCCCAGTGAAGGATTCAATTTCCATTACCTGTCCCCGAGGCTCATACTCTTCAGTAACAAGAAACAGTTATTTTTAAAACACTATTTTAATACAATCAAAAACCAAACCAGCAGTAAAAACCATACCAGCAGTAAACATAATGTTGTGCAGCATCAAAACTCTGCCTTAATATTGCAGCTGTCCCTCACTCTTCAAATCCCCCACCTCCCTCCATCCACCCCACTACAGTTTGAGCACTCACATTAGTTGTGAAAATTCCCATGCATTGAGCATCTTGACCAGTGTCCACCAGTGGAGCACAGAGTCCACCCAGGTAATCTTTCCACCCACTCCACATTTTAGCCCATTTTTTCAGACAGCCTCTCTCTACCTTTGTAGACCACCTGCTCTGCAAACCTGCACCAATTCATGTCTTTCTTCCAGTCACGCAGTCATGGTGCCATCTCAGCCCTCAAGCTTTTTGCTATTTTAAGTTTGGCTACCATCAATTCTAATGTCACCCAGATCTGGACCATCCGGGCTAGGTCTGTATCCTCCCAAACATTTAGGAGGCACCACTTAGCGGAGGGCTCCATGTGACTCCCACTCACTGTATTTAAGCAGGGCTCTACTAACTCCCAGTGTTGCTGTATAGCAGGATAATTCCAGTTAATATGAAAAAATGTTCTCACTTGACCACAGTTTCGATGACACATTGCAGTTGGAGCCCTCCCTATTTTTTCCAGAGTAGTGCAGGCATAGTACCTTTGTAGGATTTTGAGCTGCACCAGCTGGAACCTATTTCGTATGGCCAGCTCCTGAGGGGGGGCCAGAGCACACAGCCATTCATCATCTTCTAGATCACTGAGATCATGTTCTCATCGCAATCGCAGTGAGACCAAGGTGTCAGGGGAGTTATTCAATAGTTTACGATAGATAAGGGATCTAGCGTATTTGGGCATTGGGTCATCCATCAACCTATCTTCCAATGGGGATGCCTAGGGTAGGTTGTCTTCCTTTGATATCGCCTTCAACAGTGTGTGTCGTATTTGTAGGTATCGGCATGTTTCGATAGAGGCAAACTGGTATTCTTTTTGGAGTTCCAAGAAGGGAATAACCTCTCCATGCTTCCAGTGGTCCCCCATCCTGGAGAGGCCAATGAGTCCCATTTATCAAAAACCCTCTGAAGTAACTGATTTATGTCTCATTGAGCACTTTTGGGAAGCATAGTCTAATAATGCCGGTGAACCCACACAGTTTAATTTGCTGCTGAGCTCACCTCACCTGAACTAACTGTTGTCTGCTATGCACAAAGAATCACAGTTTATTTCACCATTATTGAGAGGATGCAAATACAAGTAACTGTAATGCCCTGCAATAGGCTCATTGAAAACATGCAGCTAACTCTGGTATCCCTTTGGATAGTAATTTCTCTTAACTAGAAAACCTTTGTAGGATTTTAGCCAATGTCCATGATTTAGTCTCCTGTACGCAACCATACCTTGGTTAACCAATCTTCGTCTTACCAACTAGAATCTGTTGCTTGGAAGCAGTCTTCTCAATAAACATTATGAGGTTTTCCTGATTTTGAACTGTGCCTTGAAAAGAGTAGTATATATGAAATTAGTCATTGGACATTTGGAATAGCCATTCACAGGAACATCCATTTTGATGCTGCGTTGATGCTTTAATCTATATTCATTGCTTTAATACTATAGGCAGTTTTATATAGAGCAATAAAGACCCAAATGGGCGACAGAGCAATTTACATAGGAACTGTTATGATGCAGAAGAACCATTCAGGTGCAGTTGCTTCTGACTATCAGCAAGGCTTTCAGCAGAAATCCAAAGATTTGGTTCTTCCCCACATTCAAACCCTACAAAAGAAAGGGCTAGCTTTATTTCACTCACAAACTCCTAAAACTATACAGAGTTACTTATGGCACACCAAGAGGTGTCTCCTGAGCCATGAAGTAGTGGAAAAAGTGAGGACTAACACGTGAAAGAAAAGTAATAAGGCAAGTGGACTGGCTGTGGCTAAATTCTCTTTCTAAAATTATTAATAGTGGTCCATAACAATGGAGTAGGGCATTCACATAGCACCCTAATGTGCATCAGTAAAATTCACATACATTTTAGACAGCAAGAAAAAGATCCTCCTCCTGTGAGAAGAATTAGAAAAGTTCATTAAAAAAAGTTCATTAGGGCCAAAGCAGTCCAAAAAATCTATTCACAGTTTATGTTTGTATGTATGAATGATCATTTCTAAAGTGCAGCTAGAGAGCAAGGGAGTACTAAGCAAGAGCTGGAGCCCCAAGTTATGATTCCAATGAAGCAGGATGCTTATTGATGACAGTGACAAAATTCCAGATGTTCTGCTTTCATTCAGATTGGGTTGTTTCTGTAAAGTGCCCACACATTTTTGAAAATTAAGGGTCTGATTATGAGTTTGGCGGACCGCATGACCCGTCCACGAACTTCCGACGGGGAAAGCTGCTGCCATATTGGCTACCTCCTCGCTGGGCCCATTACGACTTTCCTGCTGGGCTGATGGCAGAAAACCAAGGTTTCTGCCCGTCAGTCAAGTGGGAAAGTGGTGGCAGCATTGTTGCTGGCTCGTAATCGAGCTGGAGGCAATGCTGCCATTTGCAGGGTACATCCTCTCAATGCTCACTGTCTGCATAGCAGACAGTGAGCATTACAAGGGTACTGGTCAGGGGGACCCCTGCACTGCCCATGCCAAGTGCATGGGCAGTGCAAGGCCCCCCATGGCCCTCTGCACCGGTTCTCCACCAGCCTTTTCATGGCAGTAAAACCTCCATGAAAAGGCTGGTGGGAACCAGGTCATAATCAGCAGGGCGGCGCTTACTTCAGTACCGCCGTGGCTGATTCTGACCTCTGCCTTCGTCAGCCCCTCTGGATCAAAGATCCTGGCGGAGACAGTGGTAGGTTGGCATGGCTGCCTGCCAACCTCATAATGTCATGGTCAGACTGCCACAACTGCGGCAGTCTGACAGCCACCACAAGTATGGTAGTCCGAGGTCTGCCACACTCATGCCCTATGTCTGCTGATATGTAATATATCATTCTTATTATTTATATGTGTAACT